>NW_024499462.1:11978276-11986159 GCF_017590055.1 Onychostruthus taczanowskii
CCGCGGGGCGCTGCCGACGGGCCCCGCGCCCCGGTTCGGCAGCGCCCGGTACCGAGCGGTGCCGCCCGCCCGGCACCCCCGGGCCCCTCGGCCGCCATCTTTGGTACGGGCGGAGCGCGCGCGCCTCCCACATAGCTCCTGCAGCTGCCGTCCCCTCTGCGAGCCCCGGTGGCGCGTGTGGGAGACAGTGACAATTGGCCAAGGAAAAAAAGAAAAAGTTTAGTGGCGGTAGCCCCGCAGACGTGCGGAGCTCGAGCCGCACCGCCCACAGTAAAGATGGCCAGCGGAGCCCCTGGCAGCGCTGCCCCTCGGGTGTCACGGGGCCGTGGGAACCGATGGGACCCCCCGCCCTGGCTCTGTCCCGTCCGCGGGCTGGCGCCCGCCCCGACACACGATCGCTGCACCCTCGACACGAAGGCGTTTTCATTCTTTTTATTTAACCGTGCCTTGGGTCAGACGCGAAGCCGCCCCGAGTGACCTCCTGCGGAGCCTGCCTTCCCCCGCAGGCGGCGGCCGCCGGGCGCGGGGCCGGGCTGCCGAGCCCCCGGAGCACATCGCCTCATGCCGGGCTGCCGGAGCGCCTGGCAGCCACCTGTGGAACGCAGCGCTCCGGGTGCCCAGCCGGCCAGAGGACACGACTGGAAACACGGGAAGAAAAGGGCAGCCCGGCATTGCTCACCCCTTTTCTTATTCGCCTGACGCTGGCAGAACTGCTGTATCAGAAAGGGAAAGCCTCGCCAAAGCCAGGTTTCTATCGTCACTCCTCATTTGGCTGTCAAAGTTACTGCCACATTGTGCAGATTTGGCACTTTGTTAACTTACTAGCACCAGAAGCACTGATTTATGCAACTGAAGCCAATAGGTTGTTTTTGCCAAAAATGAATCCCATGTTGTTGAGTACTGCTGTGTCACCTCTAACTAAATATTTAAGCTTCACAACTTCATAATCCTGTGGTTATTACTCTGAAGTTTCCCTTCCTTTCCATCTACAAAATGGGAATATTGTACTCAGAAAAATAAAAGCCAAACTTTCCATCTATTTCTGATTTTGTGGTCTCTCAGAACAGATGATGCCAAAATATGACAAACTGATGAAGGTCAAGGACCTGCGCTGTCACATGAAAATAACAGAAAAAATTATGCTTAATACCTGATGTAAGACGAATCTCCTAGGTTCTCTAAATCAGACACTCAAAAAACAATCACCACTTATTGAACTTGTCACAAAATTCTCATTATTGTAGTGTGTCAGGGGTCCTGAAAAGTCAAAAAGGAGTAGGAAACACATCCATCTTTTTACTGTTATTACAACACAATGTATAAAAGAGGTCCTCAAATCCTGAGGGAGGATTTTGAACTCTATTGAAATGCAAATACATAAATACATAATGGTTGCATCCTCTGATTCACGTTGAACAATTTATTATGTCCAGTTTAGCAGTTTCAGTGCTTAATAGCTAAAACTCTGATTTGTAGCCTAGAAGGTAGGGGAGGAGGATCCCATCACCAGCAAACATAGCAATAGCTACATAACTTGTTATTGTATGTAACTATAGAATGCAGCTGTCTTCCTAGTTCTATCGCTGTATTCAAAATATTAAAAACATTTTTTAAAAAAATCTAGTTGTAGATTCCCTCATAAATAATTGCCTAATTTTAACAAGCACATAAAGACATGTAAAGAAAAAGTTACAATACTTCAACATGAACTACATTTACAGTAATTTGCGATATACAGCTGTATATTACAAATAGTAAACTACAGAGTAAGAGGCCAAATGACGTACCATCAAATGTTTCTAAATTTTACCACTTGAGCATATTTTCTCTAAAAAATATTAACATCTTTTCATGGAATAGCACGTATGACACCTCAATAGCACTTTATAAGCTTCAAGCTATTCCCTGAGCCCAATCATCTCTCCTGTGCTACCACATACACAAAAAGTTCTACTGCTACTGACATCTTCAAGACACCACCTACCCCTACTGCCACTGGGCTTCTAGTCATTTGCCAGGGAACTGCTAGACATCCAGACCTAACCCTACCCTAAATAACTGGAGAAACAGCAACCAACCAACCACAGCATTCCTGGAAAAATGGTCTGTTATGACTTATGGTCATTCAGAGATGAACTTAACGCTTGTGCCCCAAGTTCAGCTTGCAGTCCCACCAAGTATGTGCTGGGCAGCCAGTCTGAGTTTGCTCAGCCTTCCTGAGCCCTAACCTTCCAAACTCCCTCTGCCTGCAAGGAGCAGCTGACCTTGCCTTCAAATGTGATTTGGTCTCAGAAATCCCTGAGAGAAACATGAAATTTACAGCTTTTGTATCTAAAAATATATCATGTCTGACACAGTCTAGCCACAATTTCTTGACTGCTGTTGTTACTATGCAAGAGAGAAATCTTCATGACCATGTAAGTTTCTCTATATATAAACAACTTCCTCGGGTGATTTCACTAAAATGTTTCTTGTCAAGAACACTACGAAATCAAAATAAACTTCACACCTACCTGATAAAATAACAGGCAGGCATTTGAGAACATTTAAAATTGTACTTTAGTGAAGTAATCCATGAAACTCTACACATATTTGTAACTTGTGTATCCGAGAGATAGGCAATCTAGGCCTTAGCCTTGGACTAATGTGTTACATTTGGTATAAATCTTACAATTTGCAATATATAAACAAAAAGTTCTCTATTAACCCCCATATTTTCACTCAATTTCTTCAAAGTACAAAAGTAAGGTTGATCTTAGATAAGCTGCCCATCTGTTTGCAAGACAGAAGGGTGATCTTTTATGCAATAGCCCCAGCAGACATCATAAAATGGGACTAGTGAGCAGCAAGTCCACAAATTCTCTTTCAATAACAGCATTTTGCAGAGCTTGCAGATATCTTCTACTATAACAGTTGTTTTGGAAACTTTTCTACAGAGAGAATTTAATATCTTGCAACATAAAATAAGAAGCATTTTTAGCTTGTATAGGTTCTACTTGCAAAGTATTAAAAATCTTTTATTATTTTAAAAATTCTGTAACATCATCCCATTTCTTTTCATGCAGCTTCACAGAGTGTTCAGCTGTAAAAGCAAAGGAAAGTCTATAAATCTGCTAACTCTTCAGCATATTGCAGACATCTATATTTTTTCTATTTTATTCTAATCAAATAGCATAACCCTTGAAACAGTTGTAACTGCTTTGTACCATTGAATGTACAAGGAAGAAAACCCCACAACAATCTTTCACTGTAAATGAAATCCCAAGGGAGCATAAAGCCAGTAAGTAGCTTTATCTTACCATATCCTTCAAGTGCAGAACAGCTTTGACTGTGGTCAAATAATCATTATGGAAATTATTACAGTTCAAAGTGGAAAAAATCCTTTTCCCTTCCCTGAAATCTGAGTAATACCCAAAGACTTCTCTTCTTCACACAAAATGCATTGATATTATATAAATAATAATATTTTGTACTACTATTATACATTACATGAATAAATTTTAAGAATCAACTTATGTAAATAAAAAAATGAACAGCCTTGAAAAAAACATTGTGTTCACATGGTATCTGCAAATTCAATTTACTTTTTTCAAGAAGATAAGGTTTTCCAATACACTGTCAGCAAATAGTAATTAATGACCTTTAGATAACAACCCATTCCCTGCTTCTGAAACTGGTTTGTGAAATATTTGTGTACCATGCCTCTGTAAGTAACTACTAAAATTCAATATCACAACCTTGTATCACAAGCCAGAATTCTGCTTCCAAGATTTCCACATTAAATACATCTTAGCAACAGCAGAGTAAGCCAAGGTCTTGTGCTACAGAATTTGACATTGCTTCACTAACACCACAGTCAGCTAATTCTACATTCATTCAAGTCTCTTTCCTGGGCATCTTCCTTGTCTGTTCATAAGCAATATTAGTAGATCCAATGAGGTGAGTAATCCCACCTAAACTGTTCCTTTAGTTGAAAAAGAAGGAACTCAAATATCAGGAAAACACTATTTCAATACTCAAGATGAAATAGGCCTATTTCCCCTGGCTCTTCTCTCCCAGGTAATCCAGTTTGCAAGCAGCCTCAGGGACAGGACTAGTCCCAGTGACTTAAGGGAGGCAAGGACTTATCCCAGCGAGGCAGAGCTGCACCTTTATCAGGCATTGGCCAAGGCTCTTATGTCTAAACATAACAGCCAGGTGGGCTGCAGGTAACATCAGTAAGGAAAGAGAGCCTGTGGTCCAGAGAACAAAGAGGTTCCCACAACCTCCTTTTCCTCAGGTTACATGCTCCCTACAATAAAGCAAGGAATTCCATTAAAAGGATGAAACACCACAACAAGTTTCTCCAAAACAAGAACAGAAAATTGTGGAAACCTGACACATGCTCTGCAAAATCCCAGAGGATTACATCAAAGGCCAGGTGAAGACACTTGACAACGGTAATTTGAGAGTTACACATCTGAACAATGGAAACCAGTGCCTGCACTGCAAGAGCACAGGAGTTTCCAAGCCGCAAGTCATTCCTGTTTTGGATGTATTTCTGTCAACACAGCTTGGAGGGGAAAGTAACTGTTGTTACATCCTAAATAAAACAAGATTAGCAACATTTGTTGCTAGTGTCCTCAAGAGCATTTGTCTGATTTCTAAAGAGGACTAAATATTCATCTGAAGAAAAATTAATCCTGGCAACAAACATGGTAAAGTGCTTGAGTTTCAGATCTTTCTTTGACCTGAGGGCATTACAAGTACCAACATGGAAAATGTGACCTGTATTTGCCAATATAAGAAACAGAAATGTAAGAAAACTATAAGCCATGAAGACAAAAACTGAAATGAATACAAATGGGAAGCAAGGTGAAATTAAAAAAAACAAACCAAAAAAAAAAAAAAAACAAACCAAGAGATAAAAGGGGAAGAAAAATTATTTACTAAATTCTAACTGAAAGCTTAGTCACAGCTAACTTAAAATATTCAGAATCTTCTTTCATTTATAAAGAGTTGATGAAGGAATAAGATAAATTAAAAGTCAGCTTATTAAAAAAAATTTAAAATGTGTGAAATTAGCAATATTTTTTACAGCCACTAGTACCAAGCTTTCTAAAATCTAGTGGAACAGTAATGACAAAAGACTGCTTCTGATAACAATTATGCACAGAGTATTTGACAATTTATTCTTAAAATGAAGAGACGTCTAATAGTAGCAGAAGAGGAGGAATACTGTGCTTTTTACTTTTAGTACGAACTATTTGCCAAACTCAATGCTTACATTGTCTTCTAGATAAACTGATTTGTTCAAACAACTACCCACGTCATGACTATTCAATCAATACGGCAGCTGCAGAACAGCCAGAAGGTCATAATGCAGCACAAGGGACTTGACAAGTTTGTGTGGGGAAGGAAAAAATGAACATGCATAACTCTACACAGACACGTACATGTAAGTTCAAACATTGCTACAGAAAACGTCCAAATTCTTTCATAACTGTACTAGGCTGCGAACAGAATCTGCTTGTGGTTTTCACAGACACCCCTAACAAAACCAAATATAAAAGGGCACAAATCTTTAGTAATTCTCCTCTAAAGTAACACCTCATGACGTTTCTAGTAAGTTGATGCTGCCACTCAGTGACAAGCCATTTGCAGTTTTGCAAGTCCATTTTCTGTTCAAACAGTGCAGTTCACATACGTACAATGATATTCTAATTCACACAGCAGAGATGCAGTCAGAAGCCCAAACAAGGCAGCACACATTAATGGCCTTGCCTAAAGCCCCTTGGTTTGTAGTGGGGATTTGCAAGCGTCAATAAAGACAATGCAAAACCTGCGGCCCAGCAGATGAATTGTTGAGCTGGGAATGCCAGTTTGGGTCTCGGGCTTTGTGTGCTGCTCACTGGGTGGCAAAAGCCAGCCATCCTATACTGCTTTCAAACAAGTGTAGCTTCCTGAACCCAGTCAGCTTTGCCTACCTCATGAGGGAGCAATATTTGCTTTCCTTTGAAAAGATCAAAAGGGTCTAAAAATGTATCCATGAAACCTCTATGAAGCAAGCCAGTTTGAGAGAGAAAATGACCAAAACAAGAAAAAAACAGAGAAAGGAAACATTTGCTATTGTTGATGAGGTATGGCTTGTATTGCATTGCAGAATTCACTTTTATGCCATTTTTTATACTAAAATAGTTTTCATAGTAATCACAGGAAAGGTTGAGGTTGATATCATATAGGAGGATAAAGATGGTACAACCGTCCTTGTTGAATCCATTACACATGGTCTTCTGAAGAGACTGGAAAGCCTCAGATCTACATGTTGAGAACAAGGAATCATTCTCTATAATCTCAAATTCTTGGTATAACAAGTACGATGTTATTGAGGCCCAAAATTTCTAAGTGACTTTTCACTTCTTTTCTAGTCTATAGAGGAACTGTTTCTAAGCAATAACAACTGAATCTCATTACAAATACAGCCAAGCCATGGAACCTCAACCAGTCTGGTACCTTCTCTAGTGGCTTCTAATTCCCACAACAGCACTCAGCCAAACACATTCTTACCACTACGTTCAAAAGAGTGTTAAGGTCTGCTAAATTTGGTCCAACCACCAACTGCTTCATGAGTTCAACCTGTAGCAAACAACACACATTAACTTTATTTGATCGCCAGTTAATTACGGCATTTCTCCTCTTATGAAACAGAGCTGGAGCCTATTTATACTTTGGCTTGAAATAACTTGCAACAGAATTAGCATATGCAAGTTCTAACAACATTCCTCATGTTTTATCTATCATACCTTACAGAAGTAGTATTTGCAGTTTAGTCAGTCGTTACCAGAGTATGCCACCATTGCCTTTCATTCCACTGCAAACAACCTTTAAATTTTTAACTCAGTACACCAACAATATTCTTAAATTTTAAATTTTTTTCATGTTTTATCTTAAAATGCTGTTTCCTCTAATAAACTTGATAAACAGGAACATTGCAGCTGCCAGTTTCTTGCCTCATCTTGCTTTAAGGGCCATGGAGATAACTGTTACTTTTTGACTACAACCTTATCTTGCTGTCTGCCATTTATTTGCTTTCAGAGCTCAGTTACATCTTTCCTCTTCTACTATCTGCAACTGAGCTTGTCAACCATTATTAAATTTGAAAAGTCACTCGGTGGCCGAAGAAGCAAGTACCCTGACTTTGACAAATTTAATAGGATTAGCTCTTTCTATAAGGACATCAGTACCAAAAAAGACTGTTCTCATCTCAGTACTAAAGTACATCCCCTTTATGCTATATCCCCAGCTGAGAAACCTTACATTTTTCTGCTATGACATTTAAAAATAAATTACTTATGTCTGTGCAGGCCGTCATTCAGATGGGATTCAGTCAGTGCTATTGTACTGTAATCACAGAAATGAGGAAATATGGCAAATCGCACAGATTATTTCAATATAAATATATTTTAAAATACACGGTATGTCTTGAAGAAAATGTGTAAGCGCGGATTTTCAGTTTGCTGTCCAACAGGGACAGAGACCCACGCACGACTATTAATCGGGGCATTTTTCAGAGGCTGTTCTCAAAGGGGAGGCAGACGCAATGACAACCCCAGCTCTGCTCTAGTACGGGGCCATCGTTCCGGGCAGCGCTCCGTTTCACCGCATCCCATCCCGATGCTCAGCAGCTCATTCGCACTGACCGACCCGACCCCAGGGCACACCACGACCCCCGCGCCGCCCACCCGCCCTTGCCTCGGCTGCGGGGAGCCCAGTGCGGCGGTGTCCCGGGCACCCGCCGGGCCCGGGCAGCGGTACCGCAGCAGGAGCGGGGCAGCGCGGCGGGACGGCCCCGCCGCCGCCTCCACGTGCGCCCGGTGCCGCGCCGGGGCCGCCCGCACGCCCCG
>NW_024499462.1:11986181-11986499 GCF_017590055.1 Onychostruthus taczanowskii
CGGGGCCGCCCGCACGCCCCGCGCGCAGCCCGGCCGAGCACAGCCCGGCGCGGCGGGACCCTGCCGGCGGAGTCTGACCGCACCGCGGCGGCGGCACGTGTCTCGCCCTCCGCCGGGGACAGCACCAGCCGCCCTCCGGCACCCGCAGGGGTTGCTGGCGAAGCAGAGCCCGTCCCGGAGCCCGTTACCTCAGCTGCTTCTGCTCCAGCTTGAGCTTCTTGGCTTGCGGCTCCCCCGCTGCCATCTTCGCGCTGGGCGGCGTGCGGCGCGCTCCGCTCCCCTCGGCCCGCCCGCCGGCCCCGGCCCGCCCCGCCGACC
>NW_024499462.1:11986718-12105405 GCF_017590055.1 Onychostruthus taczanowskii
GCGCCTCCGCCGGGGGGCGGCCCCGCGCCGCCGCCGGGCCTCGCCGCCATCTTGGCCGCTGCCCCGCTGTCCCGGGAGCGGGACGGGCCGTGCCGGGCCGGGGGAGGTACGTGGGGCGCGGGAGGCCCGGGCCGTGAGGGAGTGGGGCGGTGCTGCCCTTGCTCGGGGGGACGGGATCCCTGCCAGGCGGCAGTCGCCCGTGTCCGGTCCCGGCCGCGCTGGTTGGCCAGAGTCGGGCAGGGGCGACATCCCCGCCAGTGGCGGTACCGGGAGACTGCCCTGCAAATCCGAGACTTTCCGCTTTACTCGCCTCCGTTTCCGTTGTTCGGTGCCTATTTAAATACAAAATCGTTGCCGTGTTCGAATACCATCACCTCCCCCTTCCGTTGTTCTGGGCTCTGGCGGAGGTGCGGAACCGCCCGGCGGAGAGTGAGCAGGGTCGGGTCAGAGCCCCGCAGCTGCGATCTGCACCGCCCCGCTCCGAGCTGAGGCGCCGGCATGAGGGGATCGTGCTCCGGCTGTCAGGGCAGGCAGCCCGGCCTGCAGCACGGGCGGTCTGGGAGCCGCCGTTCGCGGCTGAGCCCGCAGCAAGGCCAGGCCGGGAGGGGCAGGGCGGGTGGGGCAGCGGCGCCGGCTCACCTGGATCGGTCTTCAGCAGCCCTGCTGCAGCCATGGTGTTTGCACTCGTGCTCTACATGCTTAATTAGCAAGGGGCTCTGTGAGCGCCGATGTCCAGAATATGCGCTGAGAATAAACCCGTTATCATCCACCGCTGTGCACTGCACATCGCTCCTGCCCTGTTCAGTACCCAGCGGTAACTGAGTGGAGGTTGTCCCTTCTTTTCTTTTGTTTCAGTTCAAATCTGCTGTGAATTAGTAATGCGTTTACCATCTTTTCAGTATGATGAATCGTTCGTACCCATTAAGAGTTAATCAAACTGGAGGAATAGCGTCACCATTCAATGTAGCTTTTCTATAACCAACCAGGCATAAAAGCATACTTGAATGATGAAAATTTGTGTTCATTAGCAGGCAGACTGCAGTATGGCAGAGGAAAAGGTATTTTACAAGAAAAGCAAAGCCAATTTCAATTACTCATGCAGGAGGTAAAATGATGGAAACAACGTTTCACAAAACTGAGTATGCCAACCATGAGAATGATTCTGCTGTGGCAGTTTCCAGCGGGTTTGAATCTTACATAGCTTCTTATTTATTTACTAAGGTAAAAAAAAAAAAAAAAAAAAAAAAAAAAAAAAAAGAGGAAATATCTGAATGGGATTTCTCTGTAAAAAATGTCTTGTGTTGTGTGCTAACTAAAACACAAACCAATTTGGGTTTTTTTTTTTTTGGGGGGGGGGAAGGACAAACAGATTCTTTACTGCCTGTATGCACATATCTGAAAATTCTTTGCAAATGGCAAATCAAACTTGAAGAATACTCCATGCCCTCTCATGTTTGATTTTGCTGGTTTTATTTGGAAATTAAATTTTCTGTTGTAAAAGACAGTTATGCAGCAGCTAAATCCCCGTTGTTCTCTCATATACAGATCTGCTTACATGAGAAATCTTTAATAAAAACTTTGCCATGAGAATTCAGAAAAGAGAAATTGAAGTCCTTGAAGCAGAGAAGTCTGAACAGTAGGAGATGAGTGGTAGCTATATTTTATGGCTGTAATAATGGCAAGAAACCAAATTAAAATTTGTTTAAAATGTGAAGCTCCTTCTTCTTACATCCCTTTAAGTTTCCCCCAAATTACAACTTCACATATAACTTCAAAAATAAAATTAAAAAAAAAGAATACAGGGAAGATAAATCTTTTTTTCTGTTTATTTAACATAATATATGAAAGGCAGCCTTTTAACAGGAGCTGCTTAGAATAAGAGTATCCGTGAGACTCATTCATACAGGATAAAAGAATTAGAGTGCTGCTCTGCTCTGCCCTCTTGGAGGAGAAGGAAGGTACGAGTGGTTATGTGCCCTCTTTCTGCCCTCTGTGTTTGGACCGGTTGGGGCAGAGTGCACACACATTGGGAAGGGTTGCCATGCACAGCAGAGTTCCAGGGATGCTTGCTGGCTCTGATGGAGTGTTTCAGTAGTGCATGGCTCTCTGGCACTGTGCTTGTCCTTTCTGGAACCTTGAGTGCCTCTTCAAAGAGAGCCTGTGAAAGACAGTGGTATAAAGCTAGTAGCACTGTTGTTCTGGCCTGTCAGACTTACTGGAGGAGTGAACTGGGCGAGCATGGTGGAAGACATCTTCACAAAGAGCTACTGAGTTGGGGCTTTGATACCCTATGCTTGAATCCTGCTGCCTTGTCCTTTTAGAGTTCTTCATGGTTTGGCTGGAATATAAGCCCAATTATCAGTATTTTCCTGAAAATACTATGAACACTCGATATGTGAACTGATACTCACTTTATCTGTCCATTTGGCCCTGTCAGTCTATTCAGTACTGCTTTCAGAGAGGGAATTTCTGAAGTCATCCCTTAGTAGTCCTAAAGCTACTGATTCAGATGTTGTGGTCAGATGTTCCAGCTCCATGTAAAAATGCAGTCTTAGCAAAGAATTTTTAATTGGTTTGGTGTGGGTTTTTTTCCTAAGAAACTCATGGTTTCCAGCAAAGCTTTCTATTCTTGCAGGTCCCAAAGGGAACTGCAGTTATTCAGGATCAAATATTGTTTGATTATTCAGAATCTAATATTGTTCTGTTGACAAGAGATGGAACTCTCTTGCCAGCAGTTAGAAGATTTATACTGAAACTAATTGGAACAGAGGCACCATGCAAGTGTATCATTGGAAAGCTCATCAGACAGTAGATTAAATTCTCATGCAGGCTGTAATTGTTACTGGTAAAAGCACAGAGGAAGTTGCAAATTTTGTTATGGATACCAAACACTGATTTAAGTCAACTTTAGAGTATTCTCAAGGGAGTACTTCCTCTTAAAAACAATTTCAGAAAGTTACTAACAGTGTTTTAAATGAGAGCAAAGATAAATAAATATATGCTGAACATCTGGGAAGCAAAGCATTTAGTCTTTAATAGGGATGATCTTGCTGATAAAATATGTCTGAGTACTTGTGCAGACACAAGCACTCCATGGTGTTGAGTAGATATGAAGTTTTGCTTGACTAACAGAGCAAAACTTGCTCGTAGCAGTTCTTAAAAAAGATTGCAAAAATGTTTTTACTTTGATGTGTAGATACCTAAGCTGTGAGCATCTTATATGTAAAAAGATTCATGACACTTGAGCAGCTCATTAAAACACACAAACAATAATAGGAGCGTAAAAAACCCTGTGAAATTACAGAACATTCATGTTTTAGTAAACCTGAGGCTTACAGATTTATCAACTTGAATCACAGCTGCTAATGATGTGTCAGGTTGGTCCTGCCAATTATAATGTTGGCTGTCTTGAAAGGGTTGTTCAGGTGTTTAATGGGACTTCTCTTTATTAGGTTTGCTGGTTTGAAAGTCAGTGAATGGGGTTGGGGAGGTCGGGAACACATTTGTGGCACATACTGAATTTATAGGAAAAGCTAAAGTGCTGACTAGGTGATCGTGACAAAAGTACTAGCTTCACTAGAAATAGAACTGCCTATTTTAGCTTATTTCTCCAGATTACTTTAAGCATTTGATTACTTTCCATTCACTTGTCACTAGAAGTTGATTTCCAGAAATACATAACAGAGACTCAGACAGTCTACCACCACTAATTCTTCCACCCTTCAGAACAGCCATGCCAAATTCAGGGAGCATTGGAGCTGTGGAATACTTTCCTAGTGATGGTCCTATTTGGAGCTATTTTCAGTAATTAGTACTAGCTCTAAAGGGCTTTGCAGAGGTCAGTGATAAATTCCTCACTTCGTGGTTTCAGAGCTTTGTATGTAACTCAGCTCAGTGTTATGAAAAAGCAGCTGTTGACAGTATTTCTGCATTAATTACACTTTAGAGTACTTAATTGTAGCTAAGGACAAGCATGTGCAATCAGCCTTTTTTCCCATGCTCGCAGTCTCTCTCTCTTGCCAGTGAGCTCCACTTTTGTCTTGTGAGCCTGCTGTGCCTTTAGTCCAGATGTTTCCGTGCCAAGAATTTGAAAATCAGTAACACTGCAAATCCAGATTTAGTCAAAAGAAAAGTTAGAGATGTGGAAACAGCTCATTGAAGGCGTCTTAGTTAAAATATGTTTTTCTTCTATGTGGACTTCAGATTCTAGTAGGATGGAAATGACTGAGATGAGTCACGTGGAGTTTTGCATGTCAGACGAAGGATGGGAAGTTTGTGAGAAGAAGCTGCAAAACTGCAGGGCTGCTTGTTGCTGCAGAGCCTGTAAGGTGCCTTGCAGTCAGGCAGTAACATGAAAGGCTGTCAGTCTACTGAAAATGAGCTTGAACACTTTGCTTTGGCCTAGATGCAAATAATGATCCATGTACACCTTCAGTCTGCTCTTAGGTAGGCCTAAAAGCAGAGAGATGGGAGGCATGTCCTATGGAATAGTCCTAGAAACATCTTCAGTACCTTACATGGAGTGCGTTTATGCTGACATCTCAAAGTGGTATCTGTGTACACTACTACATGGAGAAGAATCTCATGATTCCTGAATTCTGGTGATGTAGTTTTGTTATTGTTTTTTAAAACTTAGGAACTTTGTTTCAAGACCTTTACCCTCAAAGTGCTGCAGCTCTTAACACACTTTGCTGTTGACCTACTGGTGTGAGGAATTTGAATGTTACTGGATTGATTTCTTATGTTCAGCATTTGTCAATCTTTTTTGCTTTTCAAGTAGTGTTCTGATGAGACAAAAAAGTCAGGTATTGCAAAATTAGTTTAGGGATCTCTACATGTCTGAAATGAAATCTAGCACTCAAAAATAAAGTAACAGAAATCTTCAGTACTTGGAGCAGTGTAAGTAATTTTTGTTAAATAATAGTTTATAAATCTTGTATTGATATTTTCGTAGTGTTACCAGTTCTAAGATACTCAACATTAAATATGTCTTTAATCAGCTGGTGCCAGTTGCTTGGCAGTGTATGGGATAAATCAAATTACTTAGTCTTGTGTATAATAGACTGATGTCCCCACTGCTGTAGGGCCATCTTTATTCTACTCAGCACTGGGTAGTGTACCAGCTGAGCTGCCCCTTGACTGACAGGGCAGGGCTTGTGCCTCGAGCTGCCAGCTCTGCACTTAGGCTGCAAGGAGAGAGCTTCAGTTTTCCAGAGCACTTCAAATTAGCAGCAAATTAGCATACTGCTAAAACTTGTGAAAAAAGAAAGGAGTATGTGAGAGGATTTGAAGGGAGGTCTTACACTAGAAACAGAATATGTATTGTGGGAAATTCTGTGATCCCTATCTTCCTACTTAGAAGATGGGGTAGGCAGCCAGAGGGGACTTTACTGCTCATATTCCACAGGTAATACAAAGCTGTCATCTGCCAAGCGTGGTCCCCTGGATCAGTTTGCTACTCTGGTTCACCACAAGGCCACACAAACACGCCTGTGAACACAGCTGGTGCCTAGGCAGCTTGGGGCAGATGAGTAAAGAAGGGCAGTGGCCAAGTGCTACCTCCCCTTCTGGCTACCCACACTCTCCCTTGGTTGCATATCAAGTCATGGTCTAATATCCCAAGTGGAATTTAGGCAAAAGAAGGGGCCCTGCTGCTACAGTCATTTGGTGCACCAGGAGCTTGCTATGATTGCGTGGTCTGCTGCACAGCTGTGCTTGTTAAAAGTATATTGTGACAAATGCAGGCATTTCTGATCTGTAAATGAATAGAATCTGGTTGAATGTTAACAGAAGCACTACAAACACTGTCACATGTGTCTGATACTCTTTGTATCAGCGTATCATTGGAAGCTGCCTGCTGTCCAACATAGCTCCTCCAGAGCAGGCTGTGGATCAGCTCCTCTGGAAGTGGAATCTTACCAGTGCTGCTTGTACTGGACTCTCAGATGCAGCTTTGTGTGCATTAAATAGGAAGCGGGTCTGATATTTGTTAACAGATATGCTATTGTATCAATTTAAAAATGTACAGAGATCTATTCTAAGCTTTACAGCTGAGCACCTTCGTATGTGTGGGCAGCCGTGATGTCGAACAATACTGACATTCAGTGGTTGATTATACTTGTCACCCTTGTGTGACTATCGAGGAGATTTTGGAAGGCTTTAATGTTCAATGCTGGCTAAATTCAGAACATGTTTACTGGAGCTGGATTAAAGCAATTGTGTCAAGGCTCCTTTATAAAATGCTGTGCTCACAGTATTAACATTTTCTGTTTTTTTTAACAAACTAAATTAGAGATTAATTTGGTCCAGAGTCAGATAGTGGAAACATGCAATAACACTTCATAGCTTTGTTTCCTTTCCCACTTCTAAGCAAATTTGCAATCACAGTTTCTAAAAGAACTTCCCTTTACATTCCCTATTGGCTTAGATGAATATTTTTGTCCACCTTTTGACTATTGGTCTTTTTTTGTCGACTACCAAAGACAGCGTGCTCTTGGCAGGAGGTTACTGAGACCTGGCTTGGCCCCAGTGAAGATGAGCATGTTGTTGTCATGGTTGTGAAGGAGCAGCTGGAGTTCAGAATTTGAAAAGCTGGCTCTTGGCTCTCTCCCCACATCTGCTGACTTAGGTGGAAGGAAATATCATGCTGACAACCTTCCTGAGCTGTCCTTTTTCACTGTCTTTGATGAGCTTTGGAAGACATACTTTTGTTTTGTGAAAATGTGGAGGGCCAGACCATTTCTCATTGTTACTAGTATATTGGTAAAGGACTACTGCTCTGGGTAGTTCAAATTCAGACATGGCAACACAAGCTCACTCTGGGTGGATCTAAGTGCTTATTCCAGTATTTTGGAATGAGATTTAGTCATACAGTGTTTATACTCTTAAACTCTGTGGGACTGGGCAATGTGCATCTAGATGCTTCCATGCTATTTTTACATTAGTGTGCCAAAGTTAACAGAGAAGGAGCTAATTTTATCTGTGTTTTAGGACAATATCCTGGGCAAACATGGTAAAGTTAATGAAAACTATGATGGGTTTTTGGTAGGTGTGTTTGGCTTCTCTTGGACTTGCAGAGTTCATGGTGGTCTTCCTATTTCAAGATGTGGACACCCAGTAATTGTCTGGTCTCTTTCCAGTCACGTTTGAATTCCTCCAAAGGCTAACTTTCAATTCTGGATCTCCATTGCTATTGCTTGCACATTTCCACCACATGCCCTGTGCCAGCTCCAGCACTCTCTGCAGTGAAATAACTTGCATTAGGTCTGACCAGCAGCTCCTTTTGCTGGGTCAATTTCTGGCTGGACTATTTTCCTAATGTAAATAATTGCAGAGCCACAGGCCTACTCAGATCAATACCTGAGAGGCAGAAGGGAAGAACAGCCAGTGCCAGGGGCAGCTTCTTCAACTACAGATGAATTTATGCTTGACGTTGAGTACCAGGTTAACTTCACCTTCAGAAGCTGCTGTTTGGGTTACAGTTTGGTTTGTTTTCTAAGCCCAAATTTTAACTTATTTTTTAAGAGAATCATTATGCTGCAAGTCAGCTAAAGCATTTTATCTGTCTCATGTAAAGGCTGAAGAGATAAACTGAAGTTTGCTAGCATTTGTCTCCTCTGTAGATCCAGAGATAATAGTCTATTCATTTTATCAACTACTTAGTTCACTTACTATCACATTGAAAGTTGAGAAATAGGCTTGGAATTATTTTTTTAATAGGCACATAAGCTTCTTGCCCCATGAATAAAATGAAGGATCAGTGGCTGAGGCATGTTATTTGTAAATGTTTAAAGAGATAAGAAAAAAGTTACATTCTTTACCTGCAGTTCATACTCCCCTTTTATGTAAGTGAGTTTATAAGTGAAAAACATTTTATGTAAACATATTTCATGCATGCCAAACACATTTGAGGCAATTGTATCCATTAAATCAAATTTAAATGGCTAGTTTTGTGTACTTTTAATGAATTCCAACCCTTTACCCAAGTGCAGCTTGGCATAGATCATAAGACTAATCTGCCAGCAAGTAAAAAGCACTTTTCTAGTTCAACAGCTTAAAGCTGACAAGCTAAAGAGCTGTATCTTTAAGACAGAGCAATTCTAAGTTAAGTGGGCAACTGCCAGGCCAACTACCATAGGAAACTTTCTGTACAAGTAATTCTTTCATGTCGGCAAACACGTTTGAGTGAGTGCCAGCTCATGGGAGTCAGCTTTTCTTAAAGAAATAAATCGCAAATACCAGATAGGAATGAAAGTGGAAAATGAGGGTGCTTTCTTCATGCTTGCATTATGATATACATTAGCAACTTAATCCAGTGGCAAATATTTTTTGTGGAATATTCTTGTAAATAAAGAAAATGGAATTCAAAGAAAAGCAACAAAGTAGATATTTTCCCTAAATTCACAGTGCATGTTAATAAAGAATAACCATTGTAAGAAAGGGAATCTGGGATATGAAATGTCAATCCACATATCCTTTTATTTATCTTCTTTTAACGTGTTTCCAACAGAAAATGATCCACAGCCTGTTTCTTATAAACTGTTCTGGTGATATCTTCTTGGAGAAGCACTGGAAGAGTGTTGTGAGCCAGTCTGTCTGCGATTATTTCTTCGAAGCTCAGGAGAAAGCAATCGATGTTGAGAATGTGCCTCCTGTCATCTCAACTCCACACCACTACCTCATCAGCATCTATCGGGATAAAATCTTCTTTGTGTCTGTCATACAGACAGAAGTGCCACCACTCTTCGTAATTGAATTTCTGCACAGAGTAGCAGATACTTTCCAGGTCTGTCACCATTCAATGATTTTAAAATTCAGTGTCTGAAGGAGGCCTGTGGGGAAGCCAGAGAGGGACTCTTCATCAGGAACTACAGTGATAGGACAAGGAGAAATAAGTACAAACTGAAAGAGGGGAAATTTAAGCTAGATATTAGGAAGAAATTCTCTTCTGTGAAGGTAGTAAAATAGTGAATGGAACAGGTTGCCCAGAGAGGTTGTGGATGTCAGGGCCAGGTTGGATGGGACTTTGAGCAACCTCATCTAGTGGGAGGTGTCCATGCCCCTGGCAGGGGGGATGGGACCACCCCTTAACATTTTGTGATTCTATGATTCTAAAATTACTTCAAGGGATTTTTTTGTATAAACTTCTTTTAGAGAAAGGTAATAAACCCTTCTGTGCATGACTTTTCTGTCTGCAATTTTTAAGTCAAGCACAGGTTTATAGAATACAAAGGAAAAAGAGGTTTATTTTGTGCACTCACAAGCACCAGAACCCAAATCTGACTTTGTAAATGCTGGGGTTTTTTTTCTGTAAGCGTTTGTATTAATAATGTTATGTAGATGGGAAGAAGGAGCATGTAGTCAGGCAGCATGCACTCTGTAGTGAGGAAAGGGCTGCAAAGAAGTCACTTCTCAACCAATTTCACATTTATAAAAAATTTATATAAAATTTATATAAAGGAAACACGGTGAAGATTGAGCATTACCAAACGATAGTATCTTTATTTTATGAGAGTCTTGTTAATGTTCACAACTAGAAGGACCTTTGTAACATAAATAGTAGCACATCACATTACATTATTTCACTGTTCATGCTTGTATTTATTTTCAGTTAGGTGATAAATATAACATTAACAATATGATGCCATCAGGCTATAGAAATAGGCAGTTTAGGCACTAAAATGCCTTAATGTATTGGAGGGTTTCTGTAAGAAAAAACCAAACAAACTTCCTGTTGCAAAGCATTCTAACAGGAATAAAAATCCTCTCTTTTGTAATCTCTGAACTTGTTTAGGATTACTTCGGCGAATGTTCTGAGACGGCAATTAAGGACAATGTAGTAATTGTGTATGAACTTCTAGAAGAAATGCTAGACAATGGCTTTCCACTGGCAACAGAATCTAACATACTGAAGGAGCTGATTAAGCCTCCCACAATTTTGCGCTCTGTTGTCAACTCCATCACAGGTATGAAAATGTGTCATTTCAGCAATGATGGCTGTTTAAATAAAAGCCCCATCATTTCTCGTAGCTAAAATATAATATATTGGTGTGAATCTGTAAGGTGAGGGCACTGTCCTGCCACTTCTCATCAACAGGAGTTGAATAAAAACAAGTCCCTCCTTATCTGCAGTTTATGCCTGGCCCCTCTGCTGTCCTCGGAGGCACTGCCTGGTTCAGCCACAGCTGCTGAAGTCCCTCAGGAACAGCAGCTCAGGACACACAGTCAGGACATACTGGAGACAGGTGCTCTGGGATTGGTACGGAGCTCACCCGAAGCCTTGAATAACTGAGGGGCACTGGAGAAGGTTAAGCATTTTGTAAGAAATCCATATAGGAAGGTATATAATAGATATGTAATAAATCCTTGACGGGTGGGAACAGATAGCATGAAGGGAAGCAAATAGCCTGTCCTCATCTTCCACCCTGCCCCCACCACCAAGCAGCACATGGATTTGATTTCGCAACTGATTTCAGGCTGTTGTAAATGGGTCTGTCTTGCAGTGATGAAGCCAAATGTCTGTCAGCTGAGCTGGTGGAATCTGCTTGTCTGGCAAGTGGGTGCAAGGGAGGTGAGCCATGAGTGTCACGTGGGGGCAGAGAGAAGGGAGACGGTCACTTGTACATTGTGTTAGAGAAGGGAGTAGTTGGGCTGCAGGGCCACACACATAATACTCAGAGGAGCTGGTCTTTAAGGTAGTAGATTATGGTTTAGTCTTTGAGTATAAATCCCATCAGTTTTAATTTCTGTTATTTGGAATTATTCTTTTATTTAATTAGGTTTTTTTTACATGTGGATTGGAATGCTAGTATTTACACTTACGAAAATAAGTGTTTTATCTAAACCTTATTAAAATTCCCTAGCAGCCTAAAGTGCCTGCCCAAGGCAACCTGCATCTTGTCACTGTCAACAGCTCAGTGCTGAGCAGGTGGAAACAGCAGCCTGAGATGTCTCCTATCTACCTGGCCTGGCAGCACTGCTGCACCCTGCAAGGCTGCTGCGGGACAGACACAGCAACTGCTTCTCTTCAGAGATGCAGTGGGAGTGAAGAAATGGTTGCAACTCCTCCCCCCGAGTTGTAGCACATGCAGGGGTGGACTTTAGGAAGGTTTTTTTTTTGAGTAACTACTTCTACTAGCTCAAAGGAATGAAAACTTGTTTTCTGCCTTCCAGGCTAGAGTCTGCCCAAGCAGGTTTTGTAGAAATGATACCTGCTGCCCACCAGCTTTTCAGTGAAGCTGTTTTACGTGGCACAACATCATTGTGCTAAAGGGCACAAGTCAGCATGAGCTGTGGCCCTATCCCAAGATCTACTTCTAGCAGAGGGAGCTGTTTACACTGTGCTGGGATTCCAGCATCAGTCACCTAAGCCTCAGAAGTGATAAGATTATTTTATTTTTCCTTTTTAAAGTATCATCAATTTACTTTATAACTAGGTAGCTCAGGAAGCCTTCTGCTCATGCTGGATGGTATTGGGAGCCAGGAGCCAAGGGTGAGAGCAAGGCAGGCAGGGACAGTGGTGTCATTGGTCGGGAGCCCAGAAGGTGAGGCAACAGGTCAGGGACTGGATCAGATGATTAACAGGTCATCTGCAGCTCAGTGATTGCCAGTAAGATCCATCAGAATTGGACAGGTCAAGCCAGAAAGCTCAGTCTGTGCCAGGGTCTGGATTGATTTGACACTGGTCAGTTATAGACATGGCTGTCATGTTGATGCAGAGTAGCTCAGATGGGTACCAAGGGTGAGATCCTCAGCCTAACACCACTTCCAAGCAAAGACTGTAGGAGCCCTCCCTAAGGCTTCTTACACATCCTTCTTGCTAATGACTCTTACCTGTTAATCAGCCCTGAAGTCATCCAGCTAAAACTCTTAGGAGAAGGGGGAAGCAGACTTAAGGCCCTCACAGGGAGCTGTCTTGTCTTGAATTAGGGATAAAATCCTCCATAAGATCTAGCTCCACATCTACTCCCACTCAAACCTCCTGCTGACTTGAGTATTGTATTTTGCTGTGCAAGATGTAGTGTGAAAGCTATTAAGTCTGGACACATGGCTCCAGTGCCTTCATGTCACCTCACAAATAACATTGAAGGGTCCAGGCTCTAGCCTACAGTACCTGGGGCAAGCCTTGCCTTGATTTTTAATTTTGGCAGTCAAAACCTTCCTTTTGTAATTAATTACTGATTTGAAGTTCCTTTTCATTTTTAAGGCAGTAGTAATGTGGGAGACACACTTCCCACTGGACAGTTATCCAACATTCCTTGGCGCAGAGCGGGAGTAAAATACACGAACAACGAAGCCTATTTTGATGTCATTGAAGAAATTGATGCAATTATAGACAAATCAGGTAAGATGTCTTGCAAACTGGTATTTGTTTCTCAAGTGTGTTTACACGTAGCTAATGATGTTTTAGAGAGAATACAGTCCAAACTTCTTAATTTTTTGCATATGTTTTATATACATGCATTTATATCTTAGGTAGAAATATTCAATTTAAAATGATGAGCTTAAGTGTATTTCTTCAGTTCACGTTAAAACAGCAGCATGCTCTGGGCTGCTTCAAGAACATCCACAAGTATGTTTTCTGGTTGTATACTGATTGTCTCGTAACAGATAGAAATGGGAAAAAAAAGTAGTTGAAATGTGATGAGAAAATTATCTCCTATTGTTCCTGCCAACAATGTACTGTAGTACTTGATGGCCCTCAAGTGAGCAAGACAAAATCCTTCTGATAGCAAGCTAAAATTGGTGTAAAATAGTTGGACAGTATTGTTTTCTTTATATTTAAGGAGCAGATATTATGAAGCATAATAATATTCCTTTCTTTTCTGTGAATGGAACATTTTCAGCATTTTTAAATTTGTAACATTTTCAAATACAAAAGTCTTTATTCTGAGGTTTAACTTTGAGGAGGAACCTGATAACTTTTATGCCAAGAAAAAGAAAAAAAAATATGCAAAAAGAAAACTGCAAAGCTGTGGGCAGGAACCTGATGTTTTGTTCAGTATTGGGGCCAGCAGTTAGCAAGGGTGAAGACTGCAGGACACCCTTTTGTGGTAGTATGGGCAGGGAGCAAATCTCTGATTCTTCATTCAGTGCTGCTGTTGTAGCAGTGTCAGTGTTGGTTTGATCCTGTACACCACTTCAGCAAATGCTTTGGCCACTGTTGAAGTGGATAGTCATAAATAACTATTGTGCAGCTCTTACTCTCCCCATCTTGTAGCTAAAGGAAGGTGGCCCTTAGGGAACATGCTGATGACTGTGTTACTGTTCTAGCTCCTTAGGATTCCCAAGAGTAGTGTGAGTGCTTGGTCTGAGAAGGTACAATCAACACCATGGTGAATTTCTGTGTGTATTTCAGGCCAAATCAGTGTGCACTGAGTGTTTAATTTCCTACTGAGGATCTGCTGCAGTAGTCATAGTTACTCTTTTCTTCTCTGATCCCTTGGAGATCAGCAATGCAAGAACCCCTCTTTATAGCCTTCACCAAGACTAAGGTAGATAAGGTTGCTCCCCTGGAATAGGGAGGTTATCTTGTTTCATAGGGATACGGTCGACTGCTTTAACCTGAAACAGGATCACTTCTTTTTAAACCAAGTATAAAGCCACCATTTCTCCTTTCCCTTGCCTAGATGAGCCAGTTTCTACCTATCTTCTAAAATTACCTTTGCATGTGGAGTTAATTAATTAGTCCAGCATCCTGCTTATGCCTTTCTATACTTAGAGGATATTTCAGGAAATGAGCATTTCCTGGGTAAAATGCTTGGTACTCCTACTTTGGGGTTTGGGTATTATGCTATAGATTTACTTAACATCAAAATGAATATTTAATTTCATTGTTAAACAGCCTTTACTTGTGAAAGCCAAAGTTAGCACCAACTTACTGCATTTTGACATTGACTGTTTTGATGTGCTTCAACTTCCCTGCACTACTACACAACTTGCTAGTTTTCTGGAGACTAGGGACAGGGATGAAAAAAAAATTCAGAGCTGGTGGGTTATGACTTAAATTCTTAAATAAATTCTTATTTGCTTATTGCTGGCAACCAGTTCAAGCACATCCAGTACAAGTCCTGTGTAACAGCTGGCACAAGTATCATGAACCAGTTTGGGACACGCTGTTTGCTCTGGCTCATGTACTTTAGCAAGCTGCCCAGGACACAGGTAACTGGAATGACCTTTCCTAGCTGGGCTTGGCATGTTGTTGAGTGTTGTGCAAATGTCATCTGTGCCCTCTAGCTGCACTTCACCACATCTGTTAGGCCTTTCATAATAATGTTAAGTCAAGTGTCTTGTTTTTCCCTGCAGGTTCCACAGTCTTTGCAGAAATCCAAGGTGTTATTGATTCGTGTATTAAGCTCTCAGGAATGCCAGATCTTTCTCTGTCTTTCATGGTAAATTCAGCCTATATTTGGGACTCTTAATTGCTCAGAATTTATTTTTCTTAGTGATCAGAGTTAAATAACTTTAAGATCACTATCACAATTTCATGCGTTACACATATGAAGTAACAAGTTTTGCGTTATATTACAGAAGGTGCATTGTTCAGTAGTTGGAATGGCTTTTGTGTGTACATAAAAATACCCTCACAGGAGCTGCTGTACCGGGTCGGATGAGAAATCCATCTAGCTCAGTGACGCGTCTCTGATAATGGCTACTCAGAGGCTAAGATTAGGAATTGGGTAGAGTTCAGTGGCCAGCTCAAACTGCTGGTACTTGATGAGATTTCACGTAGCATTGTGCCTCTCCTTCCAGAACCCACGGCTGCTGGATGACGTCAGCTTCCATCCATGTATTCGCTTCAAACGCTGGGAGTCTGAGCGAGTCCTTTCGTTCATTCCTCCCGACGGCAACTTCAGACTCATCTCCTACCGCGTCAGTTCCCAGAAGTACGTTTCCACTCAGACACACTGCTCCTCCAGCCACACCACCTGCTGCTTTCCACCTTGTAGAGGGGGGAATTTGCATTGTTCTGAAATGTGTGTGCTCAGGTTTTGTCTCAGCTGTTATTCTGTCCCTACTAAAAGAGGAAAACCATTTTTCAGTGACCTGCAGGTACTCAGCAATAGTTTTTCAGTGGAATAAATCACACATGACAGCGATACAGGGCTATTCAGACCTAGTAACTGTAGTTGGTGCTAGATGCTTTATGAGTAAGTCTCTGTGTACATGGAGGACTCTGAGCTTCATGAGGAGAGTAAAGCAAAAAAGTCCAAACTGCAGATATTTGCAAACTAAAGTCTGATCTGACTAGTGGCTCTCCTGAGATTTGGCTCAGTGAGATTACATAAAAAAAAAACAAACAACAAAACAGCAACCAGATGAAGAGAGAATAGGACAAGGTATTTGGATGAAAATAAAGAAAATATTTTTCCTGTGATTCTCTGGTGATAAAATCATTTCAGCAATGATGCTGAAGAGCAGAGTATCACTTCACTTACCACTTCTGAAACAAACCAGTTCTAACTTGAACACCTACCAGAAACACAAGAACCATTTATGAGAAAGTGCTTTAATTTCTCAAGCAGAGAAGTAGCCAGGATGCATTCAGCTACTGTCTTCTCTTTTCAGCTTGGTGGCAATTCCTGTATATGTGAAGCACATGATCAGTTTTAAGGAAAATACTTCTTCAGGAAGATTTGATGTTACCATTGGACCAAAACAGAATATGGGGAAAACAGTAGAAGGAGTAGTCATGACAGTTCACATGCCAAAGGCTGTACTTAACATGAACCTCACTGCTACACAAGGCAGCTATACATTTGACCCAGTTACTAAAGTAAGTCTTGAATTTTTGTTTATTTAAATATTGAAGATGGCATTACTACAGGTCACCCATATTGCAGAATACTGGAACAGTGTTCCACACTTGGCACAGAGCTCTGTTCAGCATATGTTTGTGAATTAAAAATTTACCTTTAAAATTTGCTTTTTCAAACTTAGGTACGCACCAGCTCTGATTTCTGACTTTGACAGTATTCTTTTCCTTCCCTTCCTCTCTTTTCACCCTGCTCTTTCACCCACTAATATCTTTCCATAGTGGGTGCAGCAGTATTTTGCTGATAGTTTCAGCCATTATATATTTTGCACATATGTTGTGGAAACATATTTTTCTGAAGAAAATGCACTAGCCTTGAAAATGGGCATATAGAAAAACTGGAGCAGGAGATGAGAAAAATTTTTTTCTGAAAGATCTGCCTAAAGACACACAGGAAAATAAAGTGTCTGAAAACACATCCCTTGGGCTCCTGATTCCTTGCCTCTGAGTTGGGGTTTGAGACCTAAATTTCATAAAGCTTCTGAAGCCTTTTAGTACCCAGGAGCCATTTTGCTGAAAAGTAGTTTGAGCCAAACCATTCTGCTGGCTCTAATACCCTGCTCTGAGCTTTCTGCTGCCCTTGGAATATCTCAGTCAGCAATTCGTTAAAATTGTTAGGGAAAGCTCTCCAAGTAGCATTTTGTTTCAAACACAACAGAGCTTGATCTTTTTAAAAGGAAAAAAAAAAAAAGATCTTTTTCTTTTTAAAAGAAAAAAAAATGTTTTTTTACCAACAAAAAAACTTAAGGTGTGCTTTCCTCTCTGCAGAAATAAATTTTACTGTGTTTTTATCAAGAGTTGGGGTAACTAGGTGAATTGAAACTGCAAAAAATTTTAAAAGCATAGAGAATTGAGGTCTTTCTGTATTTATGACTATGATAAGAACAAACCAACCACCTCTTGTGGGTGAGTAAAGGACCTGCTTGGTTCCACGTTTCTCCAATGACTGTAAGAATCAATGGCAATCAAGTGAGCCTTGAGAAAGTTAGTCTGATTTAGACACTCTCCTTTGGTCCAGTGCCTTGCTCCAACCCTCCTCATTCTTGTGTTTAAGTTTCTATGGTCTTTGTGGTGGTTGCTGTCTTGGCTTCCTGGATCCAGCTGACCCAAACAGACATCAGGGTCAATTATCCTTAGCAAAGGGAACAAGATGTTCTCAGTGCACAGACCCACACAGACAGGTCCCATATCTGCAGGAGCCCCCTCCCAGCCAGTGAGGTAATTCTCAGGGCTCCCAGGCTACTGTTGGTACCCAGCCTGCAAACTAAAAGCTGAACATAAACTTGACCTCATAGGTTGTTTCCTAGAATGCTACTACTTACTATTCTCTCCTTCCTCACAAGGTGCTAACATGGGATGTGGGCAAAATTACCCCTCAAAAGCTACCAAACCTGAAGGGCATAGTGAACCTGCAGTCTGGAGCCCCCAAGCCAGAGGAGAACCCAAGTTTAAACATCCAGTTTAAGATACAACAGCTTGCAATTTCAGGTGAGTGGGAGGGTATTACATGAAATTGGTGCTGGCAGAACAAGTTGGTGTAGGAAATGAAGTGGAAAACTGATCATCATTTAATTGGAGATGCAGATCTGAAGTCAGCTTGATCCAAAATGATAAAGTCTGATTTACCCAAACCTGACAGTTACCCTTGATGGAAGATTTCTTTGCTGGGAATTGTGAATTCCCAATTGTTTTGCTCAAGAAAGACTGGGAGAAGTATACAGAAGAATGGATTTTTCTTTGTTGACTGGTGCATTAAACATGCAAACATATCCTTCTAGTGAAGATTGATGGATGATGATTTAGTGTGCTGGTCCTCACATGCTTTAGCCTTGTGCCACTAAAGCTCTTTCTAGTGGTCATAAAAATGCATTCATTTTCAAGAATGCCCTTCTTATTCTTTCCTTCTGGATCTGATTAGTTTTTCATCTTTGAAACAATTTACAAGTAAAAGCAGAATGAAGTCTATAGGTAAAGTGCGGAAGTAAATTTAAAGCAGACAAGGCCTCAGTCTGCAAACACTTAAATCATGTGAGTTGACCCTGTGTAAAGTGCTTCTCCAAGCAAGCTTTGCAGGATTAAGGCCCTAACAATGCAAGAACTCACATTCAGAGAGGCAGAGGAGGAGGATGTCTGAAGGCAGTTGATGAGAGTTGGTGGTAGTACATGGTACCTTTCTGGATAGGTCTTTTTGGCCTCTAGACTATTTGGAGGAAACAACAGTTCCTGTATAAGAACAGAATCCTGCAGTTTTCTCCTAAACTAGTTTAAATCTAGCAAGATAGAGCTGGTCCAGCAGCTGGACACCAAAGATAACAGACCTGTGAGAAAGCATGGAACAGCCTGAAGCTGCAGGTATTTAATAGGTCTTTAATAGCTACTGGCCTTCCTCAAGGAATAGCAGAGGGATTGCTGGTTCTTGCAATTACGACTTGGAGTGAAAAGAATTCTAAAACTTGTCCTTTGCTTCATCTCCATGATTGGAAAGGAGTGCAGTGGGCAGGAGCTGTGGAAGATGGACTCGGTTGTTCCATAGTTCATCTCTTGCAAGGAGGATGTTTGCTTATGGAGTTGAAGAGAAACAAGGTGTTGCCCTGCCAAGACAGCTGTGATTAGTTGACAGGAATGTTCTCATCTGCCACTCCAAACCAGATGAACTTGTGAAAGAAAGGAAAAGGATCTTCCTAACCAATCCTAATGTTCTCTCAAGACAGCCAGATATCTAATCAGACTGCTGTGATTCCTAGCATTCTGCTTTTAACTTTCTACTTGTCTCTGTCTTTTTTCAGGACTGAAAGTGAATCGCCTTGACATGTATGGAGAAAAATACAAGCCTTTTAAAGGGGTCAAATACATTACAAAAGCAGGAAAATTCCAAGTCAGGACATGAGAAGATTCTAAGAGGAAATTCCCCTTAAAAAAACTTGACTGCTTAGTGACTTATGTTGGTTAGGTGCCAATTAATTAATAGAACACTGATTAGTTTGGGATCAAAGCATTTGTGCACAGCAGCTCTTAAAATGAAAGCATAGCTTAGTTTTTCTTAATATAGCTTTAAAATAAGGTACTTTTTTTCTATTACACTTTCACTCTTTTTTTACCGAATTGTTGTGCTGGTGAATAGTTTGATATGGGCAACCCACAGAATGTTACAAACACTACACTGCCAGTCAGATACCAAAGCCCTGAGGTCAAGCACATTCTGAAGGCCAGAGAGGCCACTGGTAAAGTCTTCTGGTGGCATGTTTTGCTGCTGCAGCCACCTGCAAAGAAAGCTCAGTTCCACCCACAGCCAGCTGCAAGCTGGCATTCCACAAAGCAACGTAATCCCTTCAGAAATAGAGAACAGCAGTGAGAGGGGCAGGGGTCCCCCCAGGGCCTAGGACATTGCAAGTGTCACTCCTGAAAAAGCTTCTGATGGAGTAAAAAATAATTTCTGTGTTGTTTACAAGAAATCGCCTTTCTTAAGAAGCATTTGCCTTAATCAGCTTTCATTTCTGCCAGCTGCAGATGAGCTGATAAAAATAACATCCTGCATTAAATCTGGGAGGTGATCGTTGCTTCAGTAATCCACTTTCTTTCCATTCAATCCCATCATCCCCATCATTTTTTTTTAAGAATACAGTTGCAGAGAGCAAGATCTATTTTTTATGTGAAGCCTTTGCTTTGATTTAGATGTTCCACTTGTTTGAAGTGGATGCCACCAGGTCTGTGCAGTGTGTACCTTCCAGCGTAGCTTTTAGATAGCACAGTAGAAGTGTCAAGTGTATTTAATGGTTGCGTGCTTTAATGTTCTGAAATAAAGGGAACTCCACTGCAAATACGTCTCACCTTATGAAATGTTCATGCTCTTGTAAACAATTCGTGGTGCTCTTAAGCAGGAGGCATCTGATACACTATTAAACAATGACTATTTGCTGTATCTTTACTGAACTTGAGCACTGTGCAGCTGCTTAGAGTTTTAAAAGGCTGTTAATAGCACAATAAGTAAGGTCTATTTCATATTTCTTATTTTTAAATGGAAGACAGCTATTTATTTATGATATTTCAAAGGCTCAACAGTCAGAGCAAAGCTGACCAAACTTCTTGTTATACACCAACAAAATCATCTCTCTAAACCAGTACATACTCCAAAGTAGTTATCAGGTTCCAAACCATGCATTTGGTCAATATTAATTAAGGATGGGATACTGGAGACCCTTTGTTTCTCTAACCAACCTGTCTGGCTTACAAATCAATGAGTAGGTACTAGCTTTGGTTCCAACTTGTCATCTGAAGCAAAGTCACTTAGTCAAAATTTCAAATACTGGGACAAAAATGATCCAGTCAGGAAAGAGGAGGCGAAATCCATCTGAACGGTGGCAGCAAGTCAGTAAGGAAAGAAATGGTCATACAGTCTGTGTTTGTAACTTCAGTAATATCATTAGGGTAAACTTGGCCATAAACAACCATTTTGAATGTCTAAAATTACAGTAGATAAAACAGCACCATGAAGAACCAGCACTCTGTTTCAGCAAATGGCATCCTTCAGTTTCTGTACTTACAGAAAAAATCTTGTCTTCAGAGGTAACGGGTAACATCCCAAGCTGAAGTCTGAGCAGCTGGAACTGCTCTCTGCCTTAGCAGCCTGGAAATGCTGCCCCATGGCCTTTCAGAGCTGACACCCTTCCTGAGCTGGGACACACAGAAGTGTCAGAGCTCCAGTCCCGACCCCAGCGCTGCCTCCCAGGTGTGACTGAACAAACCCCGCCTGCTCCAGGACCTCCCACACAGCTGTCACCGGGACAGCCCTGCTCAGCACAACTCACTGTCACTCACCTTCAGGAAACCAGTCTAGGCATGGAGATGTGTTTTGTCAAGGAAATGGCTGCAGGTGTGTGAGGCCAGTACCTTTTCTTGTACATGTGCTGGTTTCCTTCTGTATCCTTCTGTTATATAAACACAGAAAGCTCAACTGCAGAAGGGGGCCTGTGGTTCCTGTTCAGTTTAAAAAAAAATAATGTACCAGCACTTCTCTGAAGAGTAGAGTTTAGGGACTCAGATGGTATCAATAGCAAGGAATTACACTGCCAGGTTTTGATCTCCTCTTCTCCTCATGTCCAGTTCTGGGAGGGCCAACAAAGGTGGTTATCTGTCAGGGTCTCATCTTCTTTCAGATATGGAGAGGACTGTGAACAGTACAATACTCTGAATTTTACCAATTATTACTAAATACCAGGTGCCCTCTGGGACTATGGGGCTATGTTTGGTCCTACAGTACCAATAAACATTGGTTCCAACAAGTCAGAACGTTGTATGCTGGTAGAAATTTTTAACAAGAAAAAATGTTTATAAGATGTTCTTACAGTGTCAGAGTGAAGGAAATACAACAGTGGTTTCATACTCATCACCCTTGTATTCATTTTAAGAAGAAAAATTCACATTAACAAGATGCTGGTCAGAGTAGCAGCTCTTCCCTTACTGACACGACCAGGCCAACCCCATTTTAAGTTTTCACAATACAGCAGATCACTGTCAGGTCTCAGGAAAATCTCCTGTTCTCTCCCACTGAACACAGCTTCCAGTAAATTATTTAATTACTAGTTTGACAGGCACAAAAGACCAAAAAAACCCCTTTGTTTAATCTTCTAATGTTTTAGAAACTTTGCACTTTCTATTCAGAACATGTAGAAACAACTGTTCTTTTGCTTTAGTTTTTTGTTGCTCTTCTTGTTGCAGCATCATCTACTGCTGCTGTTATCATTAACACTCAGAAGCGTGAGAGCACTCATTACCACTTTGTTTTTGTACAAATGCATTTTTATTGTTTTAACAGAACCAAAGAAAGGTTGAAAACATTAGACTATACAATACATTTTGGTTTATAAACAAAGTTTTATAGTGGTAAAACATTTCTAAGTGACATTCATGGTCTTGTTCAAATTTTTGCTGCACTTCAGCTCTGAAGACCAGTAGTGTTCAAAAATGCAGTAACTGCATAAGGTGGTCAAGTATCTTGGCTTCTACAAACAGTTTGAGAACTTAGAGCAAACATTCTGGAAGAATATCAAAGGCAACCATGATTCATAATTCTCCTGCAAACATTCCTCAATAAACAAAAAGTGATCTTTGGCATAAACAATTATGTATTAAAGGCATTAGTAATATTGCATTAATATCATTCAAGCAACTAAACAGTGATCTAAAATAATAATAATTAAAAAAGAAATCTCAGAGAGAAGCCTGGATGGGAGGAGCAGGATGAGGGGATGTGAGGAGCACTGAAAAGCAATACAGGAAGACTATTTAGAAAATCCCTTTAAAATAATCCCTACGTATTCAGTGTTATGTACTATTAAATAGAAATTACTACATTAAAATTAAGCTAAAGTTTTGATATAAACCAACCAAATGCATCCAGGTTAAGGCTCTGGCACCCCTTCCTTCCTCTTCCTGTTGCAGGTAACTGCAAGAAGAGAGTACTAAGGAAAGATCCTAAGTACCAAATAATTCATGATACCCAGACACAAGGAGCAAATTCAAGAAGAACACGCCTTCTCTTGCTGAGGTCAGTTTGAGACAGTTGTATTATCAACAGTTTAACTTCCCTTTTTAGATAACAGTGCAATGAAGGGGGTGGAGGGGAGAAGGTCCAAGCACAGAACAACTGTTGCAGGCAGGTAGAGGACAGCTGAGTGTGCTGTGTCTCTTCCTTTGAGCTGTTAAGACTGAAGTTCTTCCCCAAGGACACTTCTATTCAAGGTGGTTTGATCGTGCAACAAGTCTCAGCAAATTAAGAGGGTGTTATGAGGTCAGTGCTGATTTGGGCAAAAGTCTGCAAGTATTCCTTGCAGATGTAGAAATTCATTCTCAAACAAGTTTTCCTTTCCATTAAACAAACAGGTAGGAATATATGTGTATATATATATATATATATGAAGGCATATTCAATTATGGAAAGATAAAACATCATAAGTCTGTTTTATTAAGGGGAGGGAGTTTGGGGGGATTATATTGTCATTTTGTTGGGGATTTTTTTTAAAGATATAGTAACACTTTGTTCAATTCACTTGAAAAAAAGATTTTGAAGACTCCAAACTCCACAAGCAGTAAAAATAATGAGGTATGTGCAGCATTAGGAACCACCATTTGCTGGTAGGCACCAGCTTACCTAAAGAGGGTTTCATGTCCCTGCAGAGCTCAGGTTTCAATAAGCTTATGCATTGTTGGAAAGAAGAGCAGTGAGGATAAAGGTATTTTTAAACTGAGTATCTTTATCTTTTAATTTTTACCTTGAGTGGCTGGAATAACATTAGATGGAGGGATGAGGGAAATCAGAATAATTGCATGTGTTCATTTGGTTTTCAAAAAGAATGAGCCAGCATGTGGCATTTTCTGGTCCTGGACATGCAGCTAAGTTAACAGAACCAGGATTTTTCAGCTCAATACATTGCTGAATTGAGCAAGGAAAGAGTTCCATGATTTAAGGTCTCCAGCCATAAGGCTCAAGCTGTCAACAGTGTGCCACTAACACAATCTGCAAAACCTTTCAGTACAGTACAAGAGTTCTGGAATGCCTAGCTACAGGGTGACTGGAGGGGAACACAGACAGCTCCAGTTTCTGTTAAAGTACTGTTGCCAGGCAAGAATCAAAAGCAATAAGCATTTCAGACATGGAGCTTTAATCCTCAGTTTACAACTGTTCTGCTGCCCCACGTTCCCTCTTTTAATCAAAAACCCCACACCTTCCATCATTTCTGCATGGTTTTAGAATAGCCAGATAAAGTCCTGTTGAGAAGTTGAATGTTTCTGTATCAATGATTGTCCCTAAAAAACTGCCAAGTAACCAAGTGTCCTAAATGCTCACGACAAGCTTTAAGTGAGGTCCATGTTTTATATCATCACATGGAAACTACTGGCATATACAGTGCATAAAATAAATGTGCTTCTGGGAGTACAGAATACACTAAGAGAATCTTGAAAAGCAAAAAAAAAAAAAAAAAAGAAAAATTTAAATATAAGAACTGTCTACTGTTGGCAGCAAATTAGAGGTGTTGGATATCAAAGGTGTTCCAAAGACATTTGAAATGCATTATCTTATAATTCATACCCTTAGAATGGGGCATTAGCATAAGCTAATCTTAAGCTCATGTATACAGCACCTTCTGCTGTTAATACATCTCTTCTGTTTCCAAAAAAAGGCATTTTTGTTACAGAAAACAATACTAATGTGGCAAGTACTTATTGATACCATGGGGTCTTTCTGACCCAGCGAAGAGTGAATCCAGCATCTGTTCTTATCTTAATGGATGCTGCTTCAGCTTCTCTCACAGTTTCCTTCACAGACTGCATGAGATTCTGGGCATTATGAACCAACATCTCAGTTGCCTGTCAAAAGAAATTTCCAATATATCAGTAAATACCATGATCGTGACAGTAGCATGTAAACTCTTTGTGCACAAAAACTCCCAGTACAAATATATTAAGTCTGCTGCCTGAAACTATGAAAATACAAATGAAGTAACTATCTCTGGGCACCAGCGTTATCCTGACTCAAAAAAAACCCTTCCCGTTCCTCACCTGACTACAACCTGCATGTCACGAAGTAGAATAACCTCTCTCGGAAGCCAAAGCTGCGAGAGTTCTCCTGAAAAGATGCATTTGGAAGGTAACTGAGCTGCAGGGGATACGAGATGATGTTGGAAAACAAACGTTTCCCCTGGAATCCACCCGAGGGCGCCCCTGCCCCTCCCTGGTCCAGTCTACGGTGGCGAGTCCTTCCCCCGGCTTTTTACTGGGCAAAGCAGGAGATTAAAAAGTTTTTCGTCACAAAATTGGAATCCGAGTAGCTTCTTGGCTTGTTTCTCTATTAAACTGTAGCGCTGGAGCCAGAAACCAAGATGCTGTAATAAAGTTATCCTCCCTACACTGCTGAGGTGAGCTTCAACATCAAGTTCCCAGAACACATCTGAGAGAAGAGGTTGTGTATTTGTCCCCATAAAAGTGGTCAACAATTCCATGCTACCATCAGTCTTCACACCTCTTACCTGTTCTGACTCTTCATCACTGATATTAGTTCTGCCCAGCATGGTAGCTTTAACAGTGGAGAGAATTTTCAGCTGTGTACTGATGGTTGGGATTCGCTCACAGACCTAAGTAACAGGGATAAAAAACCACTTCATACTGTAAATTGAACCAATACATTATGCAACATTCCTTTTCTTCAGATAAACTTTATTTTCTTTTACTATTAGACAATTAATGCGCATAGAGGTAATCCTACAACCTTCAAGACTATCTGATAAAAATTGGTAGGATATTTGAATATTATTTTATTTGCTGTGGGAATATTTGGGATGGACACAACATTTTTCCATTCTTCCTTTCCTTTCAAATTCTGCTTGGTTAGGAATAGCAATACATATATATATATATATTTGCCTGAGACTTAAAAAAAAATTGTTGCATTTCTGGTACTATTCTTTGATACAAAGGAATGAAACAAAATACAATACAATGCCAGCTTAGGACAGATCAGTATTTGTAGCACAGTATTTTTTCAGAAGTTCTTTTGACGTGAAATTCTAACTTTACAGAATGTATGTTCACATAAATATATATATATATATTTTCATGGGATCTAAAAACACAGACTTCATCAAAAACTTGCCAAGGCAAGGGAAGATACCCATGATCTACTGGCACAACTCCTGTGCTCGCCCCCACTGAGAGAGGCGCAGCAAAAGCAGCCTTGGAGCAGTTCCCTCGTTACCTGCAGGAGGTTGGTTCTGATGCGCTTGTCCGTGCACTGCTTTGCCACCTCCTTGGCGAGCCGGGTGACCTCGTCGGACGCCTTGGCGATGTCCTTGGCGCACTGGATGAGGGCGCGCTTGTTGCCGCTGCCGCCGCGGACCAGGCGCGACATCTCGGCCATGAGCAGCGCCATGCGCTTCGCCGCCGCGATGATGTCGTTGCCCTGCACGGAACGACACAGTCACTGCTCCTGCCGGCTCGGCAGCGCTCAGCAGAAACACTCCGAGAAGTTAAGGAGGGAAGAACCACTTGTGAACACGGAAGGGGTTTCTTCAAGGAACAGGGAAGATCTGTACTAACTACTTGTTGCTGACTTTTTTTTTTTTAAACGCTCAGGGAAAAAAGCTCACTTCAAAACTGAAAAAGAAGTTGTAAAGTGTTAGTTTGTCCATGGAATGAGTTACTGCTCTGATGACTAGATTTTAGGATAAAGCATGTTATTAGCATTTGAAATTCCAGATTTTTCCCAAAAAGAAGACTTCTTTTAAAGTTAAAAAAATGTGCTAAACAACCAATGTGTCAAACCAGTTGTTGTCATAACGAGCATGGAATTTTCAGTGGCATCTGAAGTTGTTAAAGCACCAGCTATGCTGCTAATAATGCCAAAGGATAAATGGAAAAGAATCTGACACACAACTTTTGTCACTGGCAATGTGGAAGTGAGGTGCAACTTTTACTTTTTTCGAAATTATTCCTTGAAAATAAATCTTTTTTGATACAATCTCTCCCTTTAAAATAAAGCCTCCAGGAGAGAAGAACATGGAGTACCAAAAGATAATCTAGTGATATTTCTTATATTAAAATCAGGATTTCTTGTACATCAAAATTTACAGTCACAGAAATACATCTCAGAAATATTTGATATGTGAATTCATTGTGACCAAGGCAAACCCATTTCTTACACACTGTTCCAAAGAGAAACCTAGTGCAAGGGAAAGCAAACCTAGCTGATTGATTGTTAGTAGTCTGTCAGTACATTTAGCGTACTTATCTTACTCCCTTTCATAGAAAGTTGTTAGTCAAAAGAGAACTATTTGGTGCTTTGAAGCATTCCTATAGTGTGGATGAAATAGCAGCAGAGTGAGTTTAAGTATTAGTACACGCTTTCCCTGGAATAATCCCACAGATAACGACTGATGAAGTTCAGAGCAAGGAGTACACAGTGAGAACCCAGCTGAGCCAAGGTATCCTCTAGCCTGTGCACACACTTCTGTGACTCACTACGAGCAAGTTGAAGATGATATCCCAGGCATTTTACAGATACAGTGACCCAAACAGCTGAACTATTCATTACCGTGGCCTATTAGCTAAACAGTTTGCTACTATAACCAGTTAGGATATAAATGACATAACACAAAGCTTTTCCATGTTTTCACGTAGGAGGATCAGTGTCTAACAAGTTATCCAAGCACCAGAATCTGAAAAGGACAAGAACATTTTTAAAGCCCTTTTTATTAAAATGGTTTAGTATATCTAGGTAAGTATACACACACACACATATGCACACTCCCCTAACTTTTGTTCGTTATAGGACACCAACCTTATTTTTTGCAGCATGCTATAAAAAGTGCCCAGTCTTGCAAACATTTGTGCTTAGACAGAAGACAGGCTACTTGTGAATGTCTGAACCTCGTTAGATTTCCACTGGTTTCATACAGACAGGATCTCAATTCAGCAGCTAACAGCATTCAGTGCAGCTTCTTCAGAAAAGAATTCTCTCAAGACCAGCATTTGCAATACAGCCCAGTGCAAGCCAGCAGTCAGGCAGTCTCTTCCACTAACACTGCCATACAAAGCCATTCCTTGTTGGAAGGGATGTTAATTGGCGGCATCAATTGAGGCCAAGCACAATAGACACCTTAAATGACTTCTTGAATTCTGTAACTGCTGCATCCGGAAGTCATTAGGAAACCATTAACCATGGCTTCCCAGGTAGCCCACATGAACGGAAAAAGGATCCGAAGGGGAGGAAGACAATCCCTATTAAAATTTGAAAACTGCCATAACAAAGAAGACCAGGCAGATGCAAAGGGAGAGGAAGTCTTTGAATATTAATAAGTGACCCCAATCAAGCTTCAATCCGGCACTGACAAACAGATCTAGCAAACTTGTGAAGCCACTCTCAGTCCTTAAAATGAAGTGCAGACACACTTATTCATTCAGGATGGCGGGGCCCAGCAGGGATCAAGAGTGATGCAAATGTGTCAGCGTTCCAAGTGGCCGGATGCACGCGGATCAGTCCCCGGGGACTCAGGAGTACCTTACTAGACCACTTGGTTGCTTCCCGGTGTAGAGACTGAGCAGCAGCCAGAATGGGCTGGTTAACGGGCTGATTGGTTGGCATTAACAGCAGCTCAGGCTCGTAATCATCTTCAATGTCATAGGGGAGAGTGAATTCAACATCTGCATCATCCTCCTCATCTACATCTACACCAGCCTCAGCCGCTTCATTAATCACAGTCACATCAGGCTTTGCAGGTGGCAGCAAGGGTGGAGAAACAGGGGACAGTTAGTACAAGAAGCAGAATTTGGTAGAAGAGCACAAACTGAGCAGTTTTAGTGACCAAAACATCCTCTTGGCCTCTCAGGATCTGACAAGGCAGCTCTAGGATCAGGTCAAGGGGAGGAGGGGAAGGAATAGAAGATTAGCAGAAGGAAAGAAACAGTTCACCTGTGAACCCAAGTTACCAAAAATATTAAAAAGATACAATGCAAATATGCAGCAACATTTTCCATTTGAGCATTCAGCTTCTGTAGACAGAGGCTGACCCACAGAACATTTTACAGGCAGGTCAACAATGAAATGAATGGCCTTTCTGTCTCAGTGGAAGCTGTTCTGACTGCACAGGAGCAGGCACAGCAGCTGATGACTGCGGTATTTGTGCAGATACAAAGCTTTGTATGGAAGCCCATTCATATGTGTGGTAAGAGCAGATAGCAGCAGAGAAGCCACTGACACTGCTTGCTGTAGAGTAAAAAAAAAAAGAGATGGGATGGAAGACACTGCAGAAGCAAGTGCTGAGGTACCACACAGAACATGTAAAAGAGCAACACAGTGTTCAAAAAAGAAGAGGTGACGTTGAATGCCATGAATACTGTGAATATTACACTTCTTAAAGAAGATTGAAATGGAATGAATTAAAAAAGAAGATTATGAAGCATATGATATTGTTTTGCCACGATATGTTGTATCCATTACCTTCAAAAAGAAAAAAAAGAGAAAGGGGGTTCAAGCAAATAAATTATGTCAGAGAAGTTCTCAAGGAAGAGGTAAGAGGTATAACAATATAGGCATTAATAAGACAGCAATATTTCTACACAAAAGTAGTCTACAAGTTTATTAGCTGTATTTCTTCAACTAAAGCCAAGTGTAATAAAAGTGGACGTACCATTGCCAAAAACTGTTCATTTGCAACTGTGTTTTGCTTAAGATACAGTCTTTTATAGAAGAAGAAAAAAAACCTTTGTCAACAACAACATACAGGAATTTCGGAAGTTCTAACACTTGTAAGGCCAAACCAACTTGCCTTCAAAGGCAGTTTTATTTAAGTCTTAGTCTAATGAAAAGCAACCAAATACCCCTCATTTTCTGATTTATCCAAATGAGGGGGGAGCCAGGGAAATTAAAGCAGTAGACATTGTTCAGCTGGTGTTCCATGAGAAAAATGGACTACATGAGAGCCCAGAATCCACCCAGTGAAGAGCAGCTTTTGTAAACAAGGAGAAAAAACAGATCTTCATTCTTAGAAGAATGAACAATGTTATCAACATTTTTTAAAGACTAAGTACTTGTTCACCCACCCCTCCCACTTTACTACAGGTAAAGTACCAGTAAACTGTGATCAGCAAAAAGGCAAAAGAGAGTTGACACAGTCTGTTGTGACTTCATATAAGCAAGACCTTATAGTTCTGTTTTTCCAGGTCTAGCCCATATTCCTCAGTAGCACTGTCCATCAATCCCTCTTCCAACCAATCAGGTGAGTTCAAAGACTACAGAAGTGTTTTTAAAACTTCTTCCTCCAAAACAGATTGTGAGAATAACTGAGCTCCTATTACTAAAAAAGAATTTGAAGCACAATTGGCAGGCTGACTTACTGGTTTATTAGACTCAAATGGAAGAAACAGCAATGAATACAGTGCTTTATAATCTAAAGTCACTGAGCTTGGAGGTCTTTCATAATCAGCAAGGAGGTTTAAGGTCTGCTGCTTGGCTTTGCACTATTTAATTTAGAATGCATATAGTATATATATGGTAAAAGCATTTTGTTACCTACTCTATATTGTTAAGTTCAGGGATTCCAACAGGGATTCCAACATCAAAACACTTTTAGGAAATGGAAATTAAAGCTTTTAGCATCAACATTACCTTCTGAGATCATTAATATATTCCAGTACTGTCTATTTAGTAATATAAACATATGTTTGGTATATCCAGAAGTATGGAGAAAACAGATTTTGGATAAGAGGCACCCAAAGAGATTTGCAGAAACTTCTTTTGTATTTTATGTGTGCTTCCAAAACAGATGTTCCTTTAGCCCAAAGCACTGCAGCTGATTCTGTAAGCTATTCATCTCCTTACTCACCACCTGATTTAGTGCAGAAAAAGGGAGAGACTATAAAAGCCAAATTCTGACCCTTAAGTTTGCACTTGCAGAAGCCTAAATCTCTGAAGTTCTTACTCAGCTTCTGCCAGAGAAAAAATATAGTTCTTGGGGAAAGAAGGGACAAAAGAAAAGCAAAACAAAGTGATATGAGAGCAGCAAATTCACACTTCTTCATAGCACTGAAATGGGAAGGAAATTCAGGATTTCAGCCTTAATAGGAAAGGCAACTCACTCCAAAAAAAGAATGAGACCAGGCCACCAATACGTGGTCATTTTACTCATCATAAATGCATCAGATGAACTGCAAAGTACCTTGCATCTTCTTCCAGAATTAAGACAAACCAGGTCATGATTTCTGCAGCTGGCATCTGCACCATCCATATGGACTTTTCCATACAGACTTTTCAAAGTCAATTAAATATAGCAATTAGCTTGTCAGCCTGCACAAGCATAAGGATTAGTGACTCTCTAGGCAATACCAGCACCAAGGATCACAAACAGCTTGGCATACAGAGCATATTTGTGTTCCCAGGGGTATGTTAATAAAGCAGTCTAGCAATCCTAAGTATTGTTGACCCTAGTTCACTCTGATCTTGAAAGGGTTTCTAATTTCTCCTGCACCAGGGTTTTTACTATTTAGTCTGTGAAAGACACTGTCATAAGACAAGACACACTGATCCTGAAAATAAAATGGAAAGAGAATCCATTTAGCATAAAACACTTACAACAATTTCTTACCTTGCTAGACCACTTCCGAGCTTCATCATGCAACTGTCTAGCAGCCATCATCATGGGCTGATTGATTGCTTCTCCTGCCTTTTGCTCTGGGAACTCTTCATCCTTTTCTTCAGGTGGCGGTGGTCTGGGTGGGGGAACCTCACCCTCTGGCAGTGGTGGTTTTGGAGGAGCGAGCTCATCAGTCAGCTGAGGAAGGGAAACATCTTACTGAGTGCAATGAAACAGAGCAAAGATTGAGCAAACGATGGTGTCATGGCAAGACATGACTGCATGACCTCAGGTCTTTTTCCAGTTTTTCAAGTGCTTCCTGTTAAAGACAATACCATGTTTTAAACTTTCCTTTTGAATGCTGGATTGATATTTTTTAGACTTGAGGCTACCTGTATGCATGGCTGGCCAGACAATATGTTTTATTTCTAAGGAAGAATAATATACTTAAGTAATTTCAGTGTAATCCATACCTCAATGACAACTGCATATTTTATTACAAACTGCCTACACTTACATGAAGGTGCTCAAGGTCAGGAGGAGGAGGAGGAAAATCTGGTTCCTGAGGCTGGAAGGCTTCTCTGACTTTGGCCACAGCTCCCAGTATTTTGTATCCAGAATCCAAGAAACTCTTCTGCAAACCTGAACAAAAATTCCAATACCAATTTAATAGAACTTGGTAATACTTAGAACACTATGCCCAAAAATTACTTCTATAATGTACTGTGCCAAGTACACTTATATGTGTGTTTAAAAACTACCAAATTGTTTACAGCAGACTTGGATGCTTGAAATGTTAGTGTCATATGCAACATGCATACAATAAAGCCTCAGTTCAATAATAATCACTATCAATAGCCAAAGTAATTCCCTGAACAACTTTTAGAATAAAAAACAACTACATAATATTTTTTTCTATAAAGTAGTATTACTTAAAACTAGTAACAAATGCTTCTAATTAAGAACATAACATCACATAACATATTCGAATGCTGAATCCTTTTCCCTTGAATATGCCAAAGGCCTTTGATTGCATTTTAGAACAGCAGGATGCAGCAGTTAATGGTGTGAGCTTGATTTCATCATTCTGAGATGTAAGTGTACACGATATTTACATAAAAGGAGATACACAGCTGTATAAAAAAAATGAGCACTACTTCATCTCCAGTCAATAAAAGGCACATTTTAAATTAGCTGACTGGATCCTTACCAGGATCAGAAATGTTGCCTGCCACAGCTTTGGCATCCATTACCATGGGTGATATAGTTTTGCTCAGCTCATCAGAGGCTGCTTTAACAGCCTCCCGAAATTTAGGGTCTTCGGAATTTTCCACCTCCCGTTTTGCGACCAGCAGGATGCGGTTTGCTCGTCTGGCAATGCTGGTGGCACCAGCTACCAACATCTGAGGTTGCATGTTGGCCATTGCAACTTTACATTTATCCAGGTCTTTCTTAATGGCCTCTTCTGATGCATCCAACAGAGATTTAGTATCAATGGCTTCATCCACCAACCCTAGAATAAAATTTAAATACATTAATATTCTAGTTTCATCCGTGGAAAGGAACATTTGGTATTCCAGAGATAGTTCAAAACCAGAAAAGTATTTTAAAACTGGGGTTGGGGGAAGAGTAGAAGAGGGCATGGAAATCAGACCAAAGCATTACTGCAGTTTAACTCATTATTCTGTTGTACCTCTGTGACAGTTACCATGGTAAAGCTTGTTAATGACAGCCCAGGCTCTTATGCCTCTGCCATGGAATGTAGTTTCAGTCAAGAGCTGGCTTACATAGTATATGTAGCAGAGATTCTTTCTTCACACCAAATTTCTTTAAGCATATTCAGTACTTTTTGTACTCTCCCATTCATTCAAAAGGAAATATCCCTCTGGCTGTGCTTTTTACATAGGGGTGATTCATAATGACAAGGCAGTGAGATTTAAAATACCCAGGATTTAATTACTGGGATGAAGGAGGAGATAGTACAGTCAGCTGTTCAGCAGGTCAGTGCAAAGGATCTGCACTTGGGAAGGACTGAAACATTGCAGTGCCTCAGCAGGATCAGTAGCTTTGTCTTATTCTCCATATCCGTTGAGCTGTTACAATATTTTGAACATATTTTCTTTCCTTCAGTTAATTATCTGTCCTATTTCAACATGCCAAGTTTATAGAGAAGAAAACCTCTAGTTGTCACAGTGATATGCTGCTAGAATAGCGACTGCAATAAAAAATGATGGTATTCTGATTTTCTCAAAAAAACTAAAGCAAGATTTGCTCCTCTGCAGCTCAATATTAACAGATAAGAAGCCAGCTATTTGTATATTCTGTAACATGTACATACTCCTGGAGTCAGAAAGCACATTCCCACTTGTCTTAATTTATTTTTAATCAGTCATTATGCTTTGCATGTTTCATCAATCCAAACAGCATGGAGAAAAATCTATACGAGCTAGTTAGTCACAGGTAGGATCTTCAACAGAAATTCCTACTCTACCTGTCATTTTTTCTACATTATCAATCCATTGGTTTTTCATGGTCTCAAAATGTTCATAAGCAGCTTGATTTCCAGGATTTCTCAAGAGGATACGAGCTGCTGATACTACCTGCCAACAGAAGACATCTTTAATTATCAGTACACATCAACATGACACACATGCTTGAAAATGCATTTGTTTTTTCAGGACTGGATGTGCAGCTCCACATTAGAAAACCCAGTTCATTAGTTCTAGTGCAGTATCTCCTTGAAGATCTACCATACTTCTGAAATTAGCTGGCACAAATACTTTTTTCTGGAACTTCAATTACGTACTAATTTATCTCATAAACAACTCTTGAATGCACTAATATATCTATAAAGCAACTCTTGAAAGCTTACTACACTAAAGTGTAATAAGCATTACACTACTAAAGTAGTGAAATGTTTATTACACAACCAACATTTAGATAGAGGTTCATTTTGGAAAACAAAGGAGCATTTTTTTCCACTTACACATTTTACTGAGACTCAAACTCATTTTGTTTCAAATCTAAGTCACAGACACTTCTGTCCAAGAGGTGAAAAATAAAACATGTAATTTGATCATTTTGTTCTACTTTTAGTATCATGTATAGAAATATTTGCCATTCCCCTTTCAAGTGTCAGCACTATGTTCCTTGTTGGTATTAACAACCATCAATCAATAACAATCTCTGAGAACAGAAGCATAAGGAAAATTCCCCAGAAGTCATCCCCAGCCCTTTTAACAGCCCTTCAAACCCAGCAAGCACCTGTGGGGTGAGTTCCCTTGCTGATTTCACTGTTGCCTGAATGCCCTCCACTGTAGTTTTATTGGCAGTTCCAACTGCAGCTGCTTTTTCTGCTGTAGCTCCCAGTCTAGCAGCATGGTTTTCAAAGTTTGCTGCTCTTTCTTCAAACACCTACTTGTCAGAAGAGAAAAAAAAAAACATTTAAAAAAGCCTAACCTCCTTAACAGAATACACAATTTCTTCAAAGTGTCAGACACCTACATAACATCCCCACTTAACTCATCCTGAGAGGATGCAAAAGGACACAAAAGCTTTGAAGGCATTTGGGTTTTTTAATTTTTACATTACCAGACTTTCTTCTTTAGTAACTCAATGGGACAACTAAGGAGATGGCTATACACTTTATAGCTTCAAGGTATGAATTTCAGTAATTCCTGATGACAACTGCTGCAAGAAATACTCTATTAAAACTATTTTAGCTCAGAAATTCAATCTTCAAACCCATAATACAAAAGTAACTATATCTGAAAGATAAATAAGGGGGTTTACACTAAAAATTTACGCTGGAAAAAAACTGCCTCCTTTTACAGTGCTTAGATATTCAAGAAACAGAATTACTTGGACAAAAAGCTATCCTGCCATAAAGCTGAATTCTCCAAGGCCTGGGGAATTATTTTGATCATGTAGCCAAAAGTGAAAATAGCCAAACAGAACTGCCAGACACTGCATTTTAGGTACTTCATGTGCAGCCAGTGGCTTTCAAGTACAGGAAACAATATCCAGCAAGAGAACAGGTTTAGTCTGTTGATTAATTCTGGCATGAATTTCACTATTGTAATCAGCTTATGTAATGCTGGGATATAAAAATCTACCAACTAGTGTGCTAGGGATTTTTGCACAAGAATTTTGCAGCAACGTGGTACCAACAACATGGGGAGATATTTTTGCCATTTACTGAAGACAGGGACAACATTGTTTCCAGGGTTACACAATTCACAGTCTCCAGGAGTCTGGAGAAGTTTGCATAGTAATCTTTATGTTGTCAGAATTAATAAGCATGTACCACAAACTTGATAAAAAATAGCAATTCATTTTTCAGAACACTGATTTATTATTCAAAATACCAATTCAGGTAAAATTAACAATAACAGAAGCTTTATATGGACAGAAAAGACAACCTGGGTATACTTGCCTCATCTCTGTTGGGAGCATCAGAGGGAGCAGTAGCTGCTACTGCTAACAATTTAATAGGAGTTGTGGTGTCACTAAAAACATCAGAAACTTCCTGGGTCATTGCTTCTTGCATTCGTGCTTTAAGATCCTTTAAAAAAGCGGAAATTATTAGCATATGATAGAGATATAAAGTTCTAGGGGTTCAAATCCCATAAAACCTTCTCTTGCAAAAAAATGCCTGTTCCAATGGCAGACATTAAGATAAAATTACCCTAAAATATGACCAATTAATCACCTTTTACATAATTTGAAATACACAAAGCTTACATACCACTCCTTGAAACAGTATTAGAAGCCATGAACAGCATGATACGAGACCTTGCCTCTCAAATTTGCAATGCTAGCATACTATTTTCTTTTAAGAGAGACTTAAATTTTCCTTCTCAACTGTTCATCTGAAATTAACCCCACGGCATGATAACAAGGCCTTTCTGGAAAGTTCGCTTTAAACACCTCAGCTAAACCGGCAGCTCTGCAGCTGCGCTGTTGCTGTCACGGAGGCCTCGCACGCGCTCGGCGCGCTCAGAGGAGCGCAGGGCTGCAGCGCGTCGCGTGCTCGCCTGCACAGCAGTGCTTTAAACACCTCAGCTAAACCAGCTCTGCAGCTGCGCTGTTGTCACGGAGGCCTCGCACGCGCTCGGCGCGCTCAGAGGAGCGCAGGGCTGCAGCGCGTCGCGTGCTCGCCTGCACAGCAGGTGCTTACCTTCAGCGAGTCCTGGAGCTGAGCAGCGATCGCCCTGGCCTGGGGGGACTCGCCCTCCCCCCGTGCAGCCAGCTCAGCCAGCTGGGCAGAGAGCTGCTCCACGCGGTCACACTTGGCCAGCAGGTCCTGCCGGTACGGGCCCATCATGACGTTGGCCAAGCGCCGGCCTTCGGCAACCAGCCCGCGGATGGCTGCCTGGCCTGCAGGGGACAGGGCAGGGGCAGTGACACACAGCAGCACAAACACCAGGGGCACCACCAAGTACTGCACCCAGCCCGCGGATGGCTGCCTGGCCTGCAGGGGACAGGGCAGGGGCAGTGACACACAGCAGCACAAACACCAGGGGCACCACCAAGTACTGCACCCAGCCCGCGGATGGCTGCCTGGCCTGCAGGGGACAGGGCAGGGGCAGTGACACACAGCGGCACGAACACCGGGCACCACCAAGTACTGCACGCCTGCGTGCACACGTCAGAACTCTTGGGTTTTTAAGAGCACTTCCCTAGGTGGTAGAAATATCTTACGCAGTTTATCACTGAATAATTACAGTTCAAAACCACAGAGGAATTCATCTGTCTCCAGTTTCTTTTTGCTCAAGTCAGCAACTCTGGCTAGAGATACATCCTTTTTGATTAGAGTGGTCTGACAAAAACAAACCATGGCAGTTGTCAGGTATTTCTACATAACTAATCTGTTGACTCCAATAGAAAGCACTTACAAATTTCAAATACTGCAATTCCTCCCCACATTAGAAGATGAGCAGAAAGAGGGGAAGAAAAGACAAGTAGAAACATAACTTCAAAAGCCAAATGCCCTTTCCTAGAATTCCAGAAACCATAAGTCAGAAGTGTCAAGTAGTCTGGATTGGAAGGGACAGTGGGGGAAGGGAACACCTTACAAAGCCTCCACAGTGTGTCAAAAGCTTTTCCATTAAAAAAAATTATTTTTAGCAAGGGTAATTTCCTTAATTCACTTACAGATGCTTCCTGCTTATTCACAGGAACGTAATTCTCTGTTCTTTCAACAATACAATAGCAGTATTCTTTTAAAAGAACTCATCATGTATTAAGTCCAAAGACCTACTGAAGAATAATTTCAAGCTAATGCATAAGTAATCCAAGTTTGTAATCAAGCTTTAAATTACTTAGGAAGTTGTCACAACATCAGACTATCCAAGAATCACTCAGCACTGCTGCCATCTTTTACATTCTTAATTTACTTTTGTTTTGAGTATCCTGCCAAGTGCCAGCAACTCGTGAACCAGAGTTATATGCCCATCGAGAGCATAATGGGATTATCAGATCCCCTTTCTCTTTATTATTAGCATTCTCCTCAGGTAACCCAGAAACCATACAAGAAGTGATACTTTTTGGTCAAGTTTATGAATGTTTTTCTCTTCTCACAAGGACTTAATTACTCAATTTGCTGGAGTAGGTAAAAATTCAAATTTGAGATACGATATTTACATAATAAGGAAAGCAAGGAGCAATCTTTTGTTTTCTCTACAGCACATATTCTTCCATTCTTTAGGAAAGAACACAAAGAGAATCATGGGCCAGCTTAACTCTGTAATTGCAGTCAGGACTTAGCTATAACTCTAAGTCTCCATGCCAGTGAAGTTTCAGTGCATCCTCAGCATCTCAGGAGCAGTAGTTTCCATCACAAAAACTGGTGGCAGGTTTGATTCTAAACCTGGGGGGAAAATGACAGAGAAACACTTACCTACTCCCCGATCAGCAACTGTGGGATTGTCTATCCATCTTTGAGCTTGTTCAATCTTGCCCTCCAAATGGACAGCTGCTTTAACTGGCCTCGTATTTGCTACAGCTCTGTTTGTTTTGGACTGTAAATTCTGAAGTGATGTAGCTATTTGCTTAGCCAAAGCACGGGCCTCAGGAGAGTCACCCTTCCCACTAAGGATAAAAAAAACAAAACAAAACAAAAAAGTGTAGTCATAGAAAGATCATTTACAGCAGGAAGACACACAATAAAAGGTACTTGATATTTTTAAATAAGGTTGAATTTGACACTTGGGTTGAGACTCTGAGGAGCAATTCTCTGCTGTGGTACCTGGACATTACATACGTTCAGCACAGCACTGAGCTGGGGGAAGGCATAGACTGTCATTGCCAATATTGGTGTAAGAATTGATTTCCCAGTTCTGTGGCTGTCTTATGAGCAACTGCAATCATGCCATACAGATTACAAGCAGAAGAGTAAGCAGCCACAGAGCAAAGGCTATATATAAACCTGACAAAAGGTAGCACATTAAGACCTGCAGCAGCTAAAGCTCAATAAAAACTTGATTAAAGCATCTAACTAATGAAGCAAGAAAAATATTTATTGCTATATTGCAACCAGCCTTAGGTGAAGATCACAGTTTGTACAGTAACAGCTTCTTTCTCTTCTTCCATTCTCAAGCAGCCTCTTTGCAAAAGTGATACAGAAACAGCATTTCTGAAAGTCTTATCTTTTGTATAGTTTGCAGTTACAGCTTAGAACACTGACAGCAATGGAAGTGGTAGATATTCCACCTTGATATTTAGTAAAGTGCTTAGCAAAACAAGTGATGACACCCATCTGCATAAACAAGCTTATATTTCCCACTACCTTGTTGTTTCAACAGTACAAGCAAGCTCACTTTTGGCTTCAGTTTCCTTCTCAAATATTCCATAAGCAGTAGAAAGAAAATATTTCTATGAAATACATGTATGGTTACCTTTTTTTTAAGGAAGTTAGTGCAAGCTAGGCTTTGAAATAGAAATCACTAGGCTGAACAACTTAAAAGGGTTTCTTTTAATGATCAATATTCTGATCTTGACTCAGCATTGGGAACTGCACATGAAAGTAATTCAAATAAATAAATGGTGATAAAACAAATACTTACTGTCGTCGCAGATCTGACAGCTTGGCTGTCAAAGCAGAGATTTCCCCCAAGGAACGAAGGATATCATCTCTCTCTTTAGGCTCCTCGCACAGTTCTGCAACTTTCCTTGCTTCAGCCAAAATTCCCCGAATATGCTCCTCTCCTTCACTGCCCCCATTAGGATCTGCAAGCCAATTCTTAATAGAAAGAAGTTGTGTTCAAGTGAAGACAAAAAGTAATGTTTATTCTATACATGATTTTATAGAGAAAGAAAATACCAATGCAGCTTTCAAAAATTCATTTAACAGAAAATACTTCTCAAAAGCCATTTCTGGTTTTTAGGTACCATGAAATTATTCTATTGCCTTATAGTTTTTCTGTTTTGGAAAAAAAAAATGCCAGACTAGATAAAATCTACCCAAAGATTTTACATTCTCATAGTTTTTCTGTTTTGGAAAAAAATGCCAAACTAGATAAAATCTACCCAAAGATTTTACATTCTCTCTCTCCCCTCAACATTTGCCAACAATATTTTAGAAGCAAAACTGAATCACTGCCTTTAGAAACTGACTATGTGACTTCCAGAAAAAATGAAAACAGATGCTCTTGAGCCCAGGTGGTACACAGAGCTCTTCCTAAGAAGTCCCATTACCATTTCATTTGATGCATATACAATATTAATGTATCTTTATATATTGATAATAGACACCTACACACAATTAGATAAGGTGTATTATTTGATGACCATCATAATCATCACTGGGTAAGAGACTGACCATTGAGGGATATTAAGACCAACAGAAATAAAGGATCAATTGAAAGAAAATGTAGTTTCATTAACATCATTTCTCTTCTGTCATTTACATACAGTTCTAAATCCTGATCTCCACTCCCAAAACAGAGCCCAAAGAAAGGGCTCTGGTGTTATCCACAAATAAGTCTGTTCAATCTAAAACTATTCTTTTCTTTAATATGATTAATTTATTTGCAAATTCAGGGTGTTCCATCATTTTAATTTAATCACCTTACAATTTTTAGCAATGCCAAGTAAGTTACCAAAAAAGATCATCAACTGAAGCAAAATTCACTATATGCTGTAAATCACTGAATTTAAGATCTTTCTTTTCTAAAGCAAGTATCCCCTCTGTGTTCTTCCTATCAAGCACCTGTGTTTTGTTTGGAAACAACAACAGCAGTTCAGTATAACAGCTCTGACAGTAGCAATGTTCTGAAGTATTTACTAATCACTAGTGGTACCTGAGCAGCATCAATCTTCTTAGCAATTGCCTGCTTAGAGTTGGTCATGGCCTCCAGCTTGCGGGCTGCATTCTCCACTTTGGCAGTGAGCAAGTCCAGACCCTGGGACACCTGCTGGGCTTTCTGCATAGCCATGGGTGTAGCACCCTGTCCTCTGCCCGAGACAAAAACAGCACCACAGATTCAGCTCAGCACTAACAAAAGCTATTTTCTAGTCAACAGGCAACAAAACCCGTTTATGTTTATTCCTAGCAATTACTCCAAGAGATACAGTATTTAACCAGATTTTGCTTCCTCCTTAAGGAAACAAAAAATAACTGAGGAACAGAAGAGATAAAAACTAAGAACATATTTTCCCTATTCCAGAATGTGACATTTAGCATTCTCAGAAGAAATAAACACTTTTTAAGAGTTAAAAAGTAAAGTGATTTAAGGATACAGCTCCATTAAAGTGCCCAGGACAAGGCCTCTTTTCTCCTCTTTTACACACTGTTGCAGAGAGTCAGAATCTGCAGGAGTTAAAGTCTTGCCACATTTAAGCGATGACAACAAGTCAATAAAAAAAATAAATATGAAAATAAAATGTCTTAGCTGCCTCAATCATGTGACACAAAGTTCAACAGGATTTGCCAATGAAGGATAGACAACAACCACCATATGTGATCTAAGATCCCAAAAAACACCCAGAAAGTAGAATATCCATGTATCTTACAGTAATTGGGGTATATCCTCTTTGGAGAACAGACTTAACAGGAGAGTTTAAAATTTCCTTTCTGCCTAATTTGGAGGAAGGTTCTGTGTTAGACACAATCAAAGTCAGAATTACCTACTTTAGCAATTCTGATCACCATATTATGTAATTAACATTTCTCTTATTAAAATATATTATTCTTATCAGAAAAGAAGAGATTGAAGTAAAAGAGGTAAAATAGAGTTCAGGCCTGCTTTTCTACAGGTTAGGAAGTGACAACTGCAGAGAAAACATTTTAATAGCAGCACCTGGGAAGTGTCCATGCCAAGCAAGAGCTTTACCTAGCCCGGAGGTCAGCCAGTTGATCTGTCATTTGGCCCAGGGTTTTGCACGTGCCCAGGATCTCTCTGCGCTCTTTGCCTGCACACAGCTCTCCTGCTTTGCCAGCTTCATCAAGGATCTGCCTTATGGCCTGCTCACCAGCATCCCCTGAGGCACAGGGTCAGTCAGGACAGCACACAAGACATTCCATGACATGCATGAGAAAACTACTGATATCATCATGCCACATGAACTGCATTAGGTTCAGATGTGAAAGCACATTTATCAAAAATGGAGATAGATGCCACAAATCAACAATTCACATCCAACTTTTACAACTGTATTACTTTGGCTTTGATTTCACAGGAAGTCCATCTGATAAGGTCTTTCAACATCCAAATGCAACAGGCTTCTATCGAGTTTTGTTCACTTAAAAGATACATACAAGGGTAAACAAACCCCTTACACAAGTAAAGGTGATTGCAATTAAGCATATTTATGGCAGATTTTCATACTAAAAATTTTATGTCAAGACTGAAAGAAAAACACTGAAAGAGATTCTATTAGGGAAATCTCAAATGATAAACATTTGAAAATATAAAAGAAGGATATTAAATATTAGCCATGGCTACAATTAAGTACTATTCAAATCATAAGTTTTTGGGTTTACTGCTGGAACGCAAATGAAGAACATGTATGTTCCTTAGAATACATATATTTTAGAGACTATTTAGAAACAGCAAAGCCTTCTACATCATTAGCTACACCTTGTTCAATTCCCAGTACCTAAAGGAAGGAATAAATACAGGCACCTTCAGAATGATCCACTGTGTAAGGGTTATTAATGCTTAAAGACCATTTTGTCTTAAACAACAGAAATAATGATACCTTCAAAAATCAAAATACTTTATGCTGTTGTTTGTATTTAAATATTACCTGGAGGTGCATTTGGATCTCTCAGCCAACCTTTTGCCTGATTCATCTTTGAATCTATTAAGGCTAAAGCTCTCTTCATGGCTTCAGTGTCCTTTACAAAAGAGAAACCAGCAAAATGATGCTCAAAACCAAAATATCAAAGCACAAGTAATCAACGCAACCAAAGCTGACAAAGGTTCTATAAAACACAGTCTACTTACAAAAACCCATTTGTATAAGCAGCTCAAAACCCATTTTCAAACTAGCTTTCAAACAAGAAGCATAATTTCTTCTTTCCAGTTAGAACAAACATTTTCATTTCACTCAAAATGCAAAAATTATGCATGCAATTTTAGTGGTCTTTCTGTTTCTTTATTTACTAGTGCTTTAATTCTAAAGTTGGAGCTCTAATAAGCACACATCTTGGAGTTAGTTCCATTTTACATCAGGGCACACAGAAGAGTTGGGATGCAATTGGAGTATCAATATCTGGTAATTGGCCAGTGAATTTTACTACTTACTTCAGTGTAGGAGGCTACACATCTGCATTTGTCACCTGCTCTGCTTAAAGTCAAACAGTTACTGATTATAGAAAAGTAAGACTACCAGCTAATTTCTCAAAGTCTCAGATATGGAGTTGAATGTCTTTGGAGATAAACACATGTATTTACATGTGATTGTTTAAAACTCTGAACTCTTCTGCCAGGATGATCTAAGAAGCTGCTTCTTTCACTATTATGCCACTACAATCCAACACCCCTGGCTGCAGGGGAAACAATCTCCCAGTTCTGATTCTCTGCACAGTCTGTACATTGTTCATGTGCCATCCCTCCACTAGAGGCCACAAGTTTTCCATCTTACATCAATGGAAGGACAGTGAAAGCAGTTAACACGTACCTAAGTAAGAAGTTGTAGAAAAGCCAAAATAGCTTTTAACCACACATATCATGCAAGTGATTTGAAATGCATCTAAGATCCCATGACTGGTATAGAGATGACAAAAAGAAGCCTGGCTCTCACACAGCATCTGAATCAGACTGCCCATGTCCAATTCTTTTGAAGAGAAGCCTACTACCATCAGTGACCAGAATCTTGCTACAGCATATGCTATCCTGACAGCACTAAAGAAATGCCATATTTTGTGGACTTGTTCATTCTGTATGCTTAGTCTCAAACATACAACACTAATATTCTGACATTTTTATTCAGGTATGTTGGTCTGTCATTCATAAGGTGCTATAATATAATTCAGCAAGCAACTTTCTAAAATGTCATGTGATGCAGCTGAATATTTTTGAAGGCTCTTGAATCACAGCCTGAGAGAGAGCACCAAAAGCAGAATTATTTTCACCTGGACGACTGGGTCACAAATCTAGAAACTGGGTCTCCAAACTTAGCTGGGACCTGTTTGAAAAAACTTCTGCAAGGTCAGATATACAGCTAGGGGTGGGAAATGGGCACATTATTCTAAAAGTCATCCTCTCTATAGCTCAAGCATTGTGCATTCAATGGATTATAAGAGACAAGCAAATATTCATTGACTATTCAAATGCGTATATAAATCTTACTACCTAAGAAGGCAGGTGTTACTGTGTTCTGGTGTTTATATCAGGCTGAAACCACTTTAGATGAAATGAATGGTCTATTTCAGGCCTGTCTACCCAGAAATAATTTGAAACAACAAAGTGAATTTATTAAAAGGCAACAGATGTTTCCAATGAGATGGTAGGAGTGGGTGGAGAAAAGCAGTGTCGGGAAAACTGTCTTTGCTCCTCCCTTTTTACTCACACAGGCTTTTGTATTGTCTCAGCTGCCTGCAGAGTTGCAGTTTCAGCAGAATTATATAGAAGCTTCTGAATCTGAAGTCTGATATCTGAGGACAAAATCATGGGTGTTCCAGATTTTGCACTCATGATTTTTTACTTGCCAGCACTGCCCCAGCAGCAGCAGGATCCATCTGCCCTGTCCTATGGAGTTACATAACTGGATTGCTCTGCAGGGTAAGTCTGGCTATCATGTGTTCCCCTGCACTCATGTTGACAAAATACTGTCCCATTTTCCTACTTAAAAAAATCTGGTGAAATCCTAGCATAGCAGTTGAAGTGTTTCAAGATAACTGCTCTTAAAGCACCAATTTCCCATCTGCAGAGCCCAAGGAATCCCACTCAGCTATAGCCTGATCAGGAGTTTTCATTGCAGTGAGCTGAATAATGCAATAGAAAACTAGAATGCATCCTTAGCTACATTTGTTGGTACAGCACTTCTGTGTCTGCCAGAGCTGTGTCTGGTGTCAGATACCTGGCAAGCCACGAAGATATAGCCATACTAAAAGGTCTGGACTTACCAACTAATTAAGGCTATTAAGAAAGAAGGAAGACAAAAGCAGAAACACTATCAGAAAAAAAACCACAGCAACTTGCTCAAGGTCTCACTGCTTAAAAGTGTCTTGAGTGTCCTGATTTCTGTAGCTGTTTAAATACTTTATTCCTGCCCCAAACAGCTACATAGGTTTAAAATGTAACTCTTTGGGATTTGCCAACAGAACATAATTTGCAAGCATGAACATTTTCTTAATTCCTACTGCTCTTCTGCAAAAAAAAATTATAGTTTTATCAGCAAAAATTGATTCTTTCCCTCCTCTCCCTGCCAACAGTTCCCCTGTTACCAAAAGGAAGTTTATTAACAAAATCAGCACTATTGCATTTTCAGAAGAGGTAAACTATTTCAGTTAATCACATTAAATAACTAGGGCAACAGTGTCTGAAGGGAAAAGAGCAAGCTGGATTTGTTCCAAACCAATTCCTAAAGCAAATATTATTGAAGACCCTTCCATGCATCATTTCTGCCACCACCAAGAATTTTGAGCTTATTCAGGGCGCAGGTAGTATTGGCTCTGCTATGCAAAAGAGCAAAATAAATGCTACACACTCCAATACTACACAATTCCTTGCTGGATGTCAAACACAACCTCTGACTCAATAAAGTGGTCTAGTCTAAGGATATCTGCATTTCATGACCAAAGAAGGCAATGTTGGAGGAAATAGGCAAAGCCAGTGTTCTGGCAAGATAGACAGCTTAGTCACCATTCAGGGTTCAATCCTGCAAGATATCTCTCAGCTTCTTACAACTGTTAACTCCTTCCAATTCCATGGAAATGACAAACGTTTGAATTCAGTATTACTTCAAATTCATTTCAAAATAAACACTAAATACACAAGAGAAAATTGAATTCCTCTGTAAAACAAAAAATTAAAGGAAAAAAGTTCAAAGCTATGAATGAAAAAACATGTACAATTCTTTTTCCCAAGATTTTGTCCAAGAATTCTATTTCAGTTTTAAAACACCATACTATTTTTAAAATCCAGTGTAAACAGAGATTATTGCAATCCAGTAACAGTAATGTGCAGAGTCCAGAAAGACCAACAGAATAGTTTACCTACTGCTACAACTCCTACAAAAGCTACAACTTTGGCTCCATACCTTGTTCATTCTCCACTATCTCTACACAGGCTGTGATAACTCAAGGTATAAATAACTCCAGATGAAATAAACATAAAATAAAGTCCAACATCAGCAATAGCATGTACTATACAGAATAAAATTCAAGGCTGGGCATCCCCAAACACCTTACTTTATTCCATAAAAGCATGGGGGAAATCTTTGTTTCACCACCATCTCCCTCCTAGCAAAATAACAAGTCAATTATTAGATATGTGTGCAAATACAGGATAATGTCTGTGACAGGTGGCTGTTAGTAAACTACTTTCTGCTTCTTCATTCCACTACATTTTTCAATTCAAATGCTTTGTCATCACTGTTTGATTAATGCCAGGTGCTAGTTACAAATCATCAGGATTCAAAAACAAATACAATTAAAAAGTTCTCAGTTCAGAACAGAATGATACTTTGATCATACTACTCCACACAACATACTTATGCATTAAGCATAATGACCAATATTTTCCATTAGGAAATACTGCTAATATACCAATTGTTTTCTTCATTAAATCCTTTATTAATCTTCCTCACCAGAAGTATGAATAAGAATTTCCAAAGCCTAAATTGCCAACTCTTTGCAATATTTTCTTTACCACAAAAATTTCCTAATTTGTTGTGTAAAATAAAATAATATTTCATAAAATACAAGAAAGCTTAAATCCAAAAATAAAACTGAATTGAAAAAGTACCCATACAAGACTGCACCTAGAACAAGCCTAGACCTAAAGAACATGAACCATCTTAAATGAAGGAAGGCTATGGGTAAAACACTATGGAATAGGCAAAATTCCTGACTTAGTAAAGCTTTCTGGCCATGCAGAAAGCTCATTCCTGCATGACTGGAGCCTTTATTTGTCACTACAGAGACTCATAAATTAACATAAAAGCATTCAGCAAGAATGTGCTGTAAAATCTTGCCCTAACTCTAATCAGATTCAGAAAGAGTCTTGATGCAGATCAGCTTGCAATTACCATTCTCAGTGACAGCCAATGCTACACACAGCTAGACAGAGCTATTATGATCTTTTTAAAACTGTGTGTATATCCGTAAGTATAATGCCAGTGTCACAGCTGGCACACAGAGAAGTTGCACAGCACACAGTCTGCACACAGCACAAAATCCCACAGACATGCTTTTTTTGGGTTTAGTACAAGGTAGAGGTGGAGGGTGTGGAAGAAAGCTTACCTTCTAAAGGTGAGAAAAGGGTAAGAAACAGGACAACAAAAACAGAGATGCGTACAGTAGTCATAATAAGGAAGTGATAGTGACAAAATAAATCAAGAGGCAAACTAAGGGTCAAGTGCCAAACAACATAGGCCAAAGTGATTTTATATCTTGGTTACATCAATGTTAGATTTCCTGCTAAGCTTCATTTACTGACCAGTCTGGCTTCAGGTCTCAGTAAGTTTTCCATAACATTTATGCTTTTTTGTTGCTCATAGCATTAACCCTTAAAAAAAAGATCTTCAGCAACTTACTTCCAAGTACTCAAAAAGAACTTGGCAGGCATTTCACTTACGCAGCTGCATGTATTTGTAAGCCCACAACACTTAAGATTCTGTCTGTCAGACCTGCTTTACAGTCTTCTAGACACTTCAGCATCACTTCAGAGCAGCAATTAGCTCCAGGTAAGTGGCTGCAGTCAGTCACACAGCTGAACACTGAGGTGTCAGAGCCAATCCTGTCCATAAGCCAGCTTCACAGGCATCAAACTGACCCAGAAAGCCTCTTCAAGCTAACAGATTTCTTTGAGATAAGACAAAATCCTGAAATTTACTCTCATGCCCAGAATAAAAATGGGGCAGGGAGAAACGGGGCGTGTGTTTAAGGAGGAAGCCCCCAAAATTGACTAAAATTTCTCAATTCCAAGCCTTCTGCACGAGGAATACAACAGTAGCCTATCTTTTCTGGCAGGATCTAGAAGGAAAATCTCAATCTCACTTAAGAGACCAGTTGATTGTACAATAACTTTTATACCTAACTTTCCTATGTCAAAAATTATTATGTATGGTAGTTATACAAAGAGAAAATATCCTTCTCTGAGTGGAATACACTATATTCCAGGACTTTCTAACGATGCTGAAACTAAAGCACAAATAAATCTGTCTTCTGTTTGACCACTGAGTTACAGTAAACCATTGAACTACCTTCAAATGCCACACTAGTTTAACCTTGCTTATTGAAAGCTCATTTTGAAAGATACATGAATATATTTATCTCTGAAGATATTTGACCTTTTAGAGATGATATGATGTGATTACATAGTGTTACAAAACTGATGCGCTAATACATATTTCAGTGGTCTCAAAAGCAAAAATTTAAAAGGGTAAAACACAGACAAAAACTAGACTTGCACATACAAATGTTGCTATGAAAATACCTTGCTCGCCCAGGCATCTTCATCCCAGGAAGTGAGTTGCAATACACGAATTATTTCATTTATCTCAGCACTCATTTTCTCTACTGTGAAATTGCGGTTTTTCAAGGCCTCTTCTATTCCCTGGCTTTTAGAATTTTTTGTGGTTACAAAAATCTTCATAGCTGTAAAAAAACCCAGAGATTAGAAAAAGGTATATGCAAGACCAATCAGTGGTCAAGTTGACCTTCTACTGTATTTATATGGAACATTTTCTTTTGCTTGGACCGTTTTATCTCAAAGAGATTACAGTTTTAATACAAGAAGCACAATTACTTGCAATTTATTATAGATGTCGAGATTATTTTTAATTAACATAAAACACAGGAACTCCAGTTCAAAACAGTAATTCAGAATAGTATTAAAGAAGCAAGCAAAAAATACCTGAAATAAGTACTGGCAACAGCTCCTTCACTGTATTCATGGAGTTTACCAGCATAACCCTGTGCTCCTGATGAGTTAGTTCCTGTTGTCTCTCGTCAATCATTTTGGCCATCTTTGTCATTCCTAAAGATTGAAGTAATTGAACACTGAAACACTTGAAATTTCTAAACAAGAATAAGGCATAATGATTGATGCAAACTCTATTGAAGTTTAAAACTTTTGTATTAGCAGCTGTTACTTGAAACACATTCCAGATACTTCAGAGATGTCACTTATTCAAAACCTGGCCACTATGTAAAGTAGAAAGACTACTCAAAATTCTTGATTTAAAATCCTATCAATAAAATAGGAAAATACTTGAAATTACTGGTTTAGGATATGAAGTCACTTAATGAACACTGAAAGCTGATTTAAGGGGTGGGGGGAGGGTGTCATGTTTTCTGTTAAGATTTAATCCATGCCTTAAGTGAAGGACAGAAAAAGGAAACATCAGGATTTTGTTTGTTTGCTTGAAGATTCTACCAGAGGTCAAGAACTGTATTTATTTACACTTCATATCTGCTAGAAATATTTCAGTACCCTAGAAGCCTGAAAAGAATTACATTTATTCTAGAGCAGTAGCTAAGACCTGTGAGGTTTACCACACAGTGCACATGGAAACTTCAGACACAGCTTCATAAAAACTTAAGATTATTTAAATTGGTGCTCTTGTGCTCTTTTCTCCTCCAGGGTATAAAACTGGAAGGAAGTTACATATTCTTTGGCTGAATTACCTTTCTGCTGGTTAGCATCTTAGGCATTTTAATACTGCTTTCATGACATCACTGAAAAGTAGTAGGATCCTCACACTGACAGCCAGAGAGGCAAGCTGTGCAGAACCACATTTCCTTTTAAATGACAAAAGCCTTAATAGGTAATCATGTTCCTCTCTCTAGCTCCAGCATAAAACCTATAAGCATTTCCTTGACTTTAAGTGTACCTGCTGATACTCCTGTTATTTATATAGTATTCACATGAATGGTTAAGTTCAAATGCCCAATAATAAAACTACAAAGAACAAGGACTCTGGGCTTTACATTTTGTGGGCATGGGCTGCAGATGTTGAGCAGCAGCCAGCTCAGGCAAAGACAGAGCTTCTCCAGTATTCCAGAAGCACAAGGCACACTATTTATTCAGAATACCATGAGTTTAGAGATTATTTGCAATAAAGGTAACAAGCCTATATCTCTAAGAAACTTAAGACACTTACCCAAGACCTCTGTCATACATATGTAACAGCAAATTCTGTATGTGAGGTTCAGTGAAAAGACCCAAATGCTTGTAACTGAGCCCAACAGAGCAAACTGAATTTAGGGGAAGCTTCCATGTTAAAGATACGTAAGGCAATAACCACAGAGAAACTAAAAATGTATATACCAAGTAAAAAAAAAAGTTTCAGGGAAAGAAGATTGCCCTTTTGTTTTATCTTTTCCTGTTCAAAACGAGGCAAAAACTATTTAATTGAAGGTAATTTCTGATGGGAAATACAAGTTTAGAGAACACTATACCTCCATTTGGAATTTCAAAGCTTTTCCACATCTAGAAACAAGGTCAAGTATACACTTGTTAAATAAAAACAGCATAATCTAGAAACGTGCTCTGTGCCATGACAGCTCTTAGTCATTTCATTTATCACCTAGCCACATTACACAAGTATTTATAAAGTACTAACTAGATTCCTGCTGGTTTTACATAAGCATTCTTTAGTTCAGTGTAATTTTAATTCCAACATCTTCCTACACTACCACCACCACATCTTGATTTTACACAATGCATTTGTTAAATACTTTAGCTACTTCATGCTGAAGCTAAAGCATTTGAGCTAGCAGATGACACAGATTAATGGTAGGTTTCCTCTAGAGCAATAAAGAGATAGAGACAGCAGCTCCTCACTTAGCAATCACTTCCACCACTCAAAGTGTGAGTTAACACAGAGAAGTAACCAGTAGTGAAGGAGCATCAAAGATCAAACACACAATTTCCATAACAGCTGGGTTTTTGTATCATACTTCAAGACAGCAATTTCTGCAACCTCATTAAGATGTTAACATATGACATGTAGTATATACTATTCCAAGAAATTCCTACTGGGCCTAACTATCTCAGCCAGTGCAGACATTTTATCAGCTTAATGGATTTTATATCTGAGTGCTTAGTTACACAGCTTTTTCTTTCTTTCTTTTTTTGTTTTATCCTTACTAACACATGCTTACGTCCTTCACAGTACAGGAAAAGTACAGTGCATATCATTCACATGCACATCTCATTTAGCAACATCTTCTGCATTCTTAAAAAAGACTGTGAAACAGAAAGAGTCATTCTTTCCAATAGAAGCTTCCAAAGCAACTGCTTTACCATCATCCCAGGGTTCAAAACTTGGGGAAGGAAGACGCTGGCAGAAGAACAAAGTAGTGGAAAAGACTATACTTAATATATTTATGAAAGACTGGAGCAAATCAAACCTGGCCCCAAATTCTTCGTGTAAGTCACCAGATCCTCCATTGTCTCTACCACTTCTGCCACAGTCAAATATTCCAATATTCCTTTGCAGACACGGATGATTTTACGGACCTAAGAGAGAAACATCCTGTTATTTCTTAGCTGAAGCTAAGTAACACTTCCATTAGAAATGCAAACCTGTTATTAGAACTGTTCAGTTATAGCACTTACTAATAGGGCAAATGGGCAATCATAAAGGTATGAGATCCTGAATAAGTTACCCAAATTCCATTAATCAAGTGCTGTAGTGGCAAGCCAATACTTAATCAGCTTTCCACTACTCAGAAATGCAAAATCCTACTTCTAATATTTTCACTTTGTATGATAAATGAAGGAGAGCATTGAGAAAATAGGTTAGAAAGAGCTTCATCTGTGTATGCTGTCATGCTTGAAGTTTTTCATCACAATTTCATCAATAAAATATTTAACTTAAATCACAAAGCAAAGCTACTTAGAAAGCAGACTTCAGGCTTTCAGAGGAAATATCATTTACCATACAGCTTTACATATGGATAAAGCATTACCCAACATTCCAGCAGGGAAGATAGATCCAACATCTTAAACTTTCCAGAAAAATCTGTGAAGGCTGTACTTCATTTACTTCTGGACCTCTGCCTCAGCTTAACTTTTTTCAGTCTACATTTGATTCCCAAACAGTTCTCAGTCAGTAAATATTCTAACCTCTGAACCACATTACTTCTGACATCACGACATACAATTATTATGGAAGAACAAGTTAATTGACATTTAATTTGTATCAACCACGTCCGGCGTTTAGCACCTAGAAAAGACCAAAGGTTCTTCTGAAACTCATTTCAGTTTTTCCCAATGTTACTTTATACAGAAACATAGGACAGACACCTGCCAACTTAACTACTTGTGAAAAATCAATCATTCCTGAATAATGAATTTCTTTTCATTAACAAGGAGTTGTCAGGTGAGTCCCACAAAGCATTAACTTCACAAAAGTCAATTCATTTCCTAAACACCAGAAAGAGAGATTAAAAGCTATTAAGTTCCTTGAAAGCCCCATAACACTTCGATTAGTAACACTTCTATTAAAAACCATTTCAGAGGAACACGCTAACATTGCCATGAGACAGTTAAATGAAACAAGGATACCATGTTAGATTACTCAGAACAGCAAGAGGAGCAACACAATTCCACAGGTTAACCAATTGTAGCAGAATTAGGATTGCCATCAGCATTTCTTACAGCATGATCTTTCTTATTCAGAAATAAGAAAGACTGCATCCCCAGAAAGAGCATGAAAACTATGATGTGTAACCAAAAAAATTTCAAACATGAGACATTTACATTTCCTTGCAAGTGTGGCTCTTTTTTTGTACATATGAGGATGGACAAACAGCACTTCTGAGTCAGTTTCTGGCTAGTGTAACAGTCAAAATTAGTCAAAATGTAGCAACTGTTAGACCTATCAGAATACATATTCTGCCTGACTAGCCAGACAATCCAAATTTGTATTACCTCCCATGCCCCAAGGCCAGTTAAATTGCCAGAGCTAATGAGCCAGACAAACACATTAGAAAGTGGCCTAGGGCTTTTCAAGGAAGGGATACAGAAAATATAAGGATCAGTAAAGTGTAAGGTGAAGGGAATACAGAAAAGCATCAGGAAGGTATCAGACAATTGATGAGATCTGGCCTTTTTGAGCAATAATCACAGGCAGCACCTAAATATTATGTCATGCAAAAATGCTCCTAACAAAACAGAGCAACAAGTCTTAAGTTCCTTCAGACAGAACGGAATGCAAAATATGTTTCAAATCAAGCTGAAACTGTCAAAACCTCATTAATCTATTTAATAGTTTGGTTTAGCTAATTTAGTTGGGGGACATTTTAATTAATAATGCCCTTGTGCAGGCGCTTATGTCGGTCGGGCTGGGATTCCTACCTCTGCTTCATCGAATGTCAGGAGCAAGTCTGATGTTCCAGAAAGGATTCCTCTTGACCCATCAATGAGATAGTCACGAGCTGGTACTGAGTAGGGATCTGCCTGCAGCATCTGGGCTGCCCGCACGAGTTTGGTGCAGGCGTTCTCCACTCTGTGGAAAGCCAGCAGACAACATTTGCTGATTAGCTTCTGTCTGAATGACAACAGGCTTGAGGAAGTTTTATCCTTACCATTTGAAGCAGCACAAGGGAACTGATCATTCTACACCTTTATGGTTTAAAAGATGAGAGTATTTATTTTATTTTTTCTAACAGAAAGTCACCAGCAACCATACAATCCAGTTTTTCAGAAGTCACACAACCTTCCTACACAGGAAACATCTGAATTACCCCTTACAGAGCACATAGTACAGTGTAATTCAGGAGAGCTCCCAACCCAGCAAAATACCTTACATTCTTCATTACAAGGGCAGGGAACAACACAATGATTCTTTTAGGACTTCACAATCAAAGTAACTGTTAACTTTTCTCAGCCTTGTATATGCATTGCTATTCAAGCAGCAATCACTATTATAAATATTAAATTAGGACAAAATAACAGTTTTAAGAAAGACACTGTGCTCTAGTCAATGAAGCTGTAGTCCAGGTCTTCAGAATGTTAACACTCATAGAAAGAGCATTTTAAATAACCACAAAATGAAGTGGTAAGGTGCAATGTTCAAATGCATCTTGCAATTCCAGACATAAAAGCAGAAAGATTTTGCAAGACATTACAGTATGTAACTACAGTAACACAAAAGGTACTTACAATAAGATAAGCTCTGAAATTAGGTTCCATCAAACTATTTAATAGAATAATTTTAAAATATCAAAAATTGGAAGACTGAAAATGTTTTGATTTTGTTCTCTTGCAATAACTTGGTGACACCTTTGGAGAATAACAAATTCAGACTTCCCTTTCATGTTAGCTATGCTACTCTTGACTGTAGTTATTGACTGCACTTTCTTCCACTGTCTCCCATTTAAGTCTAGTGTAATTCATAATGCTCTGTGCATGTGAATGCCATGTGCTCATTCAATAGCATGAGGTTCCAACAAACATAAAACACTTCTACTACAGCAGTGCTACCTCTTATGACCACTTTTGCATGCTTGTCACATAGCCCGTTTTCTACTGACCACTTGGGCACACTCTTTTATCATACTTTAATAAAAATACTTTTGAAAAGTTATAGTTAACCCATTCCCCCCACACCATGTTCTTTGCTAACACAAATATTAGAACTTAATGGTTACATCTAAATTTAACAAGTAGAAATAAGACACCCCTTACAGGAAAAAACACTTTTGTCCAGAGAGTAAACTTTTCAGCTAACAGCTCCCTAGAATGGATCACACTGGACGAGCTGCATTATCATTACCAGCTCTTTTTGGGAGACATCTGCTCAGTGTATCAGATGGCAGAGGCTCCTAACCAAGCAAGAAAATGCTGCAGGACTTCAAGGCAGAAAGTGGAAATGGTCTGCTCATCACTATGCAATGCACTCAGTTGTGTTATCAAAGTCAACCCACTCCACTAAATTACATTTCCATGCCTGCTTCTCACATTTATTCTTTTCAACTCTGCCAAGAAAGGGATTAAACAAATCACCTATTCAGCATCTCAGAGCTATAGGCTCAGAAATACTTAATTTCCTACAGTTTAATTTCATGGCTGTCTGTTTAATACTGATACTTATCTCAAGGCTGCCTTTTTCATTTGTTAAGACAAGAATTACCATAAACGCATATTGTACCAGAAGCCACCATAATTAATGAAAATAGTGTTTCTAAAGATTCAAGGTTTTCTTTCAGAGTTTTTAGGGTTGAACCTCTTAAAGCTAAATATGAATTTCTACAGTATAATGCCTATTTTGTATAAACTTCCCAATGCACTTAAAATGCTTCAGGAGTGTAAGCTGTGTACAAGAAAATCATAGTGGTGTTTGAAAATCAGACATTTCAGCCCCTACAAAGCACACATGCTAGGAAGCAAAAGATTAGGATTCATTTACTTCCATGAAAAAATCCCAACTAACCAACCAAAACAACAACACAAATGACCAAAGCCCCTAAAAATGCAATGAACCACTCGTTCTATCACAAGAATCAAACGTTCAGAAGTTTAGAACAGAAGTTCTTTGCTATGTTGACATTTCTAATCTCTGTATTATGTTGAAACATAAAAAAAGCCAACAGCACATCTTAATAAAAAAGTGTATTTATTTTTGAGGCATGATTACAATAAAGCTATCTTAACACCAGCCAAATTCTTTGTGGGGAAGACACTGGTCACAATATTTCTAACCACACTACTTTGGATAGTCAATCCACTTCATTGCTGTTAAATGTAGTCCTTACAAAACATGAGGGGGGAAAAGTAGCTTATGCTAAACTATCATTTTAATTTTTAGGTTTTAGGATTAACCTCTGCTTTTTCGTAAGTTTGTTTTCCAGTTTAACCACTACAGTTTAGATTACTTGCAGTACTAGAAATACAAAGTAAAAAGCAAATATTTTACATTAACAATAATTTGTTAATACAGATACCAGCATTGCAGCTACAGCTCAGCTACCAAAATAATGTTAACATAGAATAGCATTATTGATTGATTTGTTAAATGAGCTTGTCCATGAAAGTAAAACTTTTATTCTCAGTGTAAACAAACAGTGTAACCCTGTTCTTTGCCTACATACTGCAGTTCTTCAATTCTTTGCAAGAGAAACTTAACAAGTAATAGGAACACATTGCAAAACATCTGATGTAAATTATACTCATTACTTATACTCCCTGGTGATTAAGACAATTAAGATAAAGAACTCAGCATTTTTTAACTCTAAGTCAACAGTTCCAATGTGGTTTATGTCAGTAGCAAGTGAAGGGAAGCATGATAGCTTTTCAGCAACCAGCAAGTTATTTTGCTGCTCAGTCACACTCCTACTGAAAAGCTTTACAGATTACCATAATATATATTTATTCTGAACCCTTGATGACTGTATCAAGTCTTTCAAAATAATAAACAGACCTCTTCATCCTCCAGGACTGGTGATCCTTTTGAATGGAGGAAATACGAGCAGGGAATGCAGAGCTAGCACATGTGCACTGCTTCTTACCCATCATCCACGCACCAGTACAAATTCTGCCAGAGCACTCCCTTAAAAAGGAATGCCAATTCCTGAACTAATGCTTTAGAAACAAGAATTCCCTCTCAGGAAAACAAAACCAAAAAAAACCTCATCTGTTTCAATTCTGTCCTTTACAGCAGTAAAGGATAAGGCTCCCTTTGTAGCTCACTTGTGACTACCATCTGTCCCCACAACCAAGACACCCAGGACAATACACTCCCCCCGTTAACAAGAAACTGTTAACTTGCACTAATTCATTTTGATATAAACTCCAGATTAACAAAAACCCACAAATGAAACATGCTATTCATAAAAACCCTAAGTCATGTTACTCCATCTAGGATAGTAACTACTCTGTGGAGTGGGTATCATTACTCTGACAGACATAATTTGGTTCCCATTTTACATAATATCACAGCTCATGCAGTCATGAATTGCTGCAGAAAAAGTTCTTGCACCCAGCATAAAGTGGTACTATTCAGCAGTACTTGTGTCACATATCTACATTAATTTAATTATTCAAGTCTTGCACAATTTGCTACATTTTGATCAAAGGCTTAATACAGTATAGCAATTTTTTAAAAATCTATTTTCCTTAATCCTTTACTTGTCTAGGTGAAGAAGAAGCTGGAAATTAACTAGAAATTCCACACATGAATTCACAAAATGAGCACAATCAAACTTCCACATTTGCATACAATTCATCAAGAAGCAAGAAAAAAGCTTTGATCTCATTTCATGAAATAAACACTCCCCTCAAAAATCGAACCCCCCTGCAGCCACACAGGATCGCACACCAGGAACACAGCATGATAAATGCTGTAGTGGTTTGTATCAAAGGCCCATTTAGCTCAGCATCCTGTCTCCAACAGTAGCTGCAAGTAAAAGCCTAAGGAAGGTTAAAAGCAGGATAAGCATTTATCATGCTTCCTCTAGGCACTCTCCCATCCTTCAACTATTTTCAGTTCTTGGGACTTCCTGCAGTTTGTGCATTTGATGACCCACAATGGATCCCTCTAAGTACTTAGCTATTAACCTCCAAACCCACATGAAGAGTTTTAACAGTACACAACCAGCTGTACAAAGAATCTCTCCCTACTGTTGGCTTACAAACTGCTACCTTAAAGCAATTTCCCCCATGAAGTTCTGCACAGGAAAAACACAAGTTTTCACCTTCTCCATGCAGCTCATACTTCCTTAGACATTGTCAGGGCCTCAATCCCCTCTGTCACTTATCCCAGGCTGAAGAGTTCCAGTCTACTCAGCTTTGCCTTATACAGAAGTAATTCTAGGTCTTTGTTCTCTAAGCCCTTCTATGAGCTTTTCCAGTCCTGCTACAACCTTTCCAAATTTGTGTGACTCCCAGGACACGCAGTTTTCAGGCTGGGGAACAAAAATATATTGTGACATTTTGATCTCTCATTCTTTGATGATAAACCCAATGTTTTATTTACTTTTACATAATGAACAGGTAAGGATGCTCTCACCAATGTACAACAGCTCCAAGACTTTGCTCACTATTGGTAATGGTCAGCTCAATCATCCTATCTGCCATCAGACCTGCTGCTCTCCCAAGCATGCATAATTTCAGATATTTAAAAGTAATTTAATCCACACTTAACATCAAGTCACTTTCTATTAATAAGGTACTGTAATTTCCCAGTGTCATCCATTAACCTCTCAGCCTTGGAGTCACCACTAAGTCACCACACCATAAGACTTGGGGTCACCACTAAGTACTTTTGCCTCACAAGTCAGCCTGGTCTCCAGAACATTTATTAACATGGTGAAAAGCACAATCCCAACCAACACTGGACAATGCTAACAAAGAGGTTCCTATTGGTAGTAGAAGAAAGTTTCTTCAGTAGAAGTCTGTCAGGTGGCAATAAGCAGCTTGGAAATTCCACAACAAGGTGTGATGTAGCATTTTTAAGGCTTAAGGCAACAGAAGGACAAAGTCAACTGTCCTTTACACCAAGATATAGAATTAAGAATATCTGCTGTAAGGGGACTGTCTATTACACCGTTTGCAGTGAGTCACTGCTCTTCAAATGTTTTAGATTTCCAGGCAGTTATGCTATCAGCTGCCTATACTGACAAATTCACATTTTCCCATCAGCCAAATAAATAGAAAAAGACAGACACCACATTGTCTCTGACACTTCAGACAAACCTACAAGAGCACACAGCTAAGCATCACTGTTACCCTGATTAATTTTTGTAATTATTTTTAAAGGAAGAAATACCATATATATGTACTCATATATACAAAATGTAACAAGACAAACCCCTGCTGCCAAAGAGGTTGTTCCTGACATTGGAACAGATTTCCTGTACACACAGTATAAGATTTACAATAAAATTAGTTTACTTGATAAATGCTGGTGGCATATCCCTTTTCAAGATCTGGTCTTCTGTTGTCTGCACAGTCTCTTTTCCAACCTGCAGGAGAAAAAATACACACTTAATCAAAATTTCAATGTCAAGGCCAGATAAAAGCCAATACTGAAATTTAAAAAAAAGCTTTTTACTAATGACAGCTCCTTTCACCAGGTTCCTGTTGCTGTGTCGACTTTTGAGATCACTATATACTGTGGTTAACTTAATCCTTTAGAAATGGTATGTTGTTTCCTATGAATATCTCTAAATTAAATTAGGACACACCAACACACTTCTCCCTCTTCCTACTCTCCATAGAAACAATACTGTTTTTTCCTGCACTTAGTTGTAAAAATTTAATCTCTGAAGGTTTCCCTCTGAGCTAATCTCCACAAGTCAGAAATCAAATTCAAAGATAAAAAAATTTACCCCCCCTTTTGCTAGCAACTTAGTCTATTAGAAAAATGTAGTTAATTACTGAGAATGCACCCCACATCCACACCATCCTTTCAGCAAAAAATAATTATGCAGAAGCCAATAAAGAGAGTAAGATCTGGAGCTTTCTATACACTAGCTCTTGTGTTACACAATAGAAGTCTTTATAATTGGTAGCTGACTCTCTGAACTGTGAGATCACCAACTTGACAAAATATTTCCAGCTCCTTTGTTCGCTGTATTTTCCAGCTGAATAAGCTATTCAGAAAGGCATCACAAAGCAGAAGGTCTTTAAACCAGACACCACTTTGTGTCAAGAGCTGCCAGACCTGCTCAAGCTAGACAAGATAGCCCTGAAAATCCCTGATCAGCTGGTGCTTAAAGATTCACTGGGTTTGGACAGAAGATGCAGTGTGTCAGTATGCACAGCACTTGCCAATTCTAATGCCTTACAGCCTTCCAGAACCACTGTTTCCTTGCAAATTTTTGCTGCTTGCCAAAAACTGTTTCCCTGGTCTGCTCCTTTTCAGAGGAGCTTCACAGAAGTCCGTTGGCCTGAGTATTTTATTTGCTTCAAAGAGATTGAGCCTTGCCCACTTAATTTTTTTTTTGGACACAAAAAATTGAGTAATTCCCAGTAACTCTGGATTACACATTGTTAGACAAAAGATTCTCACCAGGTGAAAATTAAGAGCAATACTATATTTACAAGAACCATGCCTTCAAGATTTATTTTTCTGCAGCTGCACCAACCTGCATACAGTTGAGTATATTGAAAAAAGTGTAACTTGAAAGAATGCAAAAAATAAAGCTTACAATGTGGGGGGCACTTCAAGTTGACAGTCATTTTAGCAGTTATTTTATACTGGGCAGGTGTATTAGACCATACAAAAAGCATTTAATCACTCACTCTAGAAAGGACAAGTTTCTTCCATAAAAGAACAGATCCAGGTTCAGTAATCAAAGAAGCATTATCAACTAATTGTAGGCAGATGTATATCTACTTTATATGTCTATAGATGCACATATATATATACACACACATGGACTTTTTTGCTATAGCAAGCAAAGCAGCCACATAGCTAGCTTTAGTCTTCAAATAGCAGTAACATATAGGATAAGAATCAACTCCTTCTGTGGTTTGGGGGTTTTCTGTGGAGACTTTTAACCTCAAAAACTGTCCCAAACTCCAATGACATTTCTCTTCCAAGTCCATCCATATCCTCAGTGCTGCATACCACAAAAGGGACACAAGATTTCCAGTAGCTTCAATGGTGAATCAATTAAAAAGGTCCACTACCTTTCTAGTAAAAAGGACTTTCAACCTTGTTTTAAGCACCAACAGAGAATGTACTCCTGAACTTGTTTAAATATAAAACATTGTTTGCATAGCTGTTATTTAACCTTTCCAGTTCTTGCTCTTTGCAGTCATTGCCAAGGTATAGAAATGGCACGTAAAAAACAAATGTACTCCACATAACATTTAACAGGAGAAGCCTCAAAATATGAAGACATTAATGAGTAAAAATACACATCCACAAAAAAAAGTTTAGTGGGTTTGTTCTTCTAGCTTTGTGGTTAGGGGTTTTTGTTGCTTTGTTTCCTACTTAGTTTTCACAAGATCCTGTTTCTTCAGATTACACTTTACATGGCCTAAGCAAGTTTTGGACACATTGCAGTGTAACACAAGGTAACAACTACCCTCTTCACAGTCCAATACCAAGAAAATGAGGATTTTTTTTTCCCCTTGAAGATGCAGTATCTACACATTCCTTATTTCAGACAGGTAGCTTGTCCAGCTTCATGCTAATATAAAACAATCATCTGAGAAACACATTTTATTTCTAGCCAACAGTACACATGTAGAAAAAAATGACAGGATTCCTGCTTTGGTTTTGGATATTCTGACCTCCTAAGATGATCTTTCCTTAACTTACTGGGAAGTGACAGAGTGATACAGAAGCTTCTGCTATTACACAGTGTTGGAGTGGCACTTACTCATGGTTCCAAAGAAACTGCCCTGACTAACAGACTAAAATAACCATAATTTCAACATGCACATTACAGAGTAAGGGGAGCTCTCAAGCAAACCTGACCAAGACAGTTTCCTAGTTACAACTTCTACCCTATATTAATTTCCAAACTCTGTGGAGATGACAGACAAATCAGCTGAATAGAGTGAGCTACTTTCCTTCTTGCTCCCTACCAAAAAAGCAGGGAACAAGAGGCAGACAAGTCAAGAAATTTAAAGGAAATGGGACACACAAAAGTCAGAGGTCATATGTATGGCTGCTGAAAAACTTGCTAGGAATGCAGCTATAAGCAGGAGGAAGAGATTGAGATTTCCTGCTCCTGCTTTTAACCTTGTTTTTCAGTCTCCTGCAAGTCCTATTTGCCCCTGATTAGTATGAAACCAGTATGCTTTAGGCTTTCTGATGTGGAGAATTTTCTTCATGGAAAAGAAGGAAAAGGTTTTCTGGCCAAGTTTCTTCCTTATAAGCAGTTTTACTGTTTTTTGTCATATTTGCTTCTACTGCAGGAAAAATAAGACAAGGTCCCTTGCCCACCTTCTTAGCCTGCCAGATATAGCAAACAACACCTGCTTAGTGAGAAGGAGAAATAACTTCATCTTCTGTAATTCCATGAGAGTTTGTTTAAACAGACAAGCACCCAGTAATATCTAGCCCTTTTTACTTCTGCAGTTTGAAAGCAAAAACTGCACATATAACATCAAATAAAAGACAAAAATAATTAAGATGGGAGTCCAAAGTTGATTAAGAGTAATTTTATTTTTTTTAACAAAGATTCCTCTGAATGCCTCTGTTAACAATACTAGTTTGACCATTTGCCAAATGCTGGAAGAGACATTTTCCTCACAGCTTATATGATTTCCTCTGTTAAAAGGGAAGATGACCTTAGAAGAATTAGTTCTTGCAATGTTCCAGAAGCTTAATTTAAAACATCTGTCATTTTAGCAAGGAGCCTAAAAATATTCCTTCACCATCATCCAGGGAACACAGAACAGCCCTGGCTGTCACCCCCATGGCTCCCCCAAGAAATAAGCTGAAGTATGAGTTTTGCTTGACAAACCCAAGTGCCACACAAAGTGATCTAAGTCTGTATGCTGTCAAAGCAACTTTACTAGAGGACAACGCAATAAAAATCCACTCTCTGCTTTATGCATTCATCCATGTCTTGCTTTAAGGAATGACTGCGACACAACAGTAGAAGCATTAAATCTCAAATCCAAAATTGTTTTTTCACCAGTTCAGTCCTATCAAGTTCCCTGCAACTCCTTCACAAATTTCCTTAGATGTCTATCCTGAAAAAATAAAATTATTTGCTTTAATTCTACAGTGACAGCAGTCTCTCCTATTGCACAGACACATCTAGAATCCATCTCAAAATGGAATTAACCAGTACTTTCCACACATCCTGCACCTTCAAGTAAAACTGACCTAGATATCGTGACTAGGAACAAAGAATCAAGTTGATCTAGAAGCAAGCCAAAGTTACATTAAATTTATTCTAACTCCCTGCTGGCATAGATGAGATATATTTCAGTCTGGATTGAAATAATATCATGTGGACAGAGAGAAATAAATCCTCATGAAAGAATTTTTAATTCAGGTTCCATACTGAGGGGTCTTACATAAGACAACATAAGGAAAATGATGACTGAAATTTATGATACCCAGCTGTGAATCCTATACCTTTCAGAGTTCACTCCTTGGACAAAGCTTGTCCACTGAAGGTCTAGAAAGGAGGGCCTTTATCCCACACTGATTCAGAGAGCAGTTTGTCTCAGTGGCTTCAGAAGTGGCAAGGGCTCAAAAAGTACTTTCCAATTGTTCCGTTTTCCTTTTCTGAAACCAGTCATCAGAGCCCAATTACATGGAAAGTTTTTTGGAAGAAGCTCTGGCAGGAAAGAGAAGCAAAACAGGACTTGGCTGTTTACCTTTGTACTTAACAGTCACAGGATTTTGGTTGCAACTCCCACTGTAATTAAATACACTGTAAAGAAGATCCAGTTATTGGTATTCCTACCTATTTCACTCAGCTCTTTTAGAAATACAGGTGTTGGAGTGAATGTTTATCATGCCCTAACCCTTAGCTGCCATAATCCATGTGGTAAATCTGTCAAAAGAAGATTGTGTACATCCTGGCATAGCAGCCTAGCACCAAACTTTGTCAGACACAAGTCAAACAGCTTCGGGGTACATCAAGAAATTACTTTGTCTCATCTGAGTTTACAAGTCACTCAAAAATTATCATATACAACCAGCTTCCAGTAAAGACAGGACTTTTGCAAACTCTTAACAGAAAAGTCAAGCAATGTTGAAGTGTTTTTGGAAAAATCAGAGTGAACAGGTTTACACGTCACTCCTCACAATCTCATCCTTTGCATTTAATACAACTGAAAAAGTGAGTCTTAAGCTGCAACTATTTTTTTTTAAATACAAACTTCTGTTTTTCCTTCACAGGCTCTCAAAAGCCTTTAAAAAAGCAATCTCTTCATCATTCTACTCATCTTGCTTTGAATTATAAGTAGAATTGATATGTCACTTGCAATCAGCAAGTTTACCACTGATTTAAGAAGCTTTAGAGCTTTCTACTTCTCTGGCCAATATAGAGATGGAAAGAAGTCCAAAGAAATGTGCAGTTAAATTCTCCTCCTACTTTCAGTTTACACCAAATGAACAATGCACATATCCCAGCAGTGAGCCAGTCCCAACTCTGGCTTGAAGCCAGGCCCATGCTAAAGAGGCAGGTGAATCAGAGCCTATCATCCCCTTGTCCTTTCAGCCAGCATGGAAGCTGTGTCCTGACTCCTGGTTTTCTCATGATTCCCCCGCAGACTGCATTCCAGCCATAGCAAGGTACAATTCCAAAGTCATCTGGTAAGCAAATTAGAACACACCAGCCATGTGGTCCGCAAGAGCAGCAAACTGACCTACCTGTCTGTATTGACAATTAAGAAAAATTTAACTGGCTTAAGGCGAAAGAAATCCTGCTGTCCACATAAAATACAGAACTATGAAACAAGAACCATATGGAAAACAGAAAGCAACATCATTTGGATACCTAAAGACTTCTTCATGCTGCTAGTACCTACTAACTCTGTTACGAGTACAGAGCTGAGGCCCAGCTGATTTGGCTAATTACAGGATTCATTTAACAGAAGTTAAGTAAACACATACTGATTATATGATATTTTTAACAAAACTATTATAATTTGGAAATTAGTTCTTTTATCAAAAGAAGAGTTTCTTTTTCCAAACCAGTACTTCAAATTAAAATTACTTTAGGACATTATAACTCTACTTCAGTCAAACAACATAATTCACGTAAGTCATTGCTAACCCTTGAGCATTTACAAAACTCACCAGGAAAAATAAGATACAGCAGCTGTAGTCTACAAATGAGATTGAGAGCTGCAAACAGCTACCCTTACAAGAAAATCTAAAGGCAACACCACATACCAAACAGCGCTGCAGACTCCAAAAGCTCTTCCAGTTTCATGTACTCAGATCTGTGGTCAAGAATTTCAGAGCACCTCGTAACATAAATCCTGCTGCATGTGTATACACATATTAGTACTGTACTAAAAGATAACACAATTTTAGAGCTAAGTTTTCTCATTATTCAGATGCCTGTCTGAAAAACAAGAAACCAAACACCATGATTCTGTTGGTAGATTTACACCACCTTTGACAATTTGCTACTATCTACATACTGCAGAGGACTTGGTGGATGAGGATCTCCATCATGCCCCAGTAACTCAGATGTATCCTGCCCTCCCAGCATTTGAAGTCTTAAGTAGAAGCATCCTGAAACTTTACTAATCTTGAGGCTTTTTGGCCCAGTTGGCAAGAGACTAATAGTAACAAGTGCCATCAAAGGAAGTGTGCAGATCATATCAAATGGAAGGCAGGTTTGGTTCTTATAGGTAGGGCTGCCTATAAGAATCTGTGATTCTGATACAGATAAATATTGTACTGCAGCATCTCTAAACCAATCCAAGTTATAGCTACACATAGATAATAACTGAGTCCACCCAGTCAGTTTTTTCCTCCATCAGAAGGATAAACTAACTTCTTATTGTTGCACAGATCACAACGTAAGTTAGTATGCCACTTCCCCACATGTTGGCACAGATATTCAAGAAGCTAAAAAAAAAAGCAAAGACAAAATGTGTTTTCTATTACTTTTTGAGTAACTTTCAAATGCAGAACAATAGTGCAGTTTTTTTCTCTACTGTTCTGCATCTGAAATTTACTACAGTCAGTAGTAACTGACTGTATCAGCTACAAGGCAGATGCCCAATAAAAGTGCCTTAATTTCTCTTTGCCATTTAGTTAACTGCAAAATCTGTCGTTACCTTTTATAACTTATTTTACTCTTTGAAAACACTGCTGATTTGATAGGTATTGCTACCTAAACGAGGCATTTAAGTATGCCACAACTGAAAATGTAGGATGGCTACCAGGCCCTGAATTTTAGGATCTTCCAGTTGTTACATGCTTGTACTGACTTCTGAACACCAGACTATTCAACACTCATTTTCCTCCTTCCACAGAAAGAGTGGCACCACTTCCCTTATCAGCTCCATCCTAGAGCATCAGTGGTTCCAGAGAACAGAATTTTTTTCCCCTAAGTTCATGGCAGGAATGGTTCCCTGCAGGAAAACATAAGAAAAAAACACTCATCTCGAATTCCTTCACTGATAAAGTAATATTTTTCACTATGCTTTTAATATACCGAAAATATCTCTACATGCTCACTAATGTATGACTGAAGCAACAGAAATTCACAGCATTAAATCTTTTGGCATAAACTCTGCAGCAGCAAATGTATCTTGACCAGTGAGATACATGCTACACAGTGTTCTATAGCAATTACCACCTTCTGTAGCACACTGGACAATTTGTCTTTTTATAAGGCTCACTTTACTTTATACCAATGGATTTGTTTGGCCCTGCCATTTTAAGCACAGCATTCTGCACATGCTTGACAGGACAGACAGACTTTATCAGTAGCAGCTACACATTAGAGCTACACACAATTAACCATGAGGAAAAATTAGGTAATATATGCAAGCATCTTGAAGGTTACAGTCCAGTGCCACATAAATATGTAGGCTAAAACTGCTTCTTTAGTTAAGTTCCCATGATTAGCAAAGTGGGTCAAAGCGTGGGTTCACCTATAGCACACAAAAGGAGTAACACTAGTCACTGTTAGTTCAGAAGTTGTAGAGAAGCAAAGCTTCTATAAACTGCTCTTAATTATTTAAATTTGACATTTAATCAAAAAAGACATTAGAAAGTTCAACTTCTTTAAAACAGCTTTTTTTTTTCTTCACTGAAATTTGTTAGCATTTTAGAACTCCATCTTACCAGGCACTCTACAAACACACAGTATCATCCATTTCACATACAACAGTAAACCATAAACTATGTCACATTACAAGAAGGTTAACAAATCAACTCCACAAAAGGAAAAATATATTAAAAGGCCACCCATTTCTAACTATTAAAATCCTCTTAGAAGTTTTACAGACATTAAGGAAAAAATCTTTAAGCCTTGGTGAAATAAATATATTCGAGATGAAGTTTCTGTACTAGCTACTAGACAGGAACTACAATCATCACAGATGTCAAGCTCGGAAGAGGAGGAAAAAAAATAAAAATCAGATCAACAAAGACACATTCCTGTCTTCCTGCTGCACGGGCCATGGCCTCGGCTGAGCTGGTCTGACAGCTCAAGGGCCAGTGGAATCTAGTCTGAGAGCTAAGGAATGCAGGTTTTGCCAGCATTAACTAAGGAGAAATTAAAGAAATCACATGCTCCTTTTTTTTTCTTTACTCAGAAAAACTCAAGTTGAAGTGAAACCTATCTAAAATTTACTGAGGTTCCCATTCACCATGCTTTGATTTTCTTGAGAAAAAAGGAGCATTTTATCGGTGTGGCAAGGACTCAAAGAGCACTTCACTTGCTACAGTTAAGCCAGTGGTTTGGCAATTACTAGGCCTTCACAATCCATTTTTTGTCATTGTATCAGGGCAAGCTAAATAACAAGTGACCTTTTTGCTACTACTCTGTAATTCAAGAGAAACCCCATTTATTCATCTCTGTTATTCAGCACAACTATTGTGCTGCCAAAGCTGCAAAGACAGCTATGCTCGTGAAAGTGATTATTACTGTAGTCCAAACACTAGTCAGTTTAATTTGTTAGCTCACCTAAAAACCCATAAGGGTTATGCAGCAATTTGAAAAAGCAGTACTTGGAAGAAAACTTCTTATAAAGTGTAAAAACAGAAGCTTTTGAAGACTTAGCTGAAGAGCAAACAGACACCTGTACACACACTCAGAGGCTGAAATGTGAAGCACCTTTTGTGATTTATCTTGACCAAAGTTACAAAAATCCCTATGACTTTAACAACAAACATGCACACCAAAACAAGCTAAACTTCCAGTAACTTTCATCCAGGTGCTTGATGCAGCTATCTTTTTCTAGTGATAACTCTTTAGATAAATATTCAGTGCATCACACACTTCAGTATTAAAAACCTGCCCTAAGCAAGTACACAAATGTCTGTTAGCAACTTGCAAGGTTTCCAGAGTTTAAACAGGAAGATTGAACACACTAGCTTGCATACAATTAACAGATTTTTTCATTCAGTTATGTATTACTACATCCCATTTTGCACTGAAGAGCTGAACCATTCCTTGCCTAGGAGCAGACAGGCATCATACTCATTTATAAGAAGTCCATTTGTAAGTTTGTGGTCACCAGGAAGCAAATCCACCCAAAAATGCTCACAGCTCACAACCTATTTGTGTCTCACATGTACTGACTATCAGTCTAGTCAAAGTCAGTTTCTGCTCCTTCTGGCAAGCATTTGTACAGGTGAACAAAACAAAACCTGCATAAGACAAGAAAGTTTTATTAATGCTTCCCTCATCTAATTAATGCTTCACTCATCAGTTGCAACGTGCAGCCTCTTGAAAATTCAGAAAAAGTTTGGAAGCCAGGAGAAGAAGCAACTCAGCTGAAGTTCTAGATGACAGCTTATAACAGCTCCCCTGCTTGACTGGAAGAGTCAGACTTGTGAAACTGAAGAGCTGATAGCAAATGATTTGGCTGATACCAAATGGCTGAAAGATGAGAATGGGCAAGAAGTTGACTCAGCCTTTAACAAACTTCCCATTTTAATGCACCCATTTAAAAAGAAAGGAAACTAATGAATGTTCTCAGCCTATCACATAAGGCTTGACTAAGGTGAGGAGAGTGCTACTCATTAGATCAGGGGCGAGAACTCACGACCATTTCTCATAGTGCTACTATAGCACTTCTGTGACTATACTAATTTATTAAATTAATGACCACAGCTGTTTTCTTGCATGCTTTTCAGCACTGAAGGAAGGGCAGGCTTGTGTCTATAGCTCATGCTAAGGTTCAGCTACTAAAACGAAGCTCAGATTTAATACCATTGTATTTTACTATTCCCACAAACACAAGTTAAACAGTGAGCAATGAGACAAGAACAGCTGCACCATACCCAAGCATTTTAAGCTGCATACACAAAGATATCTGAACATAAAGCTTGTAAAGCCCACCAAAGCAGTACTTTCTCAGCTCTGCTATTCACCATTTTATTCAAGTACTATATGTACCTTAAGTCAAAGATTAAGCATGATACTTGCTGAAATGAAACCTGCTTAAGCCATCCCAAAAATTCAGTTTAGTATGAAAACTGCTTGCCTGTACTTTTCCTTTGACAGACTGTAAGCTGTAATTATTTTTCATTGGTGGATACTGAGGAGCTGAAGGCAGGAAGTGCTCTGCTGTTAGAAACAGGGAAGATTGGGAATGCCAATGACAGATGGAGCAAACATTAGATGGTAGAATTAAGAATCCTGACAGGAAAAAAATAGACAAATCAGAGCTTGAGCTTCAGAACCAACTTTAGCCTCTTCAGGGACTTAACTGGAGAAATCACATAGAATACATTCCTAGAAAGAGAAATTCTGGAGAGCTGGTGCATCCTGATGAGCAGGAGGACAAGTACAAGTGCAGGAGGCCTGCCTGAATGAACAGAGCTCCTGCTGAAGGAACAGAGATGTCAGCTGAGCACAAAGGGATGAGGTCCATCCCAAAGTGTATCTAGAGTTGAACCTAGTGAGGGCCATGAAAGACAAAAAATGCCTGTGCAAATACAGCAGCAAAATAAGGACTAGGTAAAATGTGGGCCCACTGTGGGATAGGTGCGGATGCCTGACCACAATACAAAAAACTATGTGCTCAAAGACTTATTTACCTGCCTTTTCTGAGAATATCTGCCTTCAGCAATCCCAGGTCCCTAAAATAAGCTGAGAGCTTGTCACAAGAAAAAGATATATTTGCTGAAAGAAGCTCAAGTTACATTTGCTATTCTGTGGATTTAACCACTGATTTAAAATGCAATGCAATGTTATTACAATAGGTCTCTTCATAAGTATCCTAGGCCAACACCAACAGAAACAGCTTGTTTCTTTCTCCATTCTTTACTGGAGAAACCCAGCATGAATCATCAGCCTCCTTCCCTACCCATGAAGCCAGAATACTGGGAAACTGTTCCAACACTTGCTTTTTCAGTGAGGGAAACAGTTAGATATCATCATAACTAAGAGTCAACGAGCTGACAGTTTCAGAAACTCTGGAATGGCTTTGATAATGAAGAGGTTTTTTGGTTTTCTGCTTTTGTCCCCCTTCATTAGCCACTATTATCCATTGTTCATTATTCATGCTGTAAACAGCTCTCCTGAAGTATCAGAACAATACTGACTTTTGAATAGGAGATGTGTTACAAAGTGAATTGTTCAATATATTTTGACACAAATCTTTGGTTCTAGTCTCAGGATACGGACAAGTACAAGTCATACCTCAGTACGCTTTAATTTTTAGGAAAAGTAAGCAAAGGAAAGGTTTGTCTCCTCTATTGATTCTCTAGTCAGTCTTTCATATCCTCACAGATGCACTAGGGCCTGATTTACTCCAGGGACAAACTGGACCTACTTCCAAGTACTATGCATGTAGGGTCATGCCTCCATTCTCCCCCCTCCCAGCTCAGTTTTGAGCTACTGGGATTCTCAGCTTGTGTTTAGAAGAGATCCTTATTGATGAAATATCTGTAATGGAAAAGAAAATCCAGCCTTCATTTGATCATTTTATCTCTCCATGCAGCAAGTCATCTTGTATCCACAAAGCATCTTCAGAAATTAAGGTAGCTGCAATATTCATTCATCTGCTCTATTTCCATGGTACAACACAAGCTGTTACACCAGTTACAGGACAATATTTGGAGTTAATTCTCTTTCACCTCTTGTCATACAAATTAAGGAAGAAATTATACATCTAACATTACAATTAATGTGGTAGATAAAATTTAATAGTTATACAGTCACAAAATAAAAGACACTTCACTGTTCAAATTCAACAACAATACTCCCATGGCTGTGTTTAAAGACAAATGTCAGGAAGGCTATCAATTTGCAGAAATGAAGAACTGTGTCTGCAGTGAAGTTCTGTATCAAGAACTGCTTCTCAGCATTTGACAGAGCAAGTGATAGATTATAATTTCTGCCACAAAAGGAAAAAAATTCTATTGCAATACTTGCAAAGTACTCTGTGTTCTGAAGGTACACATTTCTGACCCATGTTTTGTTTGGGTAATTTTTTGTTAACTTCTAAAAGGAATTCCTCATCTGCAGTCCAATATCATTACGTGGAGAAAAGTATCTTCCCATTTCAAAGTACAAAGCAAAACTACATCACTCTCTAAAGTTACAAGACATGAGGAAGAATAAATTGCTAAAAACACTGGTCCTTAACACAGGTTTAACTCTTCCCACACTGGTGTATTTGACTTATGCAGAAAAAAGCATTTAATAAGTTTTTCAAAACAGGAGTGGTATTCACTAGATTCTTGGCATATGGAACTTTTTAGTCCAACTGCCACTTAAAGACTATGCACTCCACAATAATAGTCTCAGTTTTTATGTCCACAAAAGCAAGCTGCATATGAGGAGACATTAACAATCTCTATGTACATTTAAAGGAAGAGAGAACAAAAGATTCCTTTTAAAGCTGATGGAGCAAACTGGAATAAATTAAGTATCCAAACACAATAACACGACAAACAGATTATTCCATTCAAATAAGAAACTAATTAATCACTTATGTAAAGACAATTCCTAACAGATAAAAGCAAGAAAGAAGTTTATGATGTGCTTTTGTTATTACAAAGTTGCTTTCTGTCTGATTAATCACTCTTCACCCAGCCCCTCCCATACATACACCCTAATGGGGTTTTTCCACTTTTTCAGAGCACATGGCCACAGTTCCCAGAATGGTAAATGATCCCTGAAAAAACTGCTGTACACTGAAGGACATTCCAATAAAAAAAAGAAGGAAATTATTATTATTTGTAAAACACTAATGACAGTCTTCTACTACTCATAGGTAAGACCTAGAAAGCTGTAGTGAAAAGACATTCTGTCATGAGATCTTCAAGCTTATTCTAGTGCTCATTCACTTGTCATTAATTTTGAGTTCTGTACAGTTCAGATGATCTGCTCTATCAAGCATTTCTTTCAGCTTCAAAATGTAACAATATAATAAACAGGAAATGGGGAGGCACAAATCTATACATATCCCATGACAAGTTACAAACATCAAGGAAAAATGCAAAAACCACAACCCCCTTGAGAATCATCTTGTGCACTGTGTAGAAATTCAGCAAGGAAAAAAGCTTATCTTTTTCCTTTCTTCTCTGTCCTTTTCCAAGATGTATAAAAATATTGCAAGCTAATTTTTCTCCTCAAAAGAGAGAAACACTAAGCTGCTCACAACAGCTCAGTCCTCTCTTTGCAGCCTGAGTTACAGGCAAGTCAGCTATGCCAAAATAAAACTTAGGATGATAAAGCTGTTTTACCATCCACTATCCTCAACAGTCAGACCATTTCTCCTCATTCCAGGTGTTATCTGTGTATTTTTGACTTTTGCTGCTGGAATCATGACAAGAGTTCAAGGCAGGCTATATTCTTCACAAATTCATTTAAACAGGTGATTTCCAAGCTGGTGGTTTGCAGGTGTCAGTAGGCAATTTACAGCCTGTCCAGGGAAGATGGATAGCCCTTTCCAAATGGCCCTACAACCCCAGGCAACTTGTCACCTGCCAGAGGCCCATGGATGCAGACAGAACATGCCAGCGGCCTCAGGTGATTACTGCCTGTTCCTCTGCTGAGACAGGACAGCTGCTATAGCTGCAGTACATGCAACACTCCCACAGTTAACTCTTTGGTTCAGTTTAAACTTTATGTCTCTGCCAAAGCACTGGCATTAAGTTCCATTTGTTTTAATAACTATCTGGGTAGTTGTGCCTAGATGGGGTGGACTTCAGCTGGTAGTAGTTTAAGGAGACCGACCTCACAACTGCAGGAAGCCACAAAAACCTTTCACCCACATGACTGACCCAGGAGTACAAGGTCTTCTTCCCATCAAGTACAATCTCCAGTCAAGCTTAATCTTACTCTAGACTGCTTTTATTTACATTTTAAAATAGTACTTGGCCCAGACCTACTTAAAGGAAACATCTGATAAACCCTAACTATGACACAGGAGATTTATAATCTAAGAGACCCTTCCTGATGATTAGCCTGACCTAGTCAGGCCTCACCCAGCTAGTCACAGTATCTGAGATACAGAAACGTATCAGTAGTGTTTCATAAGCCTCCAAACATCAGTAAGTAAATAAAGTCATATCACAGCATCCAACAATAACATCTTCTTGAGGAACGTGGTCATCAGCAATTTAGTAGAGAGTAAAGCAATTTTTTCCCATTAAAAAATAATATAATAGAAACCGGAAGCATATAGACACTTGTGAAACAGACACATATAAAAGACCAGCACAGAGGACGGAATGCCAGAAGTTGGATCATCAAATAGACAAACGCTTTTTTCAGAGCAGATATCTGTTCTGAAAGATCTCAGTCACTTCACTTGTTACCATTATTGTCTTAAATCTTCCATTATGAGCAGTTCATAGGACTATCACTTTGCTCAGATGCCCCAAGCTCTATGAAAATTAAGGACATGAAAACAGGGTAAGTCTCAAGCAATTGGTCTCAGGTAAAGCAGGTCTTTTAGGCCATTGACCTCATTCAACAGCCCAGACTGAAAAACCAACACCTCCTTGAGCTGCTGAGCCTGCTCCAATATCTTAAATTGTGTGCTTCCCAACTCCCTTCTACTACCTTAATTTTCATGCAGAGAATTACAACCCAATCTCTCAAAGTCAGCAGCTTCACCCATGGTATTGCTGGCATTTGGCAGAGCAACAGCAACAGCGCTCTGAGGCAGCTCTGTGTGAAAGAGCAGAGAAGTGACCAGAGCGGGCTATGCCTGTACTGACGGAACGCCAGGATCCACACAAAGCACTGTGGAGCTACAGCCTCAGAGCAGGATTTGCTTTCTGTGTTTGGCAATGATATAACACTGGTCTGAACATAAATGCTTGTAAATTCACTACTGCCAAGCAGCGACCTTTTTTCTCGTCCATGAAATAAAACCATGTATATAATGCGTTGATTTACCATTTCCTGCATTATCATCAGCCATCCTTGATAAAAATCCCAATTTTTAAAATAGGCTAAAAGTCTGGTGAATTACTAAAAAATAAAACAAAAAAAAAAAAAAACACCCAAAACCAAAAAACAAAACAAGAAAACCAAACAATTAGGGGGGGAAAAGCCTGAAACAACTAGAAAATCACCACATGGTTCATTTCTTCCCTGGGAAGTTTGACTAGTTAAAACTCAATTTCATTTCACTCTCCTCTAAACTAATAGGATATTTAGCAAGCTCAAAATTATGCCATAGCTATTAGGTAGCCTTGACTATTACCCAGCACCAGCATCACTTCTGTTGACTTACAGTGTCACATCTTTTAGATAAAATAAATACCAAATGCCAGCCTTCCCATAAGAGGCACAAATCCACTACAAATATAAGCCAACACAAACATTAATATTTTCAGTTAAAAGGAGGACCGGTTTAGTACATTCATAATATTGTGGTATCTGAAGCCTCTCCCTCAAATTCCTGGCTCCAGTCAAATTTGATTCCTGCGTAAAAAAAGATTCTGATGCTTACCTCCACATTATATTTCTGCACAGGCAACAAGGACTTCACCCCACAGTTAAGAAACTTCATCAAAATGCTTCAAAACCATTTGAGAATTATTGTGCAAAAGCTATTCCCCAACAAAATGATCACAGTGCAGTGGAAGCAAACTGTTGCACACTGAGAACAGAATACCAAGTCTTTCTCTGGTATTTTACTACAGCAATAACTAACTTGTAAAAGATTTAATTATTTCATTAACTTCAGCAATGACTTTGACTATCTCTTCTCCAGGTTTACTTCACAATTAGGTTCTGACAAGGCAGTATCTCTAGGACTGGTCCACTTGAGCATGCAAACTTGACATTAAAAAAGCCATGTAATTTAAGATGGCTTCAGGCAAACCTTGAAATACAACATAACCATTAATGACAGAAAATAAAGAAATGCATGCCAAAGGAAAAGTTCTCTTACAGAGATCTCTAGTCAGGGTATTTAGGAGGAGGACCCCCTTCTGACTCATCTAATAGTCCTAATGTAAGACTCTCATATCTATCAACCTCTATTCCATCTTGAATAGTGTATTGTGCTAGCCCCATCTCAGGAATGTTCAAATTATTACACAGAGGTCCTTCCTTATAGCCATGTAGTAATTTCCTAGCCCATTTCCCCTCACAGTACATCTTCTAGGTCTTCAACAAGAATGGGTCTCAAAACGTCAAACACTGTTACCAGCAATTACACACAGATATGACTGTTAAATCAATTAAATATTACATTTTCCAAACTGCAGAACCATTACTCTAGGCTGGGTAAGAACCCTGAGCACACAGCAAGCAACATGAGCCAGCAGCCACATTACTCTCTTGGTTGCACTGATAACTCCATCTTTGCTGTCACCTGGGAAGCCACCAGAAGGCTCGTAATTTGAGAACCTGTCTGCACAAATCCTCCTGCTCCTGTGAAACTGCTGTTTCATAAATCACCTTTACACTTCAGAGAGATGCACTGAAACAGAGCTCCAGATAGGGAACAGAACTTTAATTCTGCATTTTTCCTAATATGAACAAAGGTGTATTTTAACAGATCAAGGAATCCTCCTGGTAATTACCACCTCAGATTACACCACTTCTATTTGCATTTTGTGAATAAACACAGAAAAAATAATTCAACAATCTTTCCTTTTATCAAAGTAGCAGGCAAGAAGAGAAAAACAGAGGCTTCCAAAACAGTCCAAAATTAAAGAAGAGTTAGCACTAGCAAGCTGTAGAAGGAAATGAAATTCTGCATTTCTCTAATAAATGAAATTTTATCAAGTTTCTTTTGAGAGAAAGGTGGGGTGAGAAAAAATAGTCACACAACTCAGTGTTACAGGGCTAGCTCAGAGAAGCAAAGCATTATTCCAACGTCTTCCTTTCAAGGAAAAGTATTTCATACACACAGACTTCGCACCCTTACAGCCAAACCACCTATTACATCAGTGAACTGCTGCAGAACAACTGTTCTTCATAAAAAGATGGGTGTCTGCTATAGTCAGCAAGAAGCACAAGTACTCTAGACAATCTGTAATATTTATAGCCATGGCGACCAAGAGACCTAGTTACACTGGAGTAAACTGCAAAACCTCCAAGTGGCAAGTTATTCTAGCAGCAGCAAGCAGTACAGGCCAAAACATGATTAACACATCACATACATTAGTCATCTTGACAGCTTCTTATGCCCACAAGTCTCATGATTTCAGTGCATTCAAACATTGGTTAACAGTGACACAGTATTTTAACTTGCACAGCTATTCATTTTAGGGCAAAGTTTACTGGCAAGAGGTATTTCTTGCTAGGAATTACTTCAGAATTTAACAGGATTCAAAATGAGCAAGGAACACGTGATGTTCAAAAATGTACTCAGTATTTGTAAACAAGCTTAACCATGGTGCAAGGTAAGTATTACCAGGTAATTCTTAATGCAGTAGAAGAGGAGGCAGTGCTCTTCTATATCTAAGAGTGCAGTGCCTTCTATATCTAAGAAAGTATTTCTGCCTTGCAACAGGTCGTTATTCTTTTGTTTATCATAAAAGTGCTAATACGACTAAAACATTTCAAATGTATTAGTCACTTGCACTTCTCATACTGCAGTGTCCATACTGCAAGTACTCAGCTCTTAAAGAGACAAGCTATGCATAATCACTTTCAAGAAGTCGAAAGAGTCAGGGCAAATTTCCGTCACCTTTAGCTTACCACAAGCAGACACTAACTCATACTCGAGGCTAAGTAGCAAGTACAATTTACAGCTCCAGACTTTGCCTGGAAGCCACAGGTCTGTCCCGCCTCAAATTCTGCACTGATAAGGAACGGCCAGCCCTCACCGATTTAAAAATGAAACGCAAAGCCTGAGAGGTTTGGGCTTTGTTATTGGTTGGGTTTGGGATTTTTTGGATAGGCTCACGCCAAGTAAGCATTTTGCCTTTTATAGCGCATACACTTAAAATAGGAGTTTCCTAGGCAGCACAGAACCACACAGCGTATCAGAGCCATCTGTGAAGCGTTTCGGGGCGGGTATGAACCGCAGCAATACCGCGCTTTACTGTGATGCCGCTCCTCAGGTGGGCAAAGGCTTCTTCGCTCCAGGACGGCGAGCAACTCGCTGTTGGGACAACTCACGGCTCCTTCGCCGGCCGGAGCGAGAACAAACGAAGGCGGCTTCCAGGCGGGAGCCGCAGAGGTCCAGACAGCCTTCCAACTTAACCCTTTCCCGGGCCCCGGCACCGCGCCCAGCCGGTCCTCACGGGGCGGCGGCCGGGACACCTGTCCGCGAGAGCCCGGGGCGGGCGGGCGCCGCCGCACTCCCAAGTTGGCCGCGGCGGCCAAAGTCGCTCCCAGGAGAAGGCGCGGAGGAGGCGGGCCAGCCGCCGCTACTCACCCGCACCAGGTTGCTGACAGCGGCCTGCACGGCCGACACGGGGGCGGTGAGGTCCGGGATGGCCTTTCCGTCCACCTCCCCCTCCTCGTGCATGATGACCAGGTGGGAGATCTGCTGGGCCACCGGCTCCAGGATGCTCTCGATGGTGCGCGTGTGGAAGACGGGCATGGCGGCGGCGGGGTGGGGGGGCCGGGGCCCGAACTCAGCACAAACTCCTGGAAAACTCCGTCCCTGCGGGCTGGCGCCCCACAGAGAAAGCCGCGGCCTCCGCGCGAAGAGGAAAAGGAGGAAGAATAGGCAACCAAACGCCCACTCCGAGCTCCTCTCACCCCGGAGCGGAGTGCGGCACACGGAGAAGCGGCTGCCGGCTCAGGCTCGCGGAGGCGGGACTCGAACTCGCTGCCCTCCTGCCGCCCGCTGGCAGCACCCACCCCACACTGGCGCCGCTCCTCAGCCAGGCGGCGGCTTTTCAAGCGCCACAACCCGCCCCTCCCGCGGCTCCCGCCCCCGGCCGCCTCGCCCAATGGCCGAGCCGGGGCCGCCGCTCCCAGTGGCGCAACGCCGCGTCCATCAACATTCCAGAGCCTCCTTCCCCCTCCACCCCCCGCCTTTCCCGCACCGCCCGCCTTCCCAACCAAGCTTGGTTGCGCGGGCGCTGGTTTCCCAGCGTCGAGATGACGTCAGACATTCTGGTGTCCATATAAGGAGACGATTAATGCCAGGGTGCCGGGATCGCGGGGGGCGAAGGCGCTGGGATTCCTGCGCCACGCCCGCTGCCGGAGCGAGTTCGCTCCGTTGGGCTGAGGCGGAGTGTGACCGCCTGGCCGGGCGCGTGGGGCTGGGCCTTGCTGGGGCGGCGGTGGCCGCGGGGAGGTGGCGCTCCTGGTCGGACCCGCTGTCCCCGAGCGCTGCTTGGGGCGCGCCGCTTCGTGCGGGGTGTGCGTCCTCCCCGCAGCCGGTCGTGCGCGGCCCGCCCTGGGCGCGGCCCCAAACGCTTCCGCCCACACAGAGGAAAAGTGGCGAGAGGCTGAGGGCGCCGCTTCTCGCTCGCGCTCCGCTTCAGGTGGGGAGGGCTGTCCCTGCGTCCCGCTCCCCGCGCGCCGCCCCTCAGGGGCTGAGGGGACACGGCGGGACAGCGCTGAGGCGGCAGCGGCCCTGCGGGCGGCGCGTACCGGGAGCGTGAACCTCGGCTTGGGTTTTACCGCTATGATTGGTGGTAACAGCGGGAGCTTGTCTAAATACACTTAGGTGAGCGGTGTGGTGTTGGGAGAAGGAGTGCAGACCGTAGTCGGAGAGGAACATAAATCCCCACTTTCCCGTAGGCTGCCAGTCCCAGCACGGCTCGGGTGAGCCCGTACGAGCGCTGCCTGCTCTCCGAGCACGGTCTCTTGTGGCACTGGCTGCACTCGTAGTAATAAAATAAAACGTGAGCGAGGAGTTACGCTCTACACTTCTTATTTTCTTTGATAAACCAGCACAGGTTCAGATTTGGAAAGTTACTGATGGCTTGTAGGTGTTTTTATCCTCGTGCTGGTGTTTTAAGCTGTAAATCAATGTCCCTGTCAGACTAGGTTGCACTCCGAAGTGGTCCCGAGCAAACAGTGTGTTTTCTGCGCAGTGTTTGAACACAGCCATCCCACCAGAAGACACAGGGACATACAGAAAGAGCAGTTCAGTCAGTACGGCTGGTGTGAGCTCAGGGAGCTCTGTGTAACTTGTACCAGCATTGTCACTGTTGGAGCTACTGGGACAGCTACAAGTTGTAGGCCTAAAAAGCTATGAAAAACAGGTTTTGTGCAGGGTTAAGACATCTTAGCAGCACCTTTAGCTCAGAAGTTTTTTTGTTTTGTTTTGCTTACTGTTCTCTTTTTAGTATCATGGAAATTGTGTGTGTTTATTGAATCTCCAGTAGTAGAAATCATAGTACTAACTTCCATGTTGTACAAGTCCACTTGGTTTGGGAAGAGGTATACCTGTAGGCTCCATAACAGATAATCAAATTATGCTATTGGCATGCAAAACGTAATTACAGTATCAGTCTTTCAGCAATAATGAGTGTTTTAAGTTACTTGAACTGTGCACCATAAGAGTAGCTTATGTTGTTTGCTCTTGGTGTATAGCAGGTACCATTTTTAGCATATACATGCCTAGCAGTACCTCTTTTGCATACTGTGGATCCATAATAATGAGAATAGATAAAAATCCTTCTGGACAGCAGTGTGCAGGATCTGGGAACTGCAAAAATCAATTAGTCCATGTCTAATAATCTGCTAAATTCTGTTTTATGGAAGTATACAAACTTAATAAACCCCACATATTTAATCATTTGGGGGACTTGCACATTAGCAAACCTCTTTGATTAAAAATAATGGCTTTAGGTTTAGGATTGTGTGTACTGACTTATAGCTGAAATATGCATGTTTATGCATATGGCTTTCAGGAAAAAGTGTTGTCTGATCATTATAAAAGGCTGATCTGGTAGCCCAAATAGGTACACTTACTACAGGCAAATTAAAATATAGAACAGATGGAAATTCTGGTGGCCTCCTGGACCTTTTCCTGCCTACAGGACCAAAGTCTGTACTTGTATTTGTGATGTGTTGGCATTAAGTCTTTGTTTCACTATTTCACTTATATTGGTGTAATTTTTGCCCATACAGAAATTTTATTCTTTGTGTTATGTGACTGTACTGCATGTCCATCACTGAAATTTCCTCCATGCTGTTGGTGTGGTTGCCTAATTTTTGAAGCCACATCCAACAAAATTCCATGCAATTAACAGCAATATATGTAACACTGCTTTTCTGGTTGTTGAGTTTTTTTCCTTTTGAAGTACCAAATTTACAAAGTTTTCTCTTTCCTTTGCAGTGTTCACAGCTGTCACATTGATGTCATATGAGTAACAGCTTTGAGGCAAGTACTTTTTTCAAAAAGTTCTGTTTCTTAATGTGATGTGGTTTCCCCAGGTTCATTGGGTCCTAGTAGATTGTTAGAAAGTAATGATAGATTTGATATTTTCTGTTCATAAAACCCAGGGTGGAAATATGATTTCTTTTGTCCTCTTCCAATATAGTGTTGCATATCAAACAAAACAAAGGGATGCAAATTCTCCTTTCTTTTCCACACACTCAAATTGTTAGTGTTATTAAGAAGTAGTATCTGTTATTAGTATGACAGTGGTGAGCAGCATCTCAAGTGCTTAGAATGAAAGGATTAGCTTATGAGGCATTCTTTCCATGTCTTTTATTATTTCATACGAACTCAGGTGAGTCCAGTTAATCCCAGTTCTGCAGAGAACCTGATGTCAGCAGACTCTTCTGCTTACAGAAATCTCCATTGTCATTAGGGGTATAATGTCTCTCTGACCCAAATGAGCGAACAAATTCTCCTTTTTCCACAAGTCTTTTAACAATGCAAAGAAATTCTCTCTTCATTTCCACTGAGGCGAGATGCATGAATACAGGAGCAATAGGCTTAGGTGGAAAAAGGGAGGACACTGTGTGCTTACAAAATGTGTAGCTGCAATGCAGCCTCTGTCACAGTGTCTTTGGGAGAGTTGTGTATCCCATTCCAAGGGTGCATGGCATTGCAGCTGCAAGTGGTGGGAGCAGTGGAACTGAGCTCTTTGCAAAGAGCGTCGTGAACCTGCAGTTGTCTGCCATTATAGGGCATTTTGCTAGTGTTGATACTTCACGGAAATGAACGTGTCTGATTAGCTCAAAGCACTAGCCTCCATTTTATAGTAGTTATTTTCAGTATTAGGTACCACAGCAGAGAAGAATTATGCTTTCTAGGCAAACACACTTGTCTGTGATTAATCACTTTTCCCTGGAATCATCTGATCTTGTTCTTTTACTGCACCAACATTTAACTTTTTTGATTAAAAACTAATTAGCTACCTGAGGAAATTTACAGAAATGTATTTTCATATATTGCATAAACTGGATTGTATAAATGTCTTGATCCTATGAAGATTTAAGCAGATGTTGAAATTTAAGGTTTAGAGTCTCTATTATCAGCTTCAGGAGAATTGGAGGCTACTGTCAATCAGCAGATGTTCTGCATTTCCCTCTTATCAAGCATTAACTGGGTAATCTAAGGAGTTAGCAATGGATGATTGAATTTTAAATAAAAAGGGGGTTTTTTTTCTTTCTGTAGTAATGTCCACCTTAAACATAAATTTTAAATTTGGCATGAGTTTGTTGTAGAATAGTATTATTATACTGATAGCTCTTGTGTGTAGGTGACTGGCACAGGAGGAATAAATTTCATGCCTAATAAATTACAACCTTGGAGAAAGAAAGAGCAGATTACTTAGATGTTTGACAGTGTAACTTCACCACAATGGCCTGTCAATATGCTTTGCCATTATTTAGATGACTTTTGCCATGAAACCAGGTCAGGTTCTATTTAGTTCTGCATATTGGCTGGCTGTGTTCTAGGAACTGCAATGACACCAACACTTCAGAATTTTTATACACTGACTCATCATCAGTCACTATCTGAGCTAGATGGGAGCAGCCAATTCCAACTGGAAAATTTACATCACAGTTGTCATCCAGCTCCTGAATACAAACTTTGTTTCGTCATACAACACCACTTGGTTCCCAGCTGCCCTTCTATAGCTGTGTTCTGTTGCTGTGCAGACATGGTGGGGCTTAGGTCAGCAGAGAAGGCTGCTACCAATTCCCTGCCTCCTGCAAGAGGTTTCTGGCTAGAAGTTCTGCTGGGAAACCAAGAGAGCAAATGTAGTTAATTTTTTTCATCATCTCAGTTACTGTCTCAACTGCACTGAACCCAAAAATTTTTTATAACTAAACTACATTCTGAAGTGGTTTATTGTGGAGTAAGTATCACAACAATTGTAGCAACAAAATTCAAGGAATGCTTTTAAGAATATGAAACATGTAGAAAAGAAAGGTAAGCATAATAATATATATATATTTGTGTATTTATTCTAGAAATTGCTAACTAGGGATGAGGTTCAAAAAAGCATTTTTCAACTTTTCTTCTAAAAAATTGCAGGTGAAAAAATATTATTATATACATGCAAAGCACATATGACAGTGTATGAGAAGTTAAAATTATACAGTCTATTCACAGTAAATGCAAACAAAAGGTTTTCTACTCTTGTGCTAATGTTACTATTAACCTGCAGTAGACTTTGGTGTTTCATAAAGCAACAGGTGCTTTTCAGGAGCTTGACTCCTATACTGGCTCAGAGCTTGTCAGTGTAATTGACTACCTGGTAAACAATCCAAGTGCTTTATTTACAGTAGGTGACCATTTTAATAGTCTAAACATGCATTTTGCAAATAGGGATTTTGGATAATATTTATGGTCATTTCTACACAGGGACACAAGGAAATTGAGGCAAATGAACCGAAGATGTGTTAAGTCAAATGTGTTAATACTATTAAACATCTTGTGGATGTTGTTGTTTGGCTTTGAATGGCCTTTGCAGCTCCATGATTCCTGTCCAAGAACATGCTTTGTGAGAGCAGTAAAGCTCTTGCCATCAAGCAGTTTACAGAGCTGCAGGATTTACCAGCTGAGATGCAGCAGCTAACTTCTTGTATGGTCTTGGTGTGCTTCCTTACAAAGAAAAGGCTGTTTTAAATTACTCCTGTTGATCAGTTTAAGCTTCCCCTGTTTTGCTTTGCTCTGAAAAGGACAGATATCTCAGGTGGGATGTCTCCAGTTAAGTTCTTACATTTTATGTCTGCTTTGCAAGAATGCATCTTGATACTCAGTCCTTGATTAAGTATTTTTGCGTGCAGATACGTTCCATTTAATTTCAAAGACCTCTGTATTCAAATCAGCCTCCAATATGATCTAATCAAGCAATACTTGATTTTTTTGGGAGCAGGGGTGCATGTTCATCAGTGTCTCTGCAGGCTTTTTTCCTGATTTCTAATGTTATGTGCTTGTATGTATCAACTCCTTTCCTAGTGGTTCCTTGTATTGGATTTGACTTACTCAAGTATTAAAGCATGTGTGTGTTGGGAAGTGTAAGTTTGGTCTGAAATTTTAAATGTTCTGCTGGTTTGGAGTCTCATAAGTTATTTCCTTACTACAGGATTAACAGGCTCAGGGAGTTCTGCAATTCTGTGTATGTTCAAATTCACCACGAGGTCAAAGCCTTTAGACTGGGCAATGCTTCTTGAAAAGCCACTGACTGAAATTAAGTACTACATGGAATAATAATGAACACTTTCTATGTATGCCTGAATGTGATTGGTTTTTAATTGCCTAATTGTAGAGATATTTAACATTTTCATAGATTCTTTGTGGCTTATATAGTGATCTGATTTAGTGTGCAAGCTAAAGATTTATAGTCATATATTAGTAGATATAGGAGTTTAGTGACATCAGCAAATACTAAATGGCCAATTTACAAACTCCCTCCATATACAGTGGAGATAGAAATCCACAGAATAAATATACTTTTTTGACCTACTTTTGAGTTTCTTATCTGTGTTGTATTCAGTAATACATCTTGACTGAAACTCTTCCAAGTGTCTCAGAGAAGCTTCAAGTAATTACAACAGAGAAAGACAATTAACCTAATGCAAAAATACTTCCCACTTCCTGCCCCCAGGTCCTGAACTTGCAGTTATTTTCATATAATTGGACCTTGTACTTGGGGAAAATTCAGTAGGACTCATTGTAAGATTGCCTTGTGAACCTTTTTGTTCTCTGTTCCACATAAAATGCAGTGGCATTACAGAAAGACAGTGTGTATTCAACACTGGCACTCATGATTTTAAAGATCATTAGGATTGTAGTGAGAGTTTTATCCCACTGCAAAGGGAAGAATCCAAAATGACATAGGTTTATGCTACATTACTGGGCCTGAAAATTCTGTTGTCATGGCACGTGATTTGTTTTAGAATCTGTTCAGTCTACTGAAAACATGATCATCTTTCTCTTAGTCTCCTCTTTAGCTAGATTCCTAGCTCTTAAATATCAACCTGTGAATCTTTTATCCATAGGGAAAACCCCTGTGCTGTGCCTTGCTCTCCTGTAGGTGTCAAGTGTTAGTGGCATTTTGCCCCATACCACAGGTGGCATTCATATTCAGTTAGGAATGAGAGGTTCATAAATCCTGTCCTAAAGGAGCTTGGCTATAAATATGAGTTCTGTTAAAATGTTTCAAAATTATTCCTATTGAAGGCATTATATGCAATAAAATATCATGTATTCGGTGTACTTATAAAAGGCAACAGTTGATTAATAAAAATTTCAATGTTTTTTGAAATTACGAGCTGTTGGGGTTCTGCTGTCTTGAAGCTGCTGGAGGATGAGAAGCAAAAATTATGGGCTATTAAGTTTGCTACAAATGTCCTAAAATGCCAGGGGTGAAATTAAATTCCTGGTTTGGTTTTGGGCCTTGTGTATAGAAAAACGTCCCTGATGCCAGGCAACAATATTTTCCATGTGAGTTCTCCACTGTTGCATGCTGTGTCAGCTCTGCCAACTCAATGGTAAAGTGTGTGCAAACTGGTGCTGAAAGAGGGGCAATAGCCTCAGCAATGTCCCACTGTGCAAAGCATGCTGCGCTCGGGAAACATTGCCTCCTGAGACAAAATTTCTGCCTTCATCACAGTTCCCCTTGCAAGGCAGTTAGCCAAGCCTAGACTCACATTTTTCACTCATACTGTATTTGATTTACATCAGCTGAAGGAAACGGTAATGTGCAACAGTGACTCTGGAATTTAAACAGAAACCCACAAGGGATCTCCATGCTGAAGGCCAACTTCCAAATATGGGAGAAGACAAGCAGCAGTAGTAGCCTGGGAAGACATCCTCAGCACAGCAAGGGACAAAAGAGTTGGAAGTATGTGAGCTTTTTGGAATTTGTTCAGAAAGGTAACTGCTGTCATGTTTTAGTCAGAGTGATGGAATGAAATACAAATACTGTGAATGCAGAAAGAAGCACGGTTTATGTTAACTGTCTAGGGCCTGAACAACATAAGTGCAGCTATTTTTTTCAATTCTATTTTTAAGTATGTAATAGTGCACTTGCTCAAGATCCAAATGTGTATCTAAACTCTGCCAATATCAATCTGTTAGGATCACAGTTTAATCAGGAAAACCCGTAAGAAAAACATTTGTGAGGAAATTAGTGGGGCTCAGTGCCAGGTCTGGTTGAAAATCTGCCAGAACATTTTCTCTCAATAAAAAGAAATTCACCAATATTTAGACCCCACATTCTGCAAATTCTGATTCAAAGGCTTGAGAAGAGCTTTTACTATACATACAGCCCAAAAAATATAAAGGCCTAACAGATTCTGTTTGCTGGGAGGCTCACTTGTATTTAGCTGTTGCAGGTTTTTGAAGTTTGTGATTTCTATGAGCAGCACTAGCTGCATGTCAGCCAGGCACATAGAGAAGCAGTGACCTACAGGCCAAAAGAGTACAGAGCCAAAGCAGCAAGGGCAACTGACAGAGTAGGGGAGTGCAATGTCCTTCACATTTCTACTGGGCCACTGTTCACAGAATTCTCTCTAAGTGGTACCCTTGTTCACTGCGTTATAGACTAGTTTAGAACCTTTTGTTAGCATGAGGATAAATCTGGCTTTTAGAAACAAACAAGGGGAATTAAGCCAAATTGAAATGCCATTAGAAAAGCCTACCTCTTAGGGATGTGGGCTTCTTATGAGGGAAAATAATTTGTAGGCTATTTTTCCTACTGATTGTGAAAGAGCTGTGAGTTTTCTAGCATGCCTCAGGAAAGAATGGCTGTGAAAGAGACAGGCTGCTTGTTGTCCTGGGACACTGTCAAGGTGAAGGTGGAGCAATAGATTCTATTTTTCTTTTTAAACTCCATAAAAGAAATGTCCTATGTTCTGTCAGAAAATGAGAATTGATTGCAATGTGTTTCAAACTTCTTGAACTGACTCTGCTATCTAAACAATGAGTGAATTTGAGTTTCTTTAAGGTCATATGGTGGTCCATATGAAAGTATATTATTTACATGTCATTAGGTAAAACCATCAACACTTTTCAGGTTGATGAAAAGTGCAAGTTGTAGTGGAAAGAGCTCCTAAATTTCAAGTCACAAGTCTCTCAAATTAGGATCGTATGTTAAAGTTAAGTGATTCTGCTACTGTACCATCAGTGAAAGATTTAGCAGGAGTGCTACTAAATGACACCCTTATCTTTCAGAGATGTTCAAAATAGGAATGTAGCCACTTGGATAAAGTTATTTCTGCCTAACTGAAGAGATTTTGGACATTATTACAGAATGTCTTCTTACAGATGTGGCTTCTGTTTGGCAGATGTATTTTATGCCTTATTTTATGCCTCAGAAGTCTTAAACCCTAATGCCTGATATGTTTCTGCTTTTCAGCCTCCATTCCTGTACATGATCATGGAGTCCAAACATTATTTTGCAATGTTAAAGATTCCTTCTCCAGTACATGCTAAAAACTGTTCAGACTTTAGTTGAAGAATTAAAAAAAGAAGTGCTACATATAGCTGCAAATTACAAAATAAGGGGTTCTGAATGTTAAGTGCTTATAACTTCAGTAGAGGTATATTTTCACTATATCATCATCAAAGAAGTTATTGATTCCAAAAGCTTTTATGAAAAAAAATTAAAAAGTCATTTGTACAAATTCACAAATAGACCTATCAGGATCTATTAAATACCTAGACACACTCTTTTTAGTTCAAATCCCCAGCTTTAGATTTTTCAGCTGAACACATGTACTTTGGGAATTGTTATTTTATTCTTTCCCCCTCTTTTGTATTCCTTCATACACATTTACTGTTGACCACCATCAGATTCAGGATACTGTGCTAGATGATACACATGGCCTGACTGGGAATCTTCATGTTGTTCCTGGGAAATGGTTCTACCCTAGCACCACTACTCATGAAAGAAGCACCAAAATTTGTGTCAGGGTAATAAGAAACTTCAGGGTGATACTGTGTGATATGAAAGTAACTTGTTATCTGCTGTTCCCATTACATCCTCTTTTCTGTGACTGAGCTCTTCCTCTCCTAGAGTTGTCTCGTCTCTGTTGCAACAGATATATATTGTATAAACACAGTACTGTTCCCATTTGATAATTAGTGATAATGTGAGGAAAAGCAATGCATGCTGTGTCATCATATCCTGGCACTATGGACAACCATGGGCACAGTGATATGAGAAGTAGAGCTGTGGATCAGGTCATGGAGTGGGCTTGCATCTAGTCATGTGGCAGGGACTATGTGCTGAACAAACTTTTAAATGCCATGCATGCTTTTATCATGCAAAACATGAGCTGTAAGAAAAGAAATGTACATATATTAAATATATGCACATTATATATTAAATATATGTACATAAATACTTATATTAATGTATGTACTCCCATGCACCTGACTGACATGCTTATCATAAAGTGGGTAAGGTTGGGAAGGAATCACAGGTGAGGTCATCTGGTTCAACCTCGCTGCTCAAGCAGGGCACATTGCACAGGATTGCATCCAAATAGTTCTTAAATATTTCCAGTGAGGGAGACTCCACAGCCTCGCTCTGCAATCTGTTCCAGTGCTTGGCCACCCGCACAGTAAAGTTCTTCCTCATGTTTAGGTAGAGCTTCCTGTGTATCAATTTCTGCCTGTTGCTTCTTGTCCTGTTGCCCAGCACCACCGAGCAGAGCCTGGATCCATCCTTTCAACACCCACCATTCAGACACTTACAGATGTGGATGAGATCCCCACTCCGTGGTCTCTTCTCGAGGCTGATCAGGCCCAGCTCCCTCAGCCTTTCCCCTTAAGAGAGATGATCCAGTCCCTTAATCATCTTTGTCACCTTCTGCTGGACCTGTGCTGGGAACTCTGTGTCTCTCATGTGTCAGGGAGCCCAGAACAGGACACAATGCTTCAGACACCCCTCATTAGGACTGAGTAGAGGGGCAGGATCACCTCCCTCAGCCTGCTGGCAATGCTCTTCCCAAGGCACCTCATGCTACCTTTGGCTTTCTTGTCCACAAGGGCACAATGCTGGCTCATGAACAGTTTGTTGTCCACCATGACCTCTGAAATCCTTCCCTGCAGAGTTACTTTCCAGCAGATTAACCCCCCAGGTTACAGTATTTATGTCACTCTCTGTGAAATATTTTCCTTGCATCTCCTTTATGTAAGATGGGAGTGAGCTTGTGGCATCTCTCTCCTAAAAAAGAAGCCTGGAAACAACTTCCCTTGGCTTCATGTAAGCCTATTTTCAATCAAAATGTCTCTAACTAATATAGACTAAAAATGCCATGTGTCTTTAATTAGGTTTGCATTTCTCTTGGAGACTGGGAGCAAAGGCAGAGAGCATTTAATGCAATAGAAACCCTGGGAAAATTACATCTGAAAATGAGGTAACGAAAACAGATTCCGAACACAGGACTAAGACGGAAAATTTATTTTAGGAACATTATTTAGGCATTCTACTGTCAGAACTGCTTTGAGTAGCTGAGAGGTTTCATGAAAGGAGATTTTGCTTTGTCCATGAAATAACAGTGAACGTAGGAAACATGCTTTCTATATTTTAATTTCAAATTAATGATAAAGGAGAGAAAAACATGGGTCAAAACTGAGGCACAACATTTTAAGAAGTTACACATGTGCACACACGCATCTGGGTACATACAGTTCGTGTGTCCACAGCAGAAACCCCTTGGGATGTCAACTTCCTTCTGCTGCTGTAGGAAACCAGTACTTCTATAACTTTCAGGAAGAGTTTAAAATAATATCACTAAGTGTATTTCCAAATGTGAGTTTGGGCAGGGAAGGCCATTTGCTGCAGTAGCTGTTGTCAGGAAAGCTCTGTAGTGAGTTTCTGCGGACTGGTTGGACTCCTGGATGGTTATGAAGTGTATCACTGTGGCACAGCTGCTTTCCAAATCTTTGCAGCTGAGACAATCCTGGGACAAACATAGTAACCTTCACCACTGGACACTGAAATCTGGTTCTCCTTTTAACTGTTTTCTTGCAGAATACAAGAGTGTTAGTTAAATAGCTGAAGTACAAAGAGAATCATAGTTTGTGGGTTTGTGAGGCTCAAACCCTAAGAGCAAGTGCCCTTCAAGTGGCTACAGAAAGGGCTCCAGTACTCTGGGGAACACTTTGATTGCATGTCAAATGTACAGTGACAAGATGAGATACAATATCAATTGCCACATGTTATGATAGGAAATAAGCCTGCCAACGAAAGACCAGATGTCATTGCATGAGGTCTGTCTTACATGGAATAGGAAAGAGATTATTATGTCCATGACATTGATCAGGGTTGCACAACAGATAACAAAGTAATTCAATTTGTGCATTTGGGGTTAGGTTGTAAGAAAATTTAAGTCCTATTCCACTCTAGCAAACAAATGCCATTAGTCTTCTTAAAAACAACAAGAAAAGTGAGTACAAAAAGAACATGAATATATATTTTTTAAAGAAACAATAATATCTCAGATGCAAAAATCTGAAGCAGGTATACTGATTTTATAGTTGTGACAGATGTCCTTTTTTCACAAGGCCTCTAGTGGGTGCAAGTGGGTGCACGCAGAGAGTGGGGGGCCATGGCCTTTGCACTGAAATCCAGCAGATCATAGGGAACCATGCAGCAACCTACACCACGGAGGAGGAAGAGTAAACACTACATCCTGGCTGCTGCCATCTGCTCTCTCTGCCCACAAAATAGGAAGGAGTAGAGTTGCAACGCAGACCTGTGTCTCCAAGAGAACATTAAGAAAACACTAAGAGAAGAGCAAATAAATCTAAAAAAAAAAAAATTTATGCCCCCAAATACCTCCAAACCCACCTAAAAAACCCCCCTTCAAACCCAAACACACAAACAAAAAAAGCAAAGTCCCCCTGACCCGCAAACAGCCCAATAGGCTGAATCTGCATAGTTTAGCTTCTGCTCAGGGTCTCTCCAGTCCAGGGCTGGGACTTCAGGAGGTGCATAAAGGCAAGAACTTGGGAGGTCCAGGAGTAGAACAACAGGGAGTGTAGACAAAATGAGAGAGAAATCCTTAGTAAATGCAGGACTAGAAAAACAACAGCTGCCAGAGGCCAAGGGTTGAGGTGCCTTGTCCCAGAAGAGCTATGTAAAGAATCTTGCCCAGCACCTGTCCATAGTGTCCCAGGCTTGGTCATTTTGTGATAACATCTAAAGCTGCTACTATATATTGGAAAAAAAAATTTAAAAAGAAGGGAAAAAAAAAAGAACAATGATAATAGTGACATTCATTTGGAAAGAGTCATTTAGAAAAGATTCAACTCTGGCACAAGCTGAGACCTAAGGAGAGGAGTAGCCATTATGATAAAATAATTTGGGGTTTTTTACTGATAAGAAAACAAAAGTGCATGTAAACATAAACTGAGTTTTATTCAAAGTGGTGATAATTGCCTCCAATGAGCTTTGAGCCTGCTATAAACTGTTAACTACTGTAAAGTTATGGCTTACATTGGGTACCTTTGAATATACAGACACTGTAGGAGCATCCCAGGGAATTAACCATGCAGCTGATAAAAACTATAGAATGGAGAAGTGTGCTTCTTTGCTCCATATGCAGTGTGTGGCTCTTCCACCTCACCCAAAATCAAAGGAGTTTTGTTTCTTTCTACTTTACTGTTTCTTTCTATTTTCACCTTTTGTTCTCTCTATACTGAATTTCAACCAGGTCAACACATGGGAAATTAGGTGCCACTGCCCCCTTGATTTGCAAAATCAAACAGATGGCAGCTGACACCTTTAGGAATGTATCCTCTCGCAGGTACCATGGCCAGAAGATGGCTTCTATGGTGAGAAGAGGTAATTTGGCACTACTGCTGGTGCTACTGCAAATGTATGATGTATGGAATATGTATGTGTATGGAATGTTGCAGAGATTCCTGAAAATCTCCAGGCTGTTTCTCTTTTGTCTTTCCCAGCTAGCATCCTACAGCCACACTGAGTTCAGACTTCTTGGTATTCCAAAAGCAGAGAAAGATCTCTTCATTTGAGATAAGAAATAGAAAGTACTTCCTCTGTACATGTTCCTAGGAGCACAAATACTTACACAGGCATTCCAGAGGAAGGTAGCAGTTGTCGTAGCTCGGACCGCTAACCCCTCCAAGTTCAATCAGACTGTGGCCAGTCCTGACACTTTCAGAGCAAGATTTAAGAAACCCCACTTTGGAATTCCCACCCGTGCTAAGAGGCTGTGGGTGTTCTTTTCACCCCAATAATGTGGCAGTGAATTCTTCCTGTTACTTTTGTTATAACCTGAAGATAAAGCAAACTCCTTTTGGACATGAAATTGTGCTGAATTCAGAATTCCCCTACACATGAAAATCCCGCTAGGGTGGGATTTCACAGGCTGCATGATCCACATACTGGCAAAATGAAATTCATAAGTATTTGGATTTACAAAACTGATCAGCTCACAAAATTCTCATTGTAATCTGCAAGAAATACAGATACAACATAATGATTTGAGGTTATGAACAGTAAATACTTCTATCATTTTGCTGCCACAATTTACAGTTATTATGGAAGTATTGTGTAGCAGTAATAATAATATAAATTTATCTGCTGGTAGATTATTCTCCATGGTTGTGGATTATCTGTTTTCTCTGCAAGAAATCGTATTGCTTGTGTCTACTGATATGCTTTGCAAGTTCATTCATCACTGTATTTTTCAAAGGATGGTTTAGATATTAGCTAATGTGTAGTTCTCTCTTCTGAGGTTGGCATGGGCTAAGTCTTATTTTAGAAAAGAAGGAACTGAGACTTTTTAAAAATAAACAATTTTTCCTTCTTTAGTAGTGCCTGAAATTGCTAAGTCATATTTTTAGGCTTAGTCTATACTGCCTCTTTTTGAAATATTTGAGAGCACTCTCTCTATGTGCTTTCATTTTATGTAATTTGACATGAACAGAGTAATTACACGTCAGACTCAGAGGTGTCAAGAAGTGGTCTCAGAATTAGCTTCGTAGTCCAATCTGATTCTGGGTTTTAGCCAATGGTCTTGGATACATCTGTGAATAAGCACCTGATTTGCAACACCCCAAGGTGTTCAACACTGTTAGCTCTATTCTGCCAGTTCTGGGTATTCTAAGCTAATTCTTTTGACCTCTCTGGCTCCAGTAATATACATGGCTGAGAATCCATTATTTTAAATTCTTGACTATAGGTGTTAGATTTCAGATAGAGATGATGTGTGAAAGACTTATGTCTTTCTTGGCAGTGTCTTTTTCTCTGAGCTCCCATTCTTGAAATGTTTGGCATAGTTAAAGCTTTCTTACATGGGGTAGTTTATTTACTCTCTGTAAATTATACTGTTGTAAGACTTCTGCATATCTCTCAAATTTTTATATGAACATTTTAACCATGTGGAAGAGTATTTAATATAAGCTACTAGCTTTATATATATTCAAACAAGACAAAAAAAAGTGGAGCTTATACCTCAGTCTTCCATAATTTCTGCACAAGCCATTATTTGACCAAGATTTCCTAAGTACTTAGCTCAACTTTGCAAAATTTTATCCAAGTCCTAAGCATCCAAGGAAATATCTTTACTGAAATCCTCATGTCACTGAATTAAGTAATAGAATGCACACATACAGTAATAGAGCAAGGAATTTACCCTTGAACTTCAAAGAACTTCTGTGACCAGGAAAAAAAAAAATCTGGAGACTATTTCCCTGTTTTAGCATTACCAGGACTAATGCAACAGAATTATATTTTTAGGTATGTGCACATTATTCCCAAACACATTCAGTCTAGACTTAAACACTCTTGACAGTCCAGAGGTGCTCCTGGATATTGCAAAGAGAGCTGTGAAGCAGAGCAGGAGCTGCCCTTGGACTGTGTACATAAACATTTTGAACGTTACTTAGTCTGGTTAAAACGAAATCCATCTTCTTGAACCGAATACATTTCTTCTTCTTTTGTGGAAGTTGCAGGTAGCAGCTCAACAATAGATAAGGTCAGCAGTGTCTGACCACAATAAATAGTACTATGGTACTACACAGTGCACAGTCTGTGCTGGCTAGAAAACTGCACAGAGCCTGGTGTGCCCGAAGTTCCTTTGTGAAGAGCCATAAAGGAATAAATAATGTATAGGAGGCTTTACAACTGTGGATGGAAGTTGGGGAATATCCATTCAGTCATGAGTGTTGCTAGTGAGTTTTAACATCTTCCAGAATATCTCCAAGGGTCTGCAAAGCTTTCAGACACTCTGGGAGATGACAAGCAGCTCACATAGGACTCTCAGACAGAATTTTGATAGTCTGTGACATTCCAACATGCTTTTTGGTAACAATTGTCTATTACTGTTACAAAACTGCTATTTGCATTCTTCTGGGAGGTGAACATATCCCCTTAGTTATGTTTAAATCCCTGACAGGAGCAGCCGTTGAGGGCAGTGCAGCTCATTTGCTTACAGTTGTCCCATCATGCAGAGTACAGCTGTAATTTTTTCCTAGCAGATCGTTTATGCCGTCTCCCCTAGTAATTCTAGGAATAGTCTGCAACTTCATGTGGGACAATATTAATTTTCTATTTGCTGAAGAACTGGTAGCACACAGAGGTAACACACAGAAGGCCAGCAGAAACACAGATATTCTTGCAGTGTATAGAATTACTATGAAAACAGTCAGTGAGGTGATGTAAACATATATTTTATTTATGTGTTGTCATCTGTAAAGACACAAAGGCCTTGCCTTTGTTTGGAATTTGGCCTGCAGGCACTGAGTTAGAGGAAACAGTACAACTTCCAGTTCTGTAAGAGAGAAAGCAAACAGGTGTTTTTCTCGATGCTGGAGTCATCTCTGCTCACACCATTTTTTGTCCTTGTTTCTTGTGAGTTTACCTTGTGCAGGGACACCAGAAACTGTAACTGTGGTTTACAGACCAAACAGTGCCCTAGATTTCAAATTATCTGCAGTGTTGCAAAAATGTGAGCTGTGGCAAGGTCAAGTTTTTGAAGAGCAGCACCCCAGGGTGTGCAATTCATTGTGAATGAGACAAGAGTTCTCAGTTCAAAGTATTTATATGAAGTAAAGACTTTTTAAAGGAAGTAAAAATAATTCATGTGTATAAAAGCTAGTTTAAAATCCCCTTTAGAAGGAGATCACCCTTAATCTGTTCAGAAATAGAAGAGTTCATAACTCTTTCTGGAGACTCAGTGACAGGCTCCCTTCATGCCCTGTGTATCATCGCTCCCATGTAGCCCATTGACTTGTTAGTAGCTTACAGTTTGAAACAAATTCATTACCCACATCCTTATTACTTAAGCTGTAGCTTTGTCCTGGACCTGACACTGGTGGTGCAAAGAGGCATTAAAACTGAATACTAATGCAGAGAACTCTTCACACCCATAAACTCCTTGGTCAGCCAGATCAGCTTAAAAGAAATTCCCCTGTGATGCATTGTCTTCAGACACTCAATAGTGGTTTTTGTTTAATGGCTGCAGTGTTGTTGTCAGGCTTTCGTTTTGAGAGGCATAATTTTGTCTGCTTATTATCTGGTGAAAAAATCTGCTTTCATTACATCATTTTAGGTAATTTTCTTATCTCAGCTAATTTGACATTAAGTTTTTCTGACTACAATTTCAGGTTTTGCCTTAGCATTTGTATTACTACTAACTGAATGCTAGGTTTTGAGTTTCCTAGTTATTTAATGTCATAAAACCTCTTAAATTAATGTGCCTAATTCCTGTATCTCATTTGGGAAGAAAAGCTCAGAAATGGGGCACTCTAATTCTGAAATCCCAGACAGTAGTTCAAGTCACAACCCTTAATTAAAACACTACTCTTAATTACAATTGTACATTACCTTTCAGGATCTGACTCAACTTTCTGTTGTCCCCATTAAATGTGGTAGTTCGTAAATGTATTTACTTTTCATTTGGTTTATCTTTATTAGTGGCCAGCCCGAGCCTAGAAAAGGATTCAGAATTTTCTTCTATTTAATGTATTTTTGTACCGTGGATAATGTCTATAAATCTATTGCAAAGAAAGTTACTGGTACTCTGGTGCCCTCTGAGATTTAATAATCTCACAGATGGTGACTCCTAAAACATACCTTATTACAGCTTGGGAAATGAGCTTTTCAGTGCAGAGTGCTGGAGTTCATAAATATGGACTCTACTTCTGCAGAAGTTCCTGGTTTTCATTGGGGCCTCCAAGGTCCTCCAGTGCTTCCATAACAAATACTGTCAGGGAAGCTGTATTACCTTCTCCAGCTTAAAGCTGTGTGGTGGCTAAATAGCTAAACTTGTATAGAATATATCAATCATCTTTATGACGGTTTTTGGAAATATTTCTTTGAAGTGTCAGGCCATTTGATGGTTGAAGAGAGTTCATACTTTTTAAAGGACTGTTTTATAGTGCAGTTCAAGTCTCAGAAGGAATTATGAAGTGGCTTTGGAATGCTCTTTGCACATTGGTGCCTACCTCAAATCTTATCCGCTTATAAATAAAATGCTGTTTTTGACAGCTACTCCTACATATTTTGATTGGAGAGTGAAAGCCAAGAAAAGTTTTCTTCCTGTTCATTAATTCCTTGCAGTAAAGGACTCAAGTTAGGAACTCAGATTAGGAAAGATGCAATGTGAGAACCCTTGTAAAGACTCTGTCTGTTGGCAGCCTTGGTATTCAATTAGGAGCCAGAATAAAGAGCACATTCTCAAAGAGGCATATGATGTGCAGGTACGATAGGAATAAAAGAAGATTCCAGCTTTTCCACTAGTGTTCATAGCTCTGGTTAGGAATAGTCCTTAAAAAACAGACCAAACCAACCAACCAAAGCCCCACCCCCCTTATACCCCCTCCAAAACGTACACACGCACACACACACACACACACACACACACACACTCTCTTGGGTTTTAGCTGGCACTTTCAGAAGTAATGCAACTCCTAGTATAGAAGGAACCAGGTGTCTTTTGCTTGGGACAGTGGCTGTAGTGGATTTGAATACAAACTTAACGCAGGCTTTGGCTTGAAGCTATTTCAAATAGAGTGTCAGCAATTAGGAGACTGTTGGATTTTAAATTTTGTAGGACACTGAGTTATTATACAGAATCCCTAGATTACTACTAATCTTTTGAACAACCATTGATTCTAGCAACATGTGTAGACAACTCAGCAAATATTTCATCCAGAATTCTCGCAAGGGTAGTACATGCTTATTGCAAGCTTTCTCCTTGTCAACACCAACTGTGATAACAGCTTAATGTAGTTGTCAGAAATGTTCTGTATTTCTGAAATCTGCAAATCCACACTTGCTGTCATACACAAAATAGAAGAAGGATTCAAAAACAAGGTTGAAGATTGCTTCAAAACTGAATCAAATCCAATTTAACAGCAACCAAACCCCACAAGTTTTTTATCATCAGATGTTTTTTGTTTTAGTGGAAAAAGAGATTTGGAATCCTGTAGCATCAAATCCTAGCTTTTCATTCCACTAAGTGATCTGTGGAAATACTTTCTCTGATCTAAAATAAAACATTCAGACCGGAAGTATAAAGATACTGTTTTTCTGTGGGAAATCAAATGCAGATTCAGAGTTCCTTGAGTCAGGCTTTTTGCACTGTTTATTTGGAAAGACCTTGGTTTCAGTTGTTCTGTCAATGTAAGTCATACAAGAAGAAAATCAGGAAAAAAAATTTCACCAAAAGAATAGTAAAGTACTGGAGTGCTCTTCCCAGAGAGGTGGTAGAATCACCATCTCTGGATGTGTTTTAAAAAAGGCTGGACATGGCGCTTAGTGCTATAGTCTAGATTCTGAGTTGAGGTGTTAGGACATAGGTTGGACTCGATGATCTTAGAGGTCTCTTCCAACCTCATTATTCTATGATTCTGTGATTCTGTGAAAATTCTTCGGTGTGACAGCTTCATGGAGAAGAATTCCTTTTCCTTGCCCTGTTTCACGTGATTGTTACTGGTTGTGTAACTGGCCAATGCACAAATGGTCTATCCTGTCCCTGAGAAAAGCCTTGAGGGAATAGCTGCTAGAGATATTAAAATTTTGGTTTTTTCCTGTTTTCCTTTTCTTTTGACAGAAGTATGATGCTTGTATCTCTTTTAGACTAATGTATTAAAAAAATTTCACCAGGATTTGTGGTGAAAAATTTTCACCATGCTATGCCCCTGTGAGAAAGTACATCTATCAGAACTAAGTCATTTTTGACATTTTAGTTGCTATATTTTTCCCCTGAAATGTTAAAGACTAGTTCAGGGTCAGGAATGCCCATCAAATAGAACAGACAGGATAGCCTGTAGTTCCTTTGGGAAAGCAGTGCTGTCTTGCTGCCAGTACCTTTGCCAGACTGTTACAGGCTGGAGCTCTAGGGTCTCTCATATAGGAAAGTGAATTGTTGCCCATCAGCTACAGCTGTGGTATGGTGCAGTGGCTGCAGGTTATTTCTTACTTTGGAGAAGTAAACTGAAGGTGGGAAAATGGAGCATCTGTTAAAATTCCTAGAAAAGTATTTATTGGTTGGTACAGAGATCAGGGCCCTTGAAGACCACTCAGGAACTCACTCTAATTCACAAGGCTCAGCACCACCCAACCCCTCAGTAGTCTGAGAAGATGATGAGAGCTTGTAGCGGCTCTGTATGAGTGAGGGATCTGCTCCACCCCTGCTGGGCATCAGGCTGAGGAAGTGCTGGGGAGGTCACGCTGCCCAGAACTGTAGGGAACAGTGTGGATATGAGGGGTGGGGTTAAGCCTTGCATTGGTGCAGTCTCCGCTTTGTCATGGTGCAGCTCCTGAATTGTTAACAGTCAACACTGCCCTCCACTAGTTTTCTGTCTTCCTCACTGAAGTGGATACAGCTGAACTATGCTCTTTCTAGTGATTTTCTTGATTATTGCTGTTGTACACTGCTAGGATATTTTCTTGAGCTGCCACATTCCTGAGGTAAATAAATCCTTCTTCCCACTCTCCCGCCGTACTGTATCTTCCTTGATAGGGAATCTTTAATGTCAAACCCAAAACATTTTCATAGCAGATCTGATAAATGGATGGTTATATACTGTTGTGAATCTTTTTCTGTATACATACATTTAACTTATCTGCAATATTATCAGGGTAGGAGCAAGACTTCATCATGTGATCTTTATCTGTATTGCACCTTTTTTCTGATTCTTGCAGAACCGATAGTAGTGTGCACAATTATCCAAAATATTACAATTTCTTTGTCTTATCTCTCAATGGTAATGCAATCTCTACATTAAACAGAATTACTATTGTTAGTATTTTTTCTGATATTTAAGTGCCATAATTTTATGACTCCTATAGCCAAATTCAGATAAGTTTGACTCAAGGAATTCTAGAATCTCATGACATAACAGTGAAGAAATTTGAGAATGTTTTTTATATATATACACACACCTCATGCAAATTTAATATGTGTTATTTCACTTAAAAATAGAGTCATCAGCAAATGTAACTGTCCCAGTGTTCACTGATATGATCTTGTGACCAGCAAGAGGGGGAAGAATGACTTAAACAGAGACGTATACAGACATTTTCTTATCTTCTAGAAAGTAGAGCCTGCTGCTCCTACTATGTGATGTCTTCCTTATAGTGGCATATTTCTTGAGATTACCTAGAGAGCACCAACATTTCTTACAGGGAAAATAAAAACCCAGAGTCCAGATTTTTATTGTCTCTTTTCTGCTCCACCTCTGATGTCTGTCTAATTTTCAGACAAATCTGAGCCTCCATGGCTGGAACAGGTTTAGCATTTGCACAGCTCAGAGCAATGAGTCACATCTTGGTTCTGTTCAGTAAAGCACATAGAGTTCATAACGAAATACAAAGTTATTTCCAGACAGGGCCCCTCTCTGAAAAATGTTAACAGGTGGAAGCCCTAGTAGATAACTTAATGTCTGCTCTTCAAGAGAGGGTTATTTTTACCACCAGCCTGAGTTTGGTGAGTGCAAGTGTACCATGCAATGATATACAGAAAGCATTTATAGCTGGAATGCTCTGGAGTGCCATGTCCCTCTCCATTTTTAAAGCAGAAGAGGCAAACAGTCTGATAATGTATATGCATTTGTGCTTTCATAACACTTACATGAGGACATGATTTGATTTCTAGGCACAGAATTAATTTGATCACTTTGTGAACTGGCTTATGAATAGAGTACCCAATATCAAGTCCTTAGGTGCTTTGATGAAAAACAGTGTGCAAAAAAAATTTTCATGAAAATGCAGCTTGGTTTTTTGAGGTTACTGATCACAGTAAGTTTACAGCCATGTAAACATTTCTAGAATTTCATATGCTTATGTATAAGAAGTCCTCTAAGAAAAAAGGTATTCTTCTCCCTCCATTCATTTTTTGCTTGAGGAAAGATTATTAATTTGTAGCTTCTCTGAAAATTTTGCTTTTTTTCCCAGTGTCTAACTTTGTTTTTTAACACTTGAAGAAATGCATGCCCACGAAACTGAGGAACTTTATGAAGAAATTTGAGCTGGTAACTGAATGCAAAAGTCTTGTCTGATAGCTGCTTAGCTGAGGAAGAAGAGACTTGATCACTTGAGGAATTCCCCCTGCCCCAACCCAGTGGATGGGCAGTGACCTGCATTATCCCCCTGGCTTGGCAGCTCTGGTCAAGGCTCATCATAGTGCCTTCAGTGCCTTTGACAGCACTGTCTGCTGAAGTACTTGAGGCCCACCAGTGTCCCCTGTGAATGTGGAATAGCAGTGTCTCATAAAAGCATAATGCATTCCCAGTGTGCTTCTGAGAGAAAGGAGTCCAGCTTTGCTCAGGTCCAGCTCTCTGGGGAAGGGCTGTAGAAAAGAAAGCCCACAGCAGCAATGTAAAATGGCAAGTCCTATGGTGGTGTAAACAGAATTTAGGTTTAGAAGTTAAGAATTCAGTGGTGAATCACATTATTCACCACTCTCCTTCCCACTTACTGAATACATTACACATTTTTAGAAAAATCTGCATTAGTAGTACTATAAAAATCTGCTTTTATTGGATTATTGGTTGCATTGCATATCCTCAATTGAAAAAAGGGAGATTGTGCCGTTCCCCTCCCCCGCCCCCCCAACCCCAGGATTCTAGCTAGGCCACTAATATATCTTATTTTAAGAGAACTGCTCTGTGTATTTTCATTTCTTTGTCTTTTCTGAAACACCCATTTTGCCAGAATGCCAAATAGAGGCATGTTTTTGATGAGTATCTTTTCTTTAGAAACTGGGCTGAGAGCCACAGACTTGCTTCCAATGAGCCACCAAACATTCTTTTAATTTGATGATTTCAGTAACTGTTGTATTCGGATGAACCCAGGCAAGTTTATATGTGAAAGTGTCTGTCTTTCATTGCTAATCCTTTGAGCTATTCAGTCTTTTTTAATCCTTGTCTTTTTAAGCTTAAGAGGGTTACAAATCTACCCAGACACTTACAATATTCTGTTTTTAGGACTTAAAAAGCATTTCAAGGCACTTCCTGTATTTAAGATTATACTGATAACTGCAAAGAACTTTTTTAAAGCAAAGATTTTTGCAATATCAGCCAGCATACAATAGTATTTTTTTTTTTTTCAGGTATAGATGTGCTTAATAAGTAAAGAATATTGCTTGCACAGATTAAAGTAATCTTTTCTAGGAAAAGACATCAAGCATGGAGTCAGGTTATCTGATGTCTTGCTTAAAAGAATTCTCCAGTTATAAAACATGGACTGAACATGGGCTTGCAGAATGTTCTTTCAAAAAAGGATAAATGATTTCATGGTTTTCCAGGTTACATAACTAGAGACTGGAATACTGGACAATAGCAGTGAAATGGAATAAGGTGTCTGCCTTCAGAATAGTCAGTGCTTCATATAAACAGGCTTTGAGGTGGCAGAAGAAAGTTTTGTGCCACGGGCTCTCAGATGTTCAGCAGACTTTGGCACTGCAGTCTTCCTTCCAGACCTGAGCAATCAAAGAGGTCACTGTTTCTGTACTATCACATTGCAGCAAAGTGAGAGTTCCCTGAACCAAGCTACTTCAAGCTCTAGGTGTCTAAACTTCTCAAAAATTACTTCTCTGTTTATGATTAGCTTTTTTTCTATTTTCAGTTCTTATTTTGTTTCAGCTATAAACCAAGACCTTTGATGATTTCAACAGCCAAAAAAGTATAAATAAAGTGTAAGTATGGTTATTAAATCTGGGGAGGTCTATAGAGTTTCAGTGGTACTAAAGATGTTCTGGCAAGTATCCACATCTTTATCTTAAAGCTTGCTGAATCAAGATGGTGATCATTAATTCAGCTGAATTTTAAGAAAGATAGATAGTGACATGAAAGAGATTATTTTCTGCCTTGTTTTTCTTGGTTTTATTGAAAATCCAGATTGTCACAAAACATAATATATGTTTTCATGAAGTTCTCAACAGCAGAAGTTGCCATCTTTTACTGAACAAATTACACCTTTCAGCTACTCATGGAAATTGCTCTTAGAATACTCTTTTAAGGTCATGGAGAGCTAAAAGTAATCAATTATGCTGGAAATGGTATCTGAGAGAATCTGAAATTGCCTGAACTTGTCAGCGTAAGAGACTCTGTGCTTGCTTAGTGGGAAATAAAAATATTCACAGCAACTATGAACAGTAGGAGATGCAAGATACTTAATATTTTTCTAAAATTCATAAAGTGTTTTAAAGCACTCATGTAGGTGCTGTACTCTGGTAAGGTGGCATGGTAGCATCTACTTCTTTATCTGCTTTTAAATTACTAGGTAAACACATTCCTATGCCTTACCAGATATTGAAAATGTATTAGGAAATATCAAAAATAGAGAGGTGGTTCAGCCTTCATCACAGTAGGTCTGCATTTTTCTGTGGTGGAAGACAAGGGTTCAAAGGAATTACCCTTAACCTTTTGGGTTCCAGAAAGAACTGCACTGAACATGGACTTGCTTTAGTTTTAAATCCCTTGTTTGACAACTGCCCCTCCTCCTGCAGTACACAATGATGCATACAGGTCCAAAAGCTACAATAGCCTTTAAATCCTGAAACAATCCTCTGTGCTTGCTGTTGGCTCTATCATGGAGATGGATGCTAAAAACTTGGCACTTTCCTCTCTGTGAAACACAGGATTTTGAATTAAAGAGAATAGTTCAGTTTAAGGTTTGCTACAAATGCACACAAATTCATGAGAAGCAGAGCCTGACCTCTCTAGTGTGATTTTTTTCTTCTTGTGTCTTACTCCACAAACTTTGAGAAAATGCTTCCACTTATCACAAAGCCTCCCTTGTCCAGAAAATGGGGGAATGCCCTCGTTTCCATGCACCCTGAGGGGCTCCCTGAAACACCCCTGTGTTGCCCTGTCTCACTGGTGCCCTGGGGCAGCCCGACTAAGCAGAACATCGGATTGGTTCCAGGCACTGCTGCCTGCCAGCACATTGTAGGACTAACTTGCAAGGAATGTTCCCCTTGGCAGGCAGCCTCCTCCTGGCATCAGTGCCAAATGATATCAACCGTAATTGTTACTATTTATTATTTTTCTTGTTGCTTTTATGAATCACTGCTAAGACAGTTAGGCTATTCCAAAGCTTTGAACAACTCGTACAGTGGAAAACCTGATAATAGGTAGAGGATAGTATGAATTATTTTGAATTGAGTCTACAGTTTTTGGAGCTGAGAGATAAAAGCATATTCTCCTTGAGCTGGGAACTCCAAATAAAAGAAATGCTGAGTCTTAGGACTCCAGCATTGACACTGTCTTGCTATGTGCCCGGGAGAAGTTTCTTGAATGTCTCTCTTTGTTTTCTTTTTCGTATACTTTTCTCTATGTTCTGTTAATTTGCACTTTTTTCCAGCTGATTTTAAACTAATGTAAGTAAGCAAACATGTAAATAAATATTTCAGCATTGAGAATAGCATCATTTGTATGCAGTGGGTCTGACTGTGTACTGAACTTCTTGGTATGTGGATGAAATATACAGATAAAAATGGTAAATCTATTTTTGCCTGAAACTAACACACAATTATAAATATAACAACTCTGTCCTGTTTTGCTTTTTCCAAGTAAGCAAAATGCAAATATATATGAAATTCCTGAGGTGAGCAATGCTGTAAGTGCCCAACAGCTCTGATTCAGGTCTGCACTTCCAGAAACCCTGGACATGCTGTCACAGGCATTCTGGAAAATGTTGAGTGAAACAGCTATGCATGCACAGTAATTCTGGCATGTCCTAAAAGCAGGTGACTACTATCAAGTACAGTGTCATATGAATGCAGGCAGTTTTTTATCAGGAACTCCCAAGCAGAAATTTGTTTGTCCTTTTCTCTGTGTCACAGCTGAAGCAGACACAAAAATCCATATTCTGTAAAAGAGAGGACATTGTATACAAGGTGCTCTGGAGGTGGGTGGGTTTGGATGCTCACTGTAACAGCAGAGGAAAATAAGTCCAGTCTTTGGTGCTGAAGAATAACCTTCTGTAGCACACATGGGCTAATAGAGACTTCTGTGGTAGTACTTGAAGGATGTTTTAAGTTCTAAACAAGGATGTTTATAAGTGTTTTTCTCCACTTCTTGTGGTTGACTGTGGGAAAATATAGTACCCTCCTCTTCTTCCATTTTTAGTGTGTTTAATGCCTCTGCAATGATGTTATATGAATGATACTGCTTTTTAAACTTCCATACTGTTGCTGAGTGTCAGTAATACTCATGACAGGGCTTGAGCTTTTTATTGCTTTTAGTTACTATTATCTATTTAATTCTAAATGCAGCACTACATATTTCATTTTGCAAATGAGAAGTATCTATCAAACATCACTGTTTATACTGGCAAGCTTATGAAATATACTATTCAAGCAAGATACAATGTTTTTTTAAAATTTGAGATATCACAGGAGTGTGCATGCTTATGTGGGCATATAATGCAACTGCATATATCCCCAAATATTTGCATTTTCATCAAGTCACCCTAAGCTACATGAGGAAATGGGCTGTTAGCCAGTGTAACAGACAGACCACAAATATGAAGCATCTGGAGACCCAAGCAAGGCAGCACAGCTACATTATGCCATCAGAGGTCATGACTCTTGTACAGAAATAGAAGAGCTGGTGGCTTGGAAGCAAGAGGCAGAAGGTTTGAGCTGATTAGGGATGCCCTGACCATGCCAGTTCTTCTTCTTGCCTTCAGACAGGCATTATGGCAAAGCAGGCACAATGCTTATCTTATGAAGAAAAACAGGATATTTCTTAGTACAAGGCATGGAGAGAAGTGGAAAAATGTTGAGGTACACTGCATAAGTCACTGACTCAAAGGAGAGGAGAAGGTAATTTTTTCAGTCTCTCAAATCAAAGACTGTACTCTGGGGAAGTCTCTAAAATGCTCTGAATGCCTATATTGGGGCAACAAGCAAACCCTCTCCATCAGCTTTAGAGAGTGCACCCTCACCCCTGGTGTCAGTCCAGCAGTCTCCAGCTCACATTGCAAGGATCTACAAGTTCAGTTGTTTACTCTCCTGACCCAAGCCCATAAATGCACAGAAATATTTTTCATATCTTGTTTACTTTATTCCAAACTCTAGTTAGTGCAAAATTCTAGACACAGTTTTGTGGATAACCAATGAGATGCTTTATTATGATGCAGTTTCAGAGTCAATAATCAAGGGATTTTTGGTATAACCCTGCCTAGAAAAAGTTGTAATACAACTGGGAAATGTTGATGTTTTGTAAACAGGAATTACAGAAACCAGAACCACTACTTTAAGTTTGAGGCCATTCTGAATGGATGGATCTAGATATTTGGCATTTTAAGTAGTAAGCAAACACAAACTTGGTTTTAGTTGTTCAGGTTCCTTTTTCTTTTTTTAAATCTTTGTAATTCTTAGAAAACAGAATGCTGCCGGGAGAAGGCTGGCAGGGAAGTAGTGGTTCATTTGGTCAGTGCTACACTGAAATGTTTTTTCTGTCTTTTCTAGTGAAGAAAAGGCTTTTCCAGAACTTTTTTCCCCCACCCCAGTAGTAATGTTTCAATTGAATTACCATATATGTTAATTTTCAGCAGTCTTCTGGCCCACCCAGGAATGTGAGTCGTGCATTTTCTAACTGCTAAAATCTTAGAACTGCTAAATCTTAGAACTAAAACTCTTCCATGTTTCAGCTACACTATCAAAGTATATTTGTAGGTTGTCAAATTGCAGATCTATCAAAGTGTCAGCCATTTAATTATGATTAGTTCTTATTTTTTAATTGTTACTGTAAATGTTTTGTCTTCCATTAACTTTCCTCTGCCCTGAAGACAATGGGCCCCAGATTGCAAGGTGTTGGCTGTGTGACATTATGTGCGGTCTGTTCAGGTGTCTCTTTTTCCCTGATAAAAAGAGTCTTTGTGCTGCTTTAGCCCTTGGATGTTCTCTGCTGGTGACTGGGACAGTTTTGAACACACCAGGAAGTCAGTGGCCAGAGCGATGATTTTGCTTTAATGTTGTGTTTCTCAAAAGCCATCCAAATGCCATAGTGATGGACAGCTTTGAAATACATATTTAGCTTATAAACTTTAAATTAAGAGCCTGTCAGTTGTGCCAGAGCAAGAAAAAAGCTTTAGAAATCAATTGTAGCAAAGCAAAAGGTTTGATTTCTTGGTCTTTCTCACTTCTGTCTCTCATATGTTGTTCCTAGTGACCACACTGTAACAGAACATAACATTCTTTTTTTATTATTATTTTGTTTTTTATTGAGCTATAATGTTCTTTATAGAACTCTGACTGTATGCTTTTCCTAACCTTTTTCACTAGTGTGATTTTTCTTTGCATAGTGTTTAATTTTACTATAAAATTATTTGCATCAGAAGTGCAACTCTTGTGTTAGTTACTGATGCAGGCCACAGCACTGCTTCTTATTTCCATCTCACAACCAACTAAACAGAAATGAAAGGAGAATAGGCAGGACACAGACTAACCAAAATTTCTTAGGTTTCTATTCAAAGTCGTATTTGGAATCCTTATTGTGACAAGCACTGTTGAAATTATGTGGGTTTACTGTGGTGATGGAGAACTGGCATCATTCTGTTGCACTTGGTTGCCATAAATTGTAGCTTTTTATAACACAACACCTTTGCAAATTGTACTGGTAATGCTGCTGGGCTGTCAGGGCCACTTTGCAAAGAGCATCTGCTGGAGTCTCAACAGGATGTAACACATGTGGCCTTGTGATCAGTATCTAGCAGTTTTTAGCAACCCACCTGACTACATTTTGCTCTGTAGGAATGCATGTTTAAATAGACATATTTTAAAATTAATAATAATGTCTTTTCTTGCTCTTGATGATTTAGGTATTTTCTGCACTTTAAAATTTCAAACTGTTGTCTAGCAGGTAACAATAATAGTTAAATACAGCATTTTTAGAGCACACATTACAAGGCACAGAATTCTAGCCTAGAATATTTGGCTGATAAACTGTGTTGTACAGTAATCAGCATGTCATGATGATCAATGGCAACTCTAAAGCAAATGCATCACTATTTCTGTCTCTCCAACCAGAGCCCTATCTGTACAGTAATTTGCTTAGCACTCAGTAAGCTGTAATTTCCTAGTTATCTGGAGAAAGATACAATTACCAATAGAGAGAATGGTTCTGAGGGGAAAAATCTGAGTGTGCTTGGACAGCTGAAAAATTTCAAAATAATATTCATAGTTTGGGAAATACATTTTTTCTTGACTAGGAGGTGCTATTTTTCACATTGATGAGACAGCGCAATAATTCTAAGAAGTGACATTGTCCTCCAGATCCTCAGAATCAAGTTGTGATGTGGTTATTGTCTGATTAGAGGCTTGCTGCTTGTAGAAGCAGCTTTACTTCCATTTCATACAGGAAGGCAAGCATCAGACAGCAAGTAAGTGTGTGTGGCACTTGCACATGAGAGATGTGCCTTTACATAGATGTCAGATTAAAGTAGATGGATAGGATCAGTAAAGGTAACTAAGAAAAAACAACTAGCAGTGAAACAGCGCTGCAGTTTGTTGTTTTTCTTCATTATTTTGTTGCTTTCCAATTGCTAAAGATTTCTTGTTGTGTGAGGTGTTAGTCCTGGCAAAAAAGAATAGAGTTGATATAGCTCTTTAGTTGTTAGGTGCTGTTATAGTACTGATGCACCTTATGAGCTGTAGAATACAATGTTTTAATTCTGGTTGTAGGAAAAATTCAGAGTTCTATTTGTCAGCTCTGATTTTATATATTGTCTGGTAATGGGCCATTGTGTTTTTCAGCCACTCAGCAGTGCAATGCTAATTCTGGATGACTGATGAGCAATACTAGCTCATCTAGCTAAGTTTACAATGACTTTATGCTGAGCTGGGGCTTTCTAAGCACCTGCAGAACTCTTTTTTGTTGCTGCCTTGTGTACATGCTGCTAGGCAGCAGCTGCACCGAATTTCAGGTCTAAAGCTCTTCTGACTGAAGCACAAGTGAGGAGTAGAAGTCTGAAAGAAGGAATGTTTCAGCTTTTGAGAAAATTTACTGCCTCCTTTAATGACCAATTAGATAAATTTGTTTTTCTGTTGGTTCTGAAAATTGCTGCAGTGCTTCTGTTATGTGGATCTATCCTGTTGGTAAGGCACAAGCTTGTAAGGAAGTGACTAAGCCATACGGTGACTGGGTGATTGCTGTGGTTAGAGATGGTGCTGGTGTATGGGAATTCACGGAAGTGCAGCACACAGCTGAGCCCCTTGTGGCTGGGGTTTAAAGTCAAGGGTAATATGTGTCAATCTGCTGAAGGAAGTGCAATGAAGGCATGTTCATGAGATATACTGTGTTTCTAAAAAGGAATCATAATTGACATTTTATTTGTGTAGCCTTGCCTTCACTTGCCTTCATTTTGAAATCTTTCTGTCACAATGAATGGAGGCTCCCAGTAAAATCTACTCCCTCACTGTTGACTCATGTAGATTTATTTTAGATGTTCTGACTCTTTGCTTATGCTGCCTTAAGCCTGAATCCAGAAGCAATAGCTACACCGTGGCGGTAGAGGACAGAAAATGAATGTACTTCAATAGAAAAGAATACTGGCCCTATAAGAATTTTCTTATTTAAGGTTTGAGTCACACCACATTGACAAAATTGCTTGCTCCTCTCAGTGGTTCAGCTGCTATTATGTCTGATTTTGAGTGTGCATGTGTTGCAATGTCTAATTTAGGCAGGGAAAAAAGGATTACTTTCACTTATGTGTAGAAAATGATTTATGAGGTAATGATACTATGGAGCCTGATTTGAGCTTTCAGGAACACTGACTTTAAGGACTACAAACATTTGTAAATGTGGTTAATAAAAATTATATGGAAATATAGATGGTGATGAGACAAAGAAGCAGTAAAAAATTTACTCCAGATCGAGATTCTACCTCTGAATTTGCTAAGACTCTCCTTAAATCTATGTCCATGAAATTGATGTTGCCTCTCTCCTAGGGATCTTCAGCAATCCCAAGGGATTACTTCAGGGTGAGCTAAAAAATGTTCTTGCATTATTTACCAATGACTCTAAAATTTACTCCAAATCGAGATTCTACCTCTGAATTTACTAACTCTCCTTAAATCTATGTCCATGAAATTGATGTTGCCTCTCTCCTAGGGATCTTCAGCAATCCCAAGGGATTACTTCAGGGTGAGCTAAAAAATGTTCTTGCGTTATTTACCAATGACTCATTTGTAGCCATCTGCCACTCCTCTTCCTTGAGTAAATATTGGCAAATGTTATTGCTGCAAAAACAACAGTCAGCTTTACATCACAGCTTTCTCAGATACTGGTACAATGGCTGTGCCAGGATAAGGCAAAGTGCTTTTCTGAAAGCTGTAAAAACCATCTGGGGCTTTCTCCCATAATGCCAGTCAGAGTAACCCTAAAACTGTGCCGTTTGATGAGGGGAAAATCATGACTGAGGTCAGGAAATCACAAAGAATCTATTCCTCACTTGTTGCAGTTGTGCCAGAGGACTTGATCTGTTTTACCTTGGCAAGGAACAGTTTTGTGGCTGGAAGAATAGAGCACAGACAGATTATTGTTCTGTGGAATCCATTTGAGTTCTCATCTCTCAGAGAATGAGGAGGTTTTTGGAGGCTGATGATGCTGAGTGTTCTTGCTTTCTTCTGCAGGGCCATGAAAGAGGAAAGACCCCTCATGTACATTACTTTTATGCTGTGAGATGCAGTTTTATTTTGTTTCTATGTTTTCAGCTTCTACTTCATCTTCATTGTAGAATTGTGAAATTCTCTGTCATCTGATGCTGTAAATAAATTACTCAAAAAGTGGCATTTTGGTATAAAGCAGCAGACAGTACTTTTTACCCAGTTCTAAGAATTGGCCTGTTTTTTTTCAAAAATTACTAGAATATTTTTGCTGTATTCTTACTCAGTGATCTAAAATTATATCTTCATTGATTTGGCACTTACCAGCTTTCCCAAATAAGACATTACAAGATCCTTAATGGATGTACTTTTGTGGCTTAGTAGCGGACTGGCTGCTGCTGTTTGCTTTCAAGGTAACCTTTCATGTTTGTTACATTTTTAGAATACTTTGACTGTGTGCCCAAAACCACCAAAGACATTCATCCTGCCCCATCTAACTGAAAAGGCTATTTCAGCTGCTCTCATGAGCAAGTGAGGTTGTTGTAAGAGGAAGATTTGTCTAAGTGGTTTTTTCTCTCTGAACTGGTACTTACTCAATGCACACCAAATCCTGTGCCTTGCTGCATGAAGGTGCCCTGCTAAACCTGGGCAATTTAGCTTGGCTGCTGGAAACAGTGCAGTTATATGAGTGTGTGTGTCTTCACCCTGGCTAAAATTCCCAACTTTCTGTTCAGCCTGCTCATTCTGAATACAGTGTCAGTCAAGTGAAATGCTTCCTAGCCAAAAAGAGGAAAGAAAATACATTAATCTTTCATACTATCATGTGTTATCCTGGTAGATTCTGGTGATTAGGTATTGGGGTCTTTCCAAGCTGGCTTTTCAATAAAGTAGAAATCGCTGCTGTGGAAGTCTACTGCATCCTCCTTGCTACATGCAAGCATAGAAAATAAGCTTTTCTTCTAGGACTTAAAGCTTGCTCCCACATGAAGAAAAAAGATTCTTAAAAGACAGTGGTAATATTGCTTGGTAATATGTAGACCTAGTTTGTGGAAATTAGTTCTTCAGTACAATTACTGGCTAATGTGAAAATTCTTAGAAATAGGCAGGAGATATTTAAAGACTGAATTACAGCCTGCTGTTGGCTACAGCTTGAAAAGTAGGGCTACAGACATGGTGTGTGAAAAAGCCCATTTAAAACCATGCTCTACCATATTTAGAATCGTGTAGGATGAAAATTCACAGTAAATATTCATAATCTCTATTCAAATATTAGAGCAGGAATTTAGATTGTCCTGAACCCTTGTGTTGTTGCAAAAATATGGAAATTATTTTCCTGCTTCCATTGCTGAGGGAAAATAACACTAATATTGGGAACTTGAAAGATTCTGCAAGGCAGAATTAAATATGCTGGTCTAGTTCTGTGGTTTTTTTCATTTTGGTCAGCATGTGAAAGTGAAATGCAAATGTTAGCAATCTTAGAGCCACTCAGATTTGTCTTCTGCTTGCTTAGGCTTCCCTGTGATTGATCTTTAAAATACATTGCATCACAAATACAGTTATACAGGATTCAAGTATGGTAATATTGTGTGCAAATCCCTCCTCTCCCCTTCCCCACCATCCTGTAAAATCCTGGGCTTCTTTTATGTGATCCATGGGTCTTTTTCACTTATTTCTTTGTGTTGTTTAAGGAAACACCTGAGTCATGATTTTACTTTTTCTCTCCAGCCATGAGGAATGCAAATTTTCTTGTGAGTGAAATGTTAAATCCTTTGACTCTGAGCTAAACAACAATTTTAATTACAAGTTCTTATAGCTTTTCTTATTCCACTTTGGATGAGTGGTATTATTTCTAATTAAAGACACTGTTAAATGCCAGTGGTAATTCACAGAAAGTCTATTTAGCTTGTTCTGCAGTACAGGATTCTTGTTGACTAGGCTGCTTGTTTTAAGTCAAGTCTTATCTCTGGTCATGAAAGATACTGAGTTGAAGGAGGACAGAGCATTGCAGGTTCAAAATGGGGACCTAATTTTATGTTCTATACTTGACACGCAAGAACCAGGTGACAAACGCAATTCAGTTTATTTAATTGCTGTGCCATGATCTTTCCCAGTATGATAATAAGCATTTAGCAGCTTGGTGACACCCTCACAAAGTTATGTTAGGAAGGACTCTAATCTTTCCTTTGTCAGGGATGCAGAAGCACCCTTTCACTTCTTTGTATACAGGGAAGAGAAAAAAAACACGTCTGGTGCACATCATCTTCTGGCATCACCATTTGCCTTCCTGTCATCATGTAGGTTTGCATCATAATTGTTTCCCAAAGCTGTCATTATCCTAAGTCCACTGAGATCAATGTCTGCTGAAAGAAAGTGAAGATAGCTTTCACACTCAGAGCTTGCTTTGATAGTTGGTATAAAGTCTTGTAGTCTCTACCACTCATGAAATCTAAAAATCGCCTTCCTTTTGGTTTATATATGTTTTAGCTGTTCTTTTAATTTAAAAAAAGGTTACTTATGGCTAACTGTGAGTGTCAGAACGTTTTTATATTAATATCTATCTTCACAACCAATAGGCCATTTTTAATGCTTTAACTGCCCTTACAGATTTCAAATGAAGACTCATCTCCTGCACATTTTCTTATTGTTGGAATTACCTGTTTTAGTGAGTTTTCTGTCTTCACACATTACTAAACTTTGTTTGCTTCTGAACATACAAGCAACCAGCCAGGTACAGAATAGATGACATTTTAATATTGTTCACTTTGATTAGTAGTGCAGCTTTTGCAGAAAATTCAATCAAGGCATCAATTTTAGACTGTGATTATGTTAATAAATTCCCTATTTAACAGAATTTATGCTTTCATGCTTTTTGACAAGACATTTTAATTAATCAGTATAAGTGCTAATGAAATAATGAAGTGGTTTGAACCATAGAAAATAATTGTCATCTGCTAAGTACCATGTGAGAAACAATAGCAGGACTTACCAGATGGATGCATAAATTAATGTGGCTTCCCTGAGTTTATGGTTTTCAGCTTTTTCTATTTTGTATTTCCATTTGTGCTAGGAATGTGTCACAAAATGAAGTAATGTACAACATGAACGTCCAGTGCAGAAAGTTATTGCTTAAGTTGTATAATTACAGTCAGTAAATGATGTGTTTATAAGTATAATTAGTTCTTACTGAATGCCTTCCTGTATGCCTTGAAATGGGAGTCTAGTTCAAATGGGAATACATGATTTTGATTCAGTCATGGCTTTGAGAAACAGAGGAGATGAGTTATCTTCCTTTTCATGATGTACAGGGCTTCCAATCTTAGTCAGTCTCAGAACAAAGCTGAAGCCACAGACATTCCTCCTTCAGTGTTTGAGCTCCATTTGTTGCTTGGAGCAGAGGAAAGTTGCAGTCAAGCTGGTGACTTGTTACCAGTCCCCATGAATCTGGCAATGTTGGCTGTTTGCTTCTGGTAGATTCCACTTGAGTGCAAGCACTGTCTAATTAGACATGAAGAGATTTGTTGAATGATATTCCCTTTGCTCGCTCGGTCGATGCTCCGAGCAGGAATCTCTCAGCAGATATTGACGCTGACTCATGGGACTCCAGCTGATGAGGGATTGTGAGGGTTGTGCATCTGGTGTGCTCAAGGTCGTGTCGTGGGTTCATATGTTTTGTGGGAAAGCACAGAGCTGCAGGCAGCTGCCTGGAAAATGTGCACTGCTGCCACGTCTGCTCCTTGTGAAACACCACGGACAAGGCACAGCAAAGATCCAGAGGAGAATGCCATCCCTGCAAATGCACGGAATGCACACTGAGGCAGAAGTGTGAAAGTGCATAAGCTGAGGTCTGATTGAGTGAGTCATCACTCACAGCAATGAGACTTGTCAGGTCTCAGCGAGGAAAGGCCTGGAGGGGCTCTTCAGAGAAAGAGCACTACTGCTACCACAGCTCAGTTCCTTGTCAGCCCCTTGCTAGAGCTGCAGCCTAGCCTTGAAACCATGACTTGCAAATGTTTGCAAAAATGAACTGCATAAGGAATTCATACTTGGGCATTTTGTAGTTTTGAATCTCTTGTCTTTGCAGGAGTTCGATTTTCCTGCAGTATATTTCTATTTCACAGCAAACTGGACATTAGGGTAAAAGCAAGTTGCCAGATTCTGCCTCTGGAATGAGTGCATGTTGTCTGTCAGATTCTGTGGGAACTGCTGGCATTGAGGTGAGGGCTGAATATATGGGATTGACCCTGAAGAACAATTTTAAGTCCTGCTGTTTTATTAATTGGGACATAATCTAGACAAACATGATTTGCAGAGGTTTTTATTTTTTATTTCATGAGATTCTTTAGGATGTATTTTATATTTGGTAAAATAGTTGTTTGAAAAATGATGTACAACATAAATACCATTTCTGAATTTGACTCCACCTGAAGAAGACACATGCAGAGGAGATGGAAAAAAAAAAAACATAATGGGAAATATGATCTTAACCTACTCCTTTGCTGGGTTCATGCATTTTAACTCAAGAGATACCCGTAAGTAATAGAATTTTTAAAACTCACATTTTTAAAGCAGTTAACTTAAATCACCAATGCATTTGAATAAACATGTTTAGCCATTTCTTTGCAATTTACAGCTGCCGTGGTGTTTGTTTCCCCAACATTGCTGTTAAAGCAATTGCAGGCTAATTTATTCCACACCTACCCGCGTCTTGTCAGTTCTGAGAAGTCAAGCAAGTCGACAGCTTAGTTTTTATTCCTTTCCTGTCACAGAGGCAGAGAAATAGCCCTGCTACTGGGCTGGTTCAGAGATGAAATTGCTCTGGAGTCTCATTAATGTAGTGAATCAATATGTTCTCCTGAACTGTCAAGTGTTATGTACTTAGGCTCTCCTCCCTAAGAAGACACTATTCTTTAGGAATCAACTCTATCCAGCAAACTAAAATTAAGCAATTTTCCCCTTCTCTTTATATATTTTTCCAGCTAAAAAGTATTCCAAGCAGCATTCTAAATTATTCGAAACTCTCTAGTCTGTGGAATTTTCAATCTGATGAAAACAGCTAAAAAATAAAAACCACATGCTCCGCTGGCTCTGCATACAAGAGTCTGCATTTTAATCCAGAGCTGCTGCATATGCTGTAGTATGTGCCTCTATCTTTTGGTGTTGACATCTGCATTGTGATGAGAGGAATTATTCAAAGCTAAATTACTATTCAGGGTGGTAGTGTGAAACAATGAAAATGAGATTGCTAGAGGGGAAAATATATGCAACAGTTTGTATAGTTAGGGAAGAAAATTGGAGTCATTTGCTGAAGTGCTGCTTTCCTCTTTAGCAGACTTTAACCCCTTTACAACAGCTAAAATAAAGCTGTGACGTGCTTCATGACAAAATTCAAATACTTTTTCAACTGATATAGTTGTAATATTTATGGACCAAATCAGAAAATGTCCATAAGTAGAAAATGCTTTGTTTAGATGCACATCTACACTTTGTTGGAACAGTGGGAATAATTTGCATCAAAAAGTAAAATACAACCAAAGAATTACCACCTTTCCTTTTATTAAGCTGTGAATGCACTGATTTTCCTTTTTTGTTGTAAAAGGAAAAGCTTTTCCTTCAGTGTGGATCTTTAGTGAACTGGGCCCATGCATTGTGAATATTCTGCCATGTCCTGTATTGGTGAGCTTCGTGGCACAAGCTCAGGATATTAATTTCTGTCCCTAAAATAATTTTCTTCCTTAGCTAACCCAGACAGTCTGATTAATCAATACTGAAATACAGTATAGAAGTAGTGGTTGGTTTCTACAAGTTTGTGCTGCTCTATACCTCTTTTAGAAATAGAGTCCCAACATTCTTCATCTATTTAGAAGTCCTAATGAAACTTTTGGAAAGTCATCCTTGCCCACCTGTACTCTCTGCAGAGAGGTTATGGATTCCTTCCTATACTTAAAAATTGTCTACAACAGCCATAAATTAAAGAGTTTCTCTGTAAATTTTGGTCAGAATTCCAGGTTTGCCCATCACATCTCACAAAATAAGATGTTTAGAGCTTACCATTGTTTTATAACTCCTTGGCAAAGAGCAAAATTTCCACTCATTCTTGCAAGGTTTATGGCAAAGTATAGCTCTATCCTAATTGCTGCCTCTGAATCCCCCTCCTTTTTCTTACATTGTCTGTCCAGTTATTTTACAAGGGACGTCAGTATGTCAGGTCTGGGAGGTGACAGTGTTCCTATTTAATTTCTTTACTTCTTGGACTGTGTGCCAGACCAAACACTGGCGTATAGACACATTTGAACTGGTTGCTAAATAAGCAATAGACACTTGTCTAACTCCTTGAGGGCTGTTTGCTTACCTGCAGTTTAACTTCACTTATGTGTCCTCTAACTGGTTGCAGTAACATCCTTTATGTGTGATTACAAGAGCTCACAAAATTCCTTATTGACCACAGAGATAATTTTAAAGAGACAATAAAGAACTGAAAATTCAGATTTAAGACCTGGGACCAAGTGAATAATGGTTTTAAGGCTGGCTTTACTTTTATTAATATTAGATTTGTTAATGTTTTCAGTCTTCATTTATACAAACAAAACCCCCTGAACTGAGTTTTTTCTTTTCCAGCAAGAATGATCGGTTTAAACAATGTACATTTTCAACAGAAGAAATAAAGGAATTGTTACAATTTTTTGACTACTTGAGAAAGAATTATAATAATCTATCAAGGCGGTGGGGGAAAGGAGGGCTGGGCTGGGCTGTGATAAAAAGAAAAGAGAGTAAATAACCAGATTTTTTTAAGATCTTCTATTTGTGCTGTGTAGCACCTTTTCTTCTAGTGGAATTCTGCACTGTCTTTGGAATTTTGTAGCTTTCTTGCAAGGGGAAGCAGAAGGACAGGTGCTGATCTCTTCTCTCTGGCTGCCAGTGATGAGACCCAAGGCAGTGGCATGAAATTGTGTCAGGGGAGATTTGGGTTGGGCGTTAGGGAAAGGTTCTTCACCCAGAGGGTAGTTGGGCACTGGAAAAACTCTCCAGGGCAGTGGTCAGAGCACCAAAACTGCCAGAGTTCACGAAGTGCTTAGACAACACTCAGGCCCATGGTGTGATGGGCCTGTTGGTACTGTCCTGTGCAGGGCCAGGAGTTCGACTTTGATGATCCTTGTAGGTCCCTTCCAACTCAAGATATTCTATGATTCTATGATTATAGTAAGAAAACCTGTTCTGATATGCCTCCTTATGTGAGGTGGACATACCCAGTGAATAGAGAAATGTTGCAACTGTTAAAACCTATTTTTAAAGCACAGAAGCAGAAAGGGAACACACAAGTTAGAGTAGGCTTTGTAGTGAAGAGACTAGGAGTACACTCCAAAGAGTACAGGAAATGCATCCCAGGCTCTTGAAGTGTCTGTAACTACTCTTACATCTGATGTTGAGGTTTGAGAACTGAATGTTTGATAGCTGAAGAGTGATGTTTCTGCACCATGTTCCAAAAGATCTGAAGAAGTTACCAGCTAGGTTCATGCTTTGAAAGGCCCAGTAAGCTTTGGTGTCAGAGAATTAAAAAATCAGGAGCTATCAATGATGAAAGACACTGGTAGAAGGATTAACTTATGCAAGGCAATAAGGGTGTTTGCACTAAGGTGCACAATTGTTTTCATACATATGCTAGAAGAGATCAGTTCTCGGGACCGTGTTCATCCCAGCGAGTGTCTGCCATTGCTGTGGCTTTAATCCCCTTCCTGCAGATGCGGGGAGGCTGCCACACACACTGCAGCCCGGGCAGTAACAGTAGGAGCTGCTTCATTAGACTCCCTTCTTCAGCAGGGCCTGGGAATGGTGGCTACTTAATTCCTATCTTTTGCATGAGAGAGATCCTTCCTGTGTAATGCAATCTTGAATTTATGTAGCATATGTTAATACATCACATGAATCTTGTTGACGAAATTTATGACTTGATGGATAGCATTCATTTAATTCATAGCTGAATGCTCTAGAAAGACTTCTGTGCTGAATTATCTTCACATTCTCAGGTAGAATTTATCTTTAAAAAAAAAAAAAAAAAAAAAAAAAGAAAAAGAAAAAAGCTACTAATCCTTGGCATTTAAATCACCAATTTTTGCAAAAGATATCAATTCTAGAAATATTTTTTAAAAAATCACTGAAGATTATGACAGTTATTTGCCTCTTCCTTTAACTTCTGAATCAATACCTATTGCCACAGCTTGTTCTCATTTGCTGTCAAAATGCAGTACATCATATATCTGTAGCAGAAATAGCTCTAAAAGGAATTTAGCATTTGGCATCATTTTAGAACTTAAGTGATGCATAAAGAAGATCGATAGTAACCTAAAAACTGGGTAATTTTTATGTGCTGTGCTCTTGTAATAGTCTAACGGAGTAAGTAACAAACCTATTTAAATGTTACAAAACCTGTTTCTAATGCGGGTGAGTAATTTGTGAGAAATGCAGAATATCTCAGCATTCTGACTGATGTCATGTTTGTTTGCCATCTGCAGAATGAGATGAAGTAAGTGTTCGCTTTTGTTAATTTGCTTCTTTAAGCAATACTGAAGTTCATGTGTTGTTCATGTATTGAAGTAATCTTTAATGGAATGATGAATTAAGATTCTTAATATTTGCCATATATCTTATATTTCTTAAAAATATGTTAATTTGATAATTCAGAGCCTGAAAAAGTTTCTTAATCTTAACATTTTCCAGTCATGAATGTTTTAACAGTTTCTTGTTTCTGTTTCCAAGGTTCAGAATGTTTGGGTCATAGGCTTCCTAAAATCTGGTAACAAGTGATAACACAAATCAGACAACTGTAGCAAAGGGGTGTGCAGACTTAATTAGTAAACACATTCAAGTGCTCTCTGGCTGGATGCTCTGTTAATCTTTGTGTTACACCTATTTTGATATTGTAATGCCATTCCTAATTTCAGAACGGGACAGTTTCTTGAACAAATTGATAAGATTTGTCATTTTAGCTGTGCACTGATGCCTGAATAGATCGCAATAATTAGTCAATGTAAGATCAGTTGGGTTCTGAAAATGTTGATGCAGCTTTCAGTGGCAGCATGTTTGCAGAAGTCACTTGACCATACTTCGCTTCCCTGCCCAAACGTGTCAGATGTGAAGACTCATGAAAAGTAAATTGTAAACAAACTTTTGCCCATTATCTGTGTTTGCACTATCTTAAGAAAGCAGTTAAGGACTGAGTAGAAACTTTGTGGGTGTTGTCTTGAATTTAAAATTTCAAACCTCCAAAATCCAAGTGATTAAACCAAATTAAAGCAAATTGCACTGTGTTGTTCTAACTCGGGGACAGCAAAGTACTTGTCTCTTTTTGTGTGTAGCAAGTGACAGAAGTAGTCTGGAGAAGTCAGCCTCTCTCAGGCCAGAACAGCGAGTTGTTTCCTACTTAGACGTGGCCAGACGGCCTGAAGTCAGTATTCTTATAACAGTATGGGGATTACTACTTTCATAAGCGGGGTTACAGCCTCGCACCACTGCGGGTGCCCAAGATGTCCCTTGGGGAAGGCACCATCCCCTCTCCACGGCGTTTGTATGACAACACGCACGGCTGCCGCAGTCTGGGCCGCATGGCTCTGTCCTCGCCCGCCCCGCTGGCCGGGGGCTTCCTGCAGCCGCCGTGCCCGTCCCGCCGTGCCGGCCCCG
>NW_024499462.1:12105422-12317475 GCF_017590055.1 Onychostruthus taczanowskii
CGCCGCGAGGCGCGGGCGCCCCCAGCGGAGCCGGCGGCGCGGCGGCGGCGGGGGGTGCTCTCAGCAGATGCTCTCAGCAGATGCTCTCAAGCGGCAGCAGTTGGCGGGCACGTTTTAATGATCCAGAGCTTTAGAGCGGCTCAGGGAGGATCACTGTCAGCGCTCCCACTCAACACAATTATAACTTTTACTCTTCTTAGGTAAGATTTAGTATCGCCGAGTTTGCTTGTGCTTTGTGTGCCAGATTATCTTTGGCTGTGCTATTTCAGTCGAGCTGTGCTTTGTTGGAGGAAAATGGTTATGTGGTGTTGTACGGTTTTGCAGGTTCTTCTTAAACACTTTCCCCGCTGTTTCCATGCCTTTCATGACTTCCTGTGAACGTCACATGAAATAATTGCTTTTATTTGGTTTTGCTTGGTTTTGGTTTTGGTTGTCGGTGGTTTTGGTTTTGGGGGCTTTGTTTGCTTGTTTATGTTTTGTTCACGAAGTAACTGTCTTTGTTGTAGCAAGGGGTTCTCATAAGGACAGCGTTCTGGCCATTCTGCTGCTGTAAAGGGTGCCAGCATTACCTGAAGTATAGATAGATCAGGAAAATGCAGGATTATAAATGTCAGCGAGGAATGACGGACTTGTCTGGCAGTACCACAGTTAAAGTGACAAGTTATATACTTAAATAGCTGAGTAACTATTGTTTGTCCTACGCTTACCTTTTCATAAGTACTGAGGTGGAAGGGGGGCAAAGGTTTATGCTATAAATAAAACCACTTCACTGTGATTTACCTGCTCAATGAATTGCCTGTGCTCTGGCTGCGAGTGCCTGTGCACTATCCTCTCCTTTTCCGAGGCTGCTCCCCCATCTAGCGGCAGGTCTGGACCTTGGCTGCCGGGACAGGGATGGAGATGCTCGCGCCTCACTGCTCGCCGTAGGCACCTCACGTACTCATGGATTTCAACTGCAGCAAGTGCAGCAACCATCAAAGTTGGAGTCTATCTAGACCAATCAATAATAGATATGCTTAATTTTTCTGCAGATGTTAATACAACTTTTAATAGAGAAGAATGGGATTTAAATCAGGGAAACCGCCTTGTCTGCTGTGAGCTTTGTAGGTGTGAGATTATTTCATGTAAAATGAGAGATGAGGCTGGCCCAAACACTTATTACTAAATCTGGAGATAAGAATTCAGTCACTCTTGTAGATCATTCTACAAGAATGTGTTAAAGGTGTGCTTGACAGTGTTGTATTTACATTCTCCCTTTAAAACATTCTTTTTCTAATAGCACACAGGTTTCCAAATTGATCTGATTACCTGTATCTTTGAGCTGAAGACTTTTACATTTCTTTTCTGTAAAGCTTAATGTATAAACCCTGTCTTGATGTATCTTTGTTTCCATACCAAGATTCTGTTACTAAAAATACAACACTAAAAGCTCTGTTTGGCAGTGAGTTTGTTATTAATAAAAATTACCCATTGGCTCCTGTGCAGTGATACCAATAACATGGTTGGGTTACTGGTAACCTTCTATGAGGGAAAACTCCTACAGAAATGTTCTTTGGAAGAGCCTGGAGACTGTAATGTTAATGGTAGTGTCCAGGCAAGTTTAACAGATACCAGACAAAGAAAACTCGATAATTAAATAGCATCTAATCTTGATTGTCCCTGTAGAAACTAGAATATACCAGCAGATATAGCTATTTTCTCATTTAGGTTGAATGCAGGAGTTTGGATGCTGGAGATTTGTGGGATTTTTTGGGATTAAGTCAGTAAAATACATTACATATATATAACAACTTCAGCCCTTGACATGTTTAGTAGGAAAAACCATAGCAGAAAATCTCTGGTATTTGTGAAATTTGAACCTTGTTACCGCAATCTTTGTAGCCATGAAATTGTCCCATCAGGCAAAGATAATTTACTTAAACTAATGTAGTGAAAACTATAATATTTCATTGTACCTGCATACTTGTCTCTTTATTTATACTGACACAAATTCTGTCAGTGTAAGTGCCAGCACGGGTGTGTATAGCCTGGCCCTGCAGTCTGGCATATTTTCATTGAGATTTTGTGTCTGGTTCCAGAGAGTTCTTTAAACATTACTGTCCCTTATAATTTTCAAGATATTATTAATGCATGTTTTTATTATTATTGCAGGTTTTTTGATATAAAAGACTGCTGACATAGATCACAGTCAGGTGACAAACTTTGTTTTTAAGCTTTGCAGTTCAAAGCACTCATAAACTTGGGAGGCTGAAATCCAATATTTCTTTATCTTCTTCCACTACTTATGCATCCTCTCCCACCTTGTATGTTTGACAGCTCTGTTGCTTTTGAACAGTCAGTATTTTTCCTGGCCATATGATTGTTTTCATGCTTGAGAAGGACATATGTGTATTTTATGTCTAGAATAGGACTGTAAAATAAAAACAGTTCCAAATTTTGAAGAGTAAAGCTTGTGGCTGGTATAATTTTTCCCTGTGAATGTTTTAAAATCGCTTTAATTTAGTTTTAAGGCTGAGTCAAGCTGACCATCAGAAAACATTTCTGTAGCCTGGTTTCAGCTACAGAATGTAAAAAAAAATCTTATTTGTCTCTCCAGGTAATAAACACAAGATCTCTTGATGCTGTGTGTATTAAAACAAGCCCATTGTAAATAGAGGATACAGTTAATGTAAGACAGAGTGTTCTTAGAGGGCAAAAGACTTCATATGTAAGATAAAACTAATTGCAGTTATTTTAGATGGAACTGGGCTGTTCTGGACAAATATTTCTAATTTATCTGTATATGTCTAATTTGAAATTAAGTTAGCAATTGCTTGTTCTTTAAGAGGATACATAAAACGTGATGTCTTTTATCAAATACACTGCTCCTAAATGCAAGGTGCCTAAGGAAAATTATTTCTGAGGTAAATCAATTCAGTTTGAATGGCAGCAACTCAAACTCTTTGCTGCCCTGCAGGTATGGTCTAGCAAGTTCTAGAGAAAAATGTGACTGAGATGGTCACAGGTGACTGTTTAAAACAGTCCTTCATGTGGCTGGAGCTGCTGTTAACATAGCACATAAGCATGTAAGCATGTTTAAAAATAAAAGTATTGTCCAACCACACAAATTTGCAATGTGTCAGACTTTGCAGGTGCATTTGAAGATGAAGGAGTTGGAACATTAGTGAAGATTTTTTTATCATGGATGCTAACATGCTGTAGTAATGCCAAGTACATGCTGTGATCTTCATGGAACAGCTGCAATTTCAACAGCTGTAGTGATGTTCTGGTTTATGTCATTTGGGCATGCTTTGTTTTAACTTAGGCTAAAGTTTTGTGGCACAAGGAAAGAAAATTTAGGGAAGAACTTGTGGTAAGTAATTCTTAACTACTACTGTTGATGTTATGAATTTACTGCAGTTGGAACATCCCAGCTGTGACTAGCAGAGATACTTTGATTCATTTCTAGTAAATGCGAAACTGCCTGTGGATGTGTAAATGTGTCCATCTGGTTTTCTGGAATTATAGTGTCACCAAACAGGCACCAAGTCCCAAAATGCATAAATCTGTGACTAGCAAAGTCTCATGGTTGCCTGTAATTTTCATCTTCTTCCATGATTGCCTCTTACAATAATATTGAACTTTGGGAGATTTTATCATACACCCAGAGGCCTCTAGCTCAAAGCATACTGAGGTAATTTGTGTGTATGATGCCAAGTCATAGCATTACATACAAACCACTTTTCAGTTACTCAGTAGAAAAAAAAACATTTCCACTATCCAATGGGGACTAATAATTTTACTCTCTTGCCAGTTGCACATGTTATTCATTGACATTATTTTGTCCAGTGGGACATGGAAACAATTTGATTCTAGTCCTTTCTAGATTATTTTCTTAAGAGTCACTGAAAGGTTTGCTCAAAACTCTTTATAGTTATTAGTCTAGCATTAAGAGGTTTGCCTTTAATTGTTAATTCAGAAATCCAGACTTTTTTCTTTCGTAGGACCCATTTCTTAAAGCCACTTTTAAAAAAGATGGGTAAGTTGTGTAATATGATTTCTAAATCTCCCTGCAATGGCTGTATTTTCATGCAGTCATCTCAGTCACTGAGCATATTCTTTGATTTCATAACAAAGCAGGGAACCGGAGGTTAAATGATTTCTCAAAATACCTTTCAATTGCATTGTAAGAATCCAAAACAGCTATTTTATTTCTGTTTAAATTTTTCTTGAAAAAATTCCAGTGAATGAGGCTCAACACCACTCAATTCCATTTATTTCATGCTTCACTACTCTTACCAGTAGAGTAATTTCATATTTCACTTCAGTTTTCCTTCCTGCAAACAAGACTATTGTTTTTTGCCCCATCTCCAGAAGATGCAGAGAACAGTTTATTCCCTTCTCTGCTTCAGCCTTTTCTCTTATGAAGAAAATGTTCTTTGTGTATTTTGCTTCTCTGGAATGTTTTCAGTCTTTTCTCCTTGTCATGTTCTCGACCACTGATTACTGTTGTCTTCTCATCAAGAAGAATGACACTCAAAACAAAACACAGCTGAGTGTTTGCCTTCTCCTGAGGTTTACAAACTGTGCCCTGAAGTACGTGTCAGTATGTTTACAGTTTTTTACTCAACACTGTTGACTTAAATCCAGGCTGTGGTCTGCAATGCTTTCTGGATCTCTTTTAATACCAGTCATCACTTGTCTACCTCTGTGCATTTGGTTATTCCTGTTTGTTATCTTATTCATTTTCAATGACTCTGGATTGCTGCATTCACTCTGGATTCTGTTTGGATGCTGGTATTCTCACAGCCCTTTCCAGCTTCAAAGATCATTAGTGTGTCCTACCAGGCAGATGCTGTCTAAATCCAAGTGAGTCAACGTGTTGGCTGTAGCAATGGAAATGCACACAGGAACTGAGCAGAGTGCTCACGTGGATCTGCATCTCATTTTGCTGTTCTTCAAGCACATAGTCCTTGCTCCTTCAAATGCATGTGTTTCCACTTCTCATAGTTCCATTTCATTCACTTGCCAAAAGGTTAAACAGCCCAACCCAAATTCTGCTCAGATTGTCTGCTTGTATATTGCATGAGATGTGATGGATTTGGAAGGATTATGCCAGACCAAGTTTGAACCCAGATTTTTTCTTCAATGAATTTGTAGTGTTTCAAATATGTCACTTTTTTTTACTTCAGTTTAAGATGGAGATATCTGAAACCTGAAATTACAAGACTGATGGATGCAGAAAGATTTTATTCTCTTTTTATGGATAAATTCTGTACTTGTGAGGCCTAAAACAAGAACTGTGGTTAGGTGTCCGAAGGGAGCCAAAGGCTTAGTGACCAAATAGTCATGTTAGGTTTTTAGTTCATGTTTCAATATGCACAAGCAAAATATTCTCATGCATACAATTCCACGTGGAAGTGGTGTAACAAATAGGTGATGATGTGTTACATTTCCTCATCATTTTTAGTATTTTTAAAACAGATTTTATTTTTAAGTGCTTTGAGTCACATTTTAGTTTCACTTCCATGAGGAAAGCTTCAACTATATTAGGTCAAGTGGTCTGATCATTCAGGATGCATCACTTCCTTCTAAGAGCTGACAGGTTAAACAAGCTTCCTCTGTGCTCTGGACACATTGGATACTGCTTTTTCCTCTTTATTTGATGTGTTTCTTCTGTGGAGGGACTGAAGATAAGTAGGAACTTGAGATCATGTTAGTCATGCTTCTAAGGCTTCCGAGAGGGTGATCTCTTCACTTGGGCTGATGCCCACCTCTGAGCTGTTTCTAAATACTTGTTGGACTCCTATTCTGTTCCTCTCTAGCACCAGCAAATACCTGAAGTCAATGAACCACATTAACTAAGAGTAGCTTTATGATATCAAATTTTGTCTTGCATGTTTGTTTGTACCCTGCAGATGTCTAATATCTTCCAAAACCATTCTGTCTCTGGTCACGCTCTTGGCATTCTCCAGGGGTGTTTGCCAGCCTCTGTGCACAGTTCTCTGGGCTGTTTCCATCTTCACCAGCACCTGAACCTGGATCAACACCTGCTCACTCTCTGTAACATGGAAAGAGAGTATTTCCGTTGGATTCTATTGCAGGGAGAGGAAGTTTTGCAAAACTGTGCTCTCATCTTTGCCCTTCATTTTTCCAGGCTCTCATAACTAGCCAGGCAGCTGGTACTGTGGCTGTGGGGCCAAATTATGCAAAGAACATTGAAGGAGACGATATAAAATGGTATAGCAGCCAGAGCAGAGGTGTATGTATAGTTATGTTTGTCTAAAAATTTAATTTTTGTTGGAATAACTTATCCAATACAAACTAAACAAATAAGATGCACATCCAAACAGCATCTAAACACTCTCTACTTTCAAGATCCTGTCTTTATTTATACTTTACCTAGAAGCTCCCTAGACTTCAGACTGAAGGACACCTAAATGCAAATTTTATTTTTCACTCCTTTTTCGTTCTTATTTATATTCATAATGGTGGAAATAAGTTGAAATTTAAGCTATATCTCTGCATAGAAAAAGCCTAGACAAATTGATTATAAATGTGTTCATTGCAATGAAAATCATATGCAATGGCCATGAAGGTATTTATATTCTCTACCTGTTGAGGATTCACTGAACTAAGTATTTTGATAAGTATTAAAGTGTAAAAGTGAAATAAGAAATTTGTAGCATGCCAAAAGACATGCTTAAAACCTAGAACATTTTTGTCTAAAACTGTATTACCATTGCTTACTTTGGGCATGAAGCATTCTCTGCCAGCACTGGTCAAGTGGTCCTGGTAGCTCCTGTCAAAAGAAGCAGTGAAGAGGTACTTTCTTCTCACAGTCTCTTGTCTCCCATCTCTCACATGAGATCTCTAACTCCAGGAACAATGCAATTGTGACCAACTCCGTGCACAAACTTTGTTGTACTTGAATCAGGAATCCACAAACTTACCCCAAATAGCTTTACCACACACAGTGGTCAGATTCCACTAATAAATTTATTTGCAGATCCCAACCACAAATTATAGTGCCTCACAGTTTGCAATCCAGCACTGTCAGTAATCATTTCATGTTTCAGTAGCGCTTGGTGTCCTTGTCCACCACTGGTCTGTCAGGGCATTAGCCACAGTACAGTCACACAATTGTCAACTCTCGCTCCTGACAGCGCAGAGGCAGGCAGATCTGTGGGAAAAGGGAAGTGCTGCCCCACCCCTTTTATAGAGAGGGGACTGAAGTCTAAGGACACATGACAACAACAGCAGCACTGCAAAGAGCAGCGATGTTACCTAGTTCAGTCTTGAGTCGCAAGGACCAGACTTCATCAAGGTTCTTCCTCCTGTCATTCCATCACCACTGTGCAAGGCTCATGTCCCCAGACCACATGAAGCTACAGCTGTAGTAGCCTTTTCACAGACACCCATGTGCTTTTTGGAAAAAGAGAATTTAGCTTATGCATCTCAAATCCTTCACTAATATTTATGTTTTACTAAGGGCAATTAGAGTCAGATTAGAACTTAATAATGTCAATTCTCTTTTGAGTCACCCATCTATTTTCCAGAGGCAAAACACACATAGGAAGAAGGTTTTTTTAATGATAGTTAACATCCATAATACAAACAATAAGTTAAACACAGTAAAAATAATTTAAATAAAGCTTGAGGTTCCAGCCCTCATACAAATAATTCAAATCTACAAAACAAAGACAAGTTTAAAAATAAACTCAGCGTAAGTCTTGGAGAAAAAAAAATCACTTCCATATAATATCAGTTAAATGAATGGAAATAAATTTCTGACTTTTGATGCCTGCAGCATTCGACAAATGCCAAGTCCTTAAATCTTCTCCAGGCTGTATAGGTAGATGTAGAGGTTGCATAATCAGACTTTCCAGGGGACACAGACACCTTCACACTTGACCTGGAAGTCCAGCAAGTTTCCAATTTGCCTTCTTGCAGCACAATTCTTAAGTGAAATACATTAAGAGTTTGTAATGCTGATTCACCTACTACTTTTCCCCCAGCTTTTTGATGCCAAGTCTGATCACTCTCTCAGTACTGGTCTTAACAGGCTAGGTTTGAAAGACTTGAGACTAAGTGTTATTCAGTACAACAAGGGGAGATTTTAGACTCGGGTCATGTATAAAATGAATACTTGAGTTAAGTAAGTTGAAACCGTATCAATATTTCCAGAGCAAATGCTGGTTCATAAATGAAGTAGACAGCTAACTGCTATGCATAGTATCATGCATGGGAATACTCATTTAAATGTTAAATATTTTAGCTTCCCACTGAGTGGTTTCCAGGTAATTCAGAGTAGTAAGATAATGTATCAATCCTCTCTGCCTCATGCCTCAGGAACACTTATGTGACTGACTGACCACACAAGCATTCAAAATGAATGCCTCTTATGACATTCAGGTCTTCATTGTCCTGGTGTCAGTATAGACAAAATTTCGTTCATTTTCAGTCCAGCTGTCAAAAATAAGTCACTTTGGTTCAGGAAGAAAACGACTCTTGGCAGCTAACCCATTCATGCTGGAGTCAATCCAGTTAAGGTATTGAGTAACTCTGGTGTAAACACCAGGCTTGTTTTCCTTTGCACAGCCATCTCCCCAGCTGACAATCCCATAAACCATCATCCTGCCATTGTGCTCACAGACCATGGGGCCACCGGAATCTCCCTGACAACAGAAAGAGAACACATTAGGTCATTTTCTGCACATGGAGGCTGTGATTATTGTTTTTTTTAGAGTTAAGCAAGCTAGTAAGGACCTATGAGCTAAAGCTTTGATCTTTAAGAACATTGCTTAGATGGAACAGAAGTTTTGGCATCTGCTGTGACTTGAACAGTCTCTAAAGCTGAGCAGGTCTCTAGTTCCCCCTATCAGGATACCAGGAGAAGAGTTACCCTGGAAAACAACCCTCCATCCCCATCCTAAGTTTATAAGCACAGATATTAGACTAGTGATACAAGGTCAAGGCCAACATGCCCTGTTGTTCATCACACAATGCCCATTCATCACTGTCTCCCTGTGCATAAGGTACTTTGACACTTGAGGATGCTTGTTCTTTTCAGTGGCTCCTATGGTCACTCTGCCCAGTAAGGTGCAGGGAAATAAATCTAGTTTTGAGGAACCTGCAGGAGCTTAGTGTCCCCTGCAATCTACCCTTGCAAAGCTATAGTTAATGTGCAAGCTGAGATTAGAACAGTTGCTATACAGCTCTGATGAATACCTATCAGCTATTGCTTGAACAGTTTGCAAATAAGGCCTTGAGGAAAAACAGTAGCTAAGATACTGCACTTCTTGCACTTCCAAAGGAAGACCTGGAGGGGGTAAAACCTAAGTCTGGGTTCCAACTTTATTCCAGATATTTGGCCACATGACAGGTCAACTCCACTTGTCACAGTAATTTCTAGTTACATTAGAGACTCTTGTGACTAGTAGAATTATAAGATGCTGCCAACTGATCCATATAGCAGTGTACATACATTTGAAATTATTTAGAAAATAAACCAAACCAATTTTACCTTGCAGGCATCAATCTGCCATGTGGGATCTCCAGCACAGACCATGTTGTCAGTAACTCTAATATTGTCATAGTATTCATATTTGCATTTTCTCTGTGATATTAAGTTCACAGTGGCTGACATCAGTCTTTGAGCATAGAAGATGTCATCTGCAAAAAAAAGTATTTCATTATTTTCACCCTCCAAGAAACAAAAAGCAGCAAGAAACCCCCAATAACACAATTTCTGCACTTAAATTAGCGTAACCATTCCAATTCTCCAATGAGGTTCTTATTTCCACCTTATGCAATATTGGTTTGCTTTTACTGTTCATAAATAAGTTTCAAAGAGGAAAAACAAATGATCCAAATACAAAATATAAAGTTTAGGTTTTAGAGGGAAAGAGTTTAATAATTTTGATGGAAATTCTGCACATATGCAATCCTTTGCTAATCCTCCCACACAAATTTAAATTTTTTTCTGCTCCTCATCACATCAGGAACAATAAAAATTGTGGTTTATATCTTGCCTTACTTTGTATGGTTGATGAGAAAGAAGCATCAGATAGGAAATGCCACAGACAACTAGAGAAGATGATAGCAAAGGTTATCTTCAAGAGATGCACATGGAATACATATAATAGAAGATAATCCTTTTTTAATACTTCACAAATCATAGTATAAAAATTATCACATTCCCATCATTGTGGAAAACCAACTTTGGGAAGAGAAGCCATTTACTTACAAAAATCTTGTTTTCCATAGCCAGCTATTTCACAGTGTGTATTCTCTTTTAAGTAAAGGTTCCTCTCTGGCAAGCAGACTGTTCTGACATACTTGGATTCTACTGCACACTGTCCAGAAGTTGTCCTTATCCTTATCAAAGCTATGAACCAAGTCAGAAGAGATATAGTTAGATTTGTAAAGTTTTTCCCCTCAAGTTCTGACAGTAGCAGTACTTGGTGCAGTTAATGGGAATAGCTGCAATTATATTTCATTCTGGTTACACACAGCTCCCCTCATTGCTTTTGGAATGAGTCATTACTTAATAACAACATTAGTTTCCCAACACTAAAATTGACAAATGTTCCAACTTAAACTTGCTTCCTCAAAGAATCGGGGCTGATAGCTCAGGCAAGAGTATCTTTAGATGTTTTAAAAGATCAACTTTCTGGCTGGCTGTAGAGGGCAGTACCCACTATCCTGAATAGCTTACAAAGATATTCTTGGATTTTCTTTATTTCAGCAGCAGCAGGAATCTGGAAGGGGTGGTAGAGTTCTAAATGTCAAGTGCAAGAGTGAGAAGTCAGGTTTTTGCGACTTGAACAGACCAATCTCTGACATGGTTTCTCTAGGAATAGGCTTGTGAAACACAGATTTTCATAAAAGCCTGAATTAATTCAGGATAACCTTCAGCTAATGAGGTGGCTCATATGGCATTCCCATGCTATATAACAAAACCTACTGTGCACGCATTTTTTAATCTTTTACTATACATACATTTTTTCATCTTTTACTGATCTTTAGATACATAGCAAAATGGCAGAAATGCAATGCTGCCACCAGTGCTTATGCAAAAGCCATATCTTCCACAGGTCCAGAGACTGCTTGCCAGTTAATGCATCTGATATGTACCACAATCAAAACTTATACAAGTGCAAAAACTGTCAGCACAGGCCTAGTTTTCAGACTGTTCCTGTTCCCCTTCTTCCCATCTCTGGTTCTACTACTTCTAAATGTATGCCGCAACTATGCAGCCTTCACCTATCCCAGTGTTTTAAAGGCTTATATTAAGACAACACTTACCAATATCATTCTCATTGCCACCTGTGTCATCTGTAAAGTCAGGGTGAGAGATGATCTCATCAACCATGAATACTTGTTCCTTATCATCAGTAACATTCAGTATGGACTTTCCAAGGAAGACTTTGTAGACAGATTTGTTTATTGGTCTTTTTGACCTGAGTGAGAATAGAGAGATTGATGAAGACTACTGATTTCTGAAAGTAAGGTCAACAGGTGAAATCCAATCCCAGTTTTATTTTAATGCTGATAACAAAAAGTAAACTTTAGTCTGCTTTGAAAGTTGATCCAATATTCTGACAAAAAGCATCCCAATTTTCCATTTGAAGGGATTAAGATAGATAGTCTGACATTTTGAAACATGCCTAACTAGCTGCTACTAATGAAAGGCGTTGGCCTTAAGAATCCCCTGCAGGATGCCAAAAGGATCAGCTTTCCATAGAAAAGTCAACAAAAAACAGCCATAGATGTATTACACAGCTCATCATCATCAGTAAAATTATTAAGTTTGGGGAAGGGCTGAGGTAAAAATGAAATCCTGGCACCAATATACACTGAATTGTTTAAATTGTATCCCACCCAACTGTCCACATCTTGCTATTTCATTCTGCTAGATGTAGGCTCCCAGAGGCTTAATGTTTCCTTTGCTGCTCTTGTTTTGTTCAATCAAAGGAACATTCTTATTGCGGTGCATTCCAAAGGGTTGCTCAGGGAGCATCACACCATGAAATTAGTTGAAGAAAGTGTGAACTAAGAAGCCCATGGAATTAGAAACTTACGGAGTGTGGAAACAGTGTGCTGCTGTGAGCACCCAGCAAGGGTCAATGAGGCTGCCACCACACAGGAAGTGCTCCATGCCCCTTATGGTTTGGAAGATGCCTGCTATCCAAGGCTGAGACTCAACCTCTGCCTGCTTTCCACCAACAATCTTGAAGTTCTTGCTGATGCTCCTTTGACCACATGTAGGCCCTGTGAAAAGAAAAAAATTGTTTATTTGTAGGAACATCTGAACTCCAAACTTGTGCTATTAAAAATAAAGTAAAAAAAAACCAAAACCCCAATTGTGTTGAAACTAATATTACTTACCACACTTCTCTATGTTGCAAGGTGTTTCTTGAATGGCAGATCCCCTTTTGGTGTAACACCAGGGTCTGCTCCTTCCATTTGGGTTTCTAAAAGATAAAGAGTGTTCTTTTAACAAAGACAGTTTTAAAACAAGTCATAGTATCTTAAAATTCCAAGTGTTCTGGAAAAAACCAAAATATTTTGTTGCAAGATATTCCAGGGGAAATAATGCTTCAGAAAGTCACATTCCAAATAGTTTTAGTCAATAATTCAGCTCTGTTACACACCTCTGGAGCTGTGATAATAGAAATTGTCACAAGAAGAGTGATGCTTTCTTACCTGCAGTAGCTGTGTTTGCCCAGCCCAAGCTGCAAAGCATTCTCAGAATAAGCATGGTAACGACCCCTCCTGATTAGTAAGGGCAAGTTCCATGGCAGACATTTGTCTTCTGTTGCCATCCCTCTGTAGTCCTCCCCATTTTCAGTATAGCATGTGCTGTCGGTGTCTGAGAAAATAAATATTTTATTAGCAGCATGCTCTTGTTTATAATTCTTCTGTGACAGATATGGACAAATCCTTCTAATGAGGAAAAAAGTTCTAGCATTACACTCATAACCAGATTCAATATCCAGACTGACTAGATACTGTTATTAAATTTGCTCTGTATGGATTTTGAGCATCAAGTATCTTACACTTTAAAGCATGCGTATTAATTCTTTAACAGTTTAAGTGGATTTCACAGTCTAGTAAGTTTTTCTGCTTCTGACCATCCACAAACTAGTTCATGTTTTCCACTCCAAACCAAAAGTAAGGTTGAGGTAAGCAACCTTAGTGAGGAGGCAGGGACAAAAATTAGAGATCCTGATTTTGCACCAGCTTTTTCTTGCTTCTCCTCATTTAGTCTGTTAGCACAAACTGCTAAAGGCTATCCAGTCATATCTCTGGGTAATGTTTTCACTTGGTGTTTCATATCAATTTTTTTTACTATCTTTTAGACATTTCCAATCAATTTAGTTAGCATTAAGGAAGACAGATACTCTACCTAGTTCACAGTGAATCCCAGTGTATCCATCTGGACATATGCAACGACCAATTCCACTAAAGAGATAATAGGTAATGCATGTTCCTCCATTCAAACAGGGGCATTCTGTAAGTAAAAGACATCACTAATTATAGGCAAAACATTTGAATGTGGAGGGAAATATAATTGAAAATTAAGTTTTAGGTGTTTCAGTATCATTAAAGGTCTTTCTTCTTGTATAAGTACAGGATAGTAACCCTTTTTAGGTTCAAAAAGAACAGGCAGATGCTTACCCTTGTGTTCTGATCTGCGTTTATATAGCTTGTAGTATTTCCAGCTATAAGTCTACAGGAAAAGAAAAAAAAAATACTTTTAAGGAGGCAGTTCTCTTATGTGGTTTGATAAACTTTACTCTGTTCCCTACTGCACACCTTCAACAGTTTAGTTTTTTGCACGTAGCTACCTGCTGAACCTGCTCTGTGGAATCTGGATATGAATGAGAAGTGAAGCTCTAACTAAGCAAAGCAAAATGAGGAATGAAAACTAATCCCACGTCATGCAAACAAAAATCACCAAAAAAAACCCAGGATCAGAAAAGCCCCACTGATCTGTGCCACCGCATCAGATCAACATTGCAATTATTTATACTGTAAGAACATTAGCAGCTCTTAATGGCCATTGTCCCTAAAACTGGGAAGGAAACTTCACCCTCTCCACCAAGCAGCACAGCAAAGATGCAACATTCATCAATTGCCCCATATCATTTTGTTGACCTTGGTGCTTCACATTCATGCCATAGAATGAAAGCCAGAAAATTTATTTAACAATAGATTCTTGTTCTGTCCTTCAAGGTTTTCACTCTGCTTTGCAAACTGGGTATCTTTTCTCCATGAAATAAGATGAGGCTTTTGATATACTAAAAACTTACAGACTCTAGTCCGGTGACAAGTGCACCCAAGGATACTGTGAGAAAGATGAGTAACTTCATGTTGCTAGTTAACTTCTCCCTTTGTTCTTCTTCTATCTGTATTATTTGATTCTGAAAATAAAAGAGGAATTTAGTGTCATGCTGTAGCCTGCACTGCCAGCTTTCTTGCTTCTGTTGTCTTCATTTGGTTTCATAATAAGTTACAACACAAATGATGAAGAACTAAGCTTTTACTTGCAGCAGGATATCTGCTTATTATTTCCATATAGTAAATTAGAGGTTATGCTTTGAAGCTTTTTTTTTTGTACAGGCAGCAATACAACCAGATTTTTTTAAAGAGTGTAATTGAAGGAGGGAAAGAGAAATTGGAAAAATCCATACTCCATTTCTGCAGTATGGACTAAAAGTTGGAAATTGGCAGATGTATTTAGCTGCTGCCCAACTGTTTGTACCTATTTAATTGACCACTGCTACCTTCAATGAAAGCACTGAGCATGCAGCTTCAAGGTATGAAAAAAAAGCTCCGTTTTTCAGTCCCTCTGTAGTTATCAGCTGCATATTGTTGCTGCTCATCACTTAGGCAAACCTGGCCACCTGACCGAGTGCCTCTGACCACTGCCAGCTCTTGAAAATCTGCTGGTGATGTTGCCTCACTTATTTTCAGTATTAGAGGTTTACAACATATTCTGTCATGACTTCTTATATGCAGCTGGATCCTGTAGCCAAGCACATATAGCAGTCTTTCAAATGGCAAATAACTATATTGTAATAACTGTGGGGGCACAATAAAGTCACATATGTCTTTTTCTCTTTTTAAATTGCAACGTAAGACATGGGAGTATTTTTTTAAAGTATTCCCACTTTTAGAAAACTGTAAAACTTGATTTTTAAAATATTCCAGGGAACTTAGCTATATTTACATTAGCAAAAAAAGCAATGCACCAGAAGAGGATGTACAGAACTGAGCTGCTGCTGAAGACCTGCTCCACACTGTACCTGCTTGAGGTTTCTACGACTAATTCCAGTTTGGTCCTGCAGACTGAATGTCTGCTGATATGTGGATTGCACTTTCTAGTTTCACTTTATTTGGAAGAAATAGAGTATAAGTGCTCTGTAGCTCGTTATTGAACACTGCTAACACATGTTAAGTTCACACACGCAGTGGTGTGGACCAAAACACAGGGTATAGAGAAGATCACTAGATTCATTTGGAAATTAGACACTAAACAAATGAAAATGCTAATGCAGGTGCAACCTTTGCTGATAAGCAGGTGTCATCACGCAAGAAAGCAAATCATGCCTCAGGTACTCAGCTGTGCATGCTTTTCAGATTCAGATGAAATTTCAGCAGATACACTTCCCTTAAACATTATTATGACAATTATTTTTAGCAGCAATGGAAGTAATTTATACTTTGCTACTATAATTAGTTTCTTAGGCCCAGCCTCCGCACCACAAACAGCAGTACTGCTGATTCCTTTAAAAATTCTGACATACTGTGGCAACTAGAACCGACCTTCCCCGCAGCTGTGATACTGCATCGCAGTAGCTTATTTATTTCTTAAATTTCTATGTAATTTTAAGAGCAATCGCTTCATCCCGATCGATTTAGACGCGGCACCGGTGCCTTTAGCTGCCGGCCGGGTTTCAAAGACACGGCACTTACTTACCGGCGGCGGGGCGGCGGTGCCGGGCTCGCGGCGCTGCGGCGGCTGCCGGGGCGCAGCGCGCTGCGGGCTCTATAAAGGCCGCGCCGGGGCGGGGCCGCTGCCGCTCCCGCTCTGGGCCGGCCCCGCGCCGCCCTCGGCGCTCCGCCGCGCCGCGAGCAGACCTGCGGCTGACTCAAGGGGGAAGTTTTTATGCTGCTTTTTAGTTTCGGGGAAGGGGAGTACGGTCAGGGCGAGTAAACAGCTTAGTGCGGGGTAAGATTTGTGGAAGGGGCTCCTTGGCTTCCCCGCGGCAGTCAGCAATGCCTTAGGGACGTTTATAAAAGCAAAGGAGAAATGTGAGTGAAAGCTATGAAAGGAATGACTAGAAACATACCTGGAGACTTGACAGTGATAACAATGATAACATGCATGTATATAAGCATTAGCAATAAACATAGAACGACTATGAAACATGCCCGGAGATACAAGCAAATGTAGTGTATTATTCGTATGGTGCTAACCATAATGAGAGAAGCACAAGTGATTTTTTTTAACTAATAGAGGACTAAACTCTTTCAGGTGTGGGTAAACCACAGCCCGCTGGGAGGGAGTATTGGGTCAGAATGTGCGCTTGAAGCGCTGGGTGTGTTTTCAGAGAGCTGTCTTCAGCTGCAACACAGGACATCGGGGTGAGTAGGGTGCAGTTCTCATGCCAGCTGGAATCTGTTAGGACGCGAGGCTTACAGCAGGTGCTAAACTCATCTCCTCCAAATTACTTGTGCTCCCTTGGTCCTGAGCAATCTTCTGCTCGTGAGAAAGTGGTCATGGTTTTTTTATAATTTCTGCCTCCCAAAGAAGTATTCAAAGCAGCTCATTTCATGAGATGAGGATGGAGATTTGAAGTGACAGATGTCTAAGAATGCAGACCCACTACAACAGATAGTCTTTCTTGGCCCAGTTAAATGTGATTTTGTTCACATTATGCTGCAGTGTTATAGCAATGCAGTGAATAACAGCAAACCAGTACATAATATTTGTGGGTGTATTCAGAGGGTTTAGCTTCAGGTAGTGCAGGTGACTAAGGTGAGGTAGGTCTCCACAGGCTGTGTAGCTGATGAAGAGCAGTTTCTTTAGAGGTCAGGTCAGAGAAGTAGTTGACCTGAAATTCCCTCAAGAGAAATGTTTTCATAACTTGACAATTCAGAGCTTAAGGAGAATACCTTTCTATGTTTGCCATGTAACAACTGTTGTGACTATGGCTCAGCTTTCTTCTTCCCTCCCCATTTTCTATCTGTGTCAAGTCTGTGATATAACCATACCTTTATTTAGGTACTGTCTGCTTACATTCTCTATTTCCTTCTGTTCAGATCTTCAGACTCATATCAGAACAGATCTCACATTTGCAGAAAGCACATGGAGTTCACTGATTGAAGGAACTAAGTCAATAGAAACAGCTCAAGTTGGAAGTCCACAAGTGAGCGTAGGTAAGGAATAAGCCTTTCTGAATTTCAGGAGAGAAATGTCTCATATTCTGTGGGGACTTAATATATTAACATCACAAGAAATTAGACCCTCTAAGAAACAGGGAAGAAAGTATGAGGGTAGAATTCCCATGGCACTCTTTATTTCAGAGGAGTGGCCATCAACTAAACTTATCCTAAGGAATCAGTTCTGCAGAGGGGGAAATAATCCAGTTTTTAAAAGCAGTCTGCAACATTTACTCAATTAATTTTAATACAACAACCTTACACATAATAAATGAAGAAATAGGTCATAGTTTGATTCAGCAGGGAGAGCAGGGAAAAGCCTGGATGCAGGAAGAAGGGAGCTTCTCAGCCCTGGGCAGCACCTCTCCTTCCTCCTCTGTTCTCCCAAGGAAGAGTCTCTCAGCCTTCCTCAAACTCTCCTTCTGGGAAAAAACCCTAGAGCAACTGTTTCCTCTTTGCTGTTTTTGTTTCCTGAGAAGTGTGATCAGTTATCCTCTCCCTGAACCTTTGAACAGGCTGTGCAGATGCCCCCTGTTCCTAATTTTCTCCCTAAAACCTGTAGGTGCATACTTGTTTTCCAGATCCAAGAATCAAAAACTTTTGTCGTCTTCACTCTGACACAAGATACAGCAGGATTCAAATCTTCCTTTTTCTGCCATTTGTCATGTACTCAGGTTTTACTGAAATACTGCACTTCTTAACTACATCTAGAAGGCCCCTCTAGAAGGAGAAGTGACTTGGGCTGTGGTGTCACTGTCTGTCAATCAGACTGGTGACAGCTAGAGATCAGAAATTCAGAGGTGTTTGCAGTGCTGCTTTAAAGCTATCCAGTTCCTTTGGTCTAAATATTTGTACTGCCTAGATAGGTAAATGAGTTATAGTTGGCACTGGACTGCACTGAACTGAAAATGTGATTTAGTAGAAAGATATCCAAGCCAGCTGCAAATAAGTTTGTTTTGGTGTTCCAAGTAACCTCACAGCTGCATTATCTCTATGAGCATTAAATGACTCTTAGGGAAACAGAGATGCATGAGATAATTTCCAGTGCCTAGATTCACTCAGCTGGCTGATGGCTGCACAACAAGAGCTGAATGAAGTTTCAGGTAAAATAAATCCTTGGAACATTGTCATGTGCCCTGCCTTAAGGCAGAGACCTTGGAAAATCTGTAGCATGGCACTTCTGCCAGGTCCTCCATCTGACCTCAAAACTGGACCTGCCAGCACAGATGGGAAATGCACGTGCTCAGGGAGTGGGAGGGAGGAAACAGGACCGGTTCTGCTACCAAGGGATTTTCGGTAGCTTCAGGGTCAGCATTTGTTCTCTATTGTATGTCTCAAGAGTTTAGAAGGGCCTGGTTACAGGCCATGTCTTCTGTCCAGGACAAGACTGTGATAGGACAGAGGAAAAGCAGGTATTTATAACTGAAAAGCAAAGTTGTTTGGGAAAAAACAGTGAATAAAGTTAGATGCCTGTGCAAGACTCTCAGTGGAAGTGGAACTTACTTGCTCCGTCAAAACTGATTATGATAAGTCATGAGGCTTAAAACAGAAACACTTGTACAGACTTGTGAACAAGTTTTGCATTTTCAGAGCCACATTGTGCTTTCCACAGTTTATTTCCTTTTCCTTTTACATGTCCCTGATTTCATCACTTTGGTCTCTTACCAAAATTCGACAGAGGTGTAGGCAGGATGGAAGGAGGAAAGACTTCTGAAGAAAAAGAGGTGGTAAAGGAAGTGCTAGAGTGGCCTTGTAGAAGGTACTTTACCTGCTTAGTAGGAGTACAGCATCTACGTGAGAAAAAACTACTCGCAAAATCTCAAGTAATTTGCTAATTTGTGTAGTCAGGGCTGTTAATAATAGGGCTTTATGTATTTCTCTTGTGTGCACCTGGATTATATCAGAGTAAAGAAAATGTATATACCGATTATGAACTCCTAATGTGATTTGAGCCTGCAGTCATATAGCACTTCTCTAAATTAGAAGTCAGATGCAGTGAATCTAACCCTGAAGAGCAAGTAGTATGAGACACACAGCCAGGCAGTTCTTGGGTTACTGTGATTTTGTGTTTTAGTTTTCAGTTCCAAATAAAAATCTTGCTGATTCTTTTAATTTATTGTTGAAGTAACTTGAATGTTTCAGACTAATCAGCCAGCCTGACTTAGCAAATTTAGGAAAGATAACATTCCATTCCGGCTAGATGAAAACACTGACCCTCAGAGAAATACAGGAGTTTTATCTCATGGTGGTGTACTGAAAGAGATTGTGAGGTTTGCATTGTTCTGCAGAAGTTGCCGCGGTGGAGGTATTATTGGTTACAGTGTTCATTTTCACAGCTGATGATAAAATATTAAAACTCAAGAGAAATGCCATCCACTGCACATTGACTCTGGTGGTCCATCAGTAAACCCCAAAAGGCTAGAACTTTCAGGGAGTTAAATAACTCTATAAATATTAGTAGCAAGAACTGCTACAGAAGTGCTGTTCTACAAGGAAAATGTAGGCCTGAGGCTTATATTGCCCGAAGTCTTGTGGCCATGTGGTGCGTGTTCTGGTTTATATCCAGCATAAGTAACATCAGAATTAGTTCTTTGATTAGTAAAATATGTGCTTTGCCAACGGGAATTTCAAGTCCTCTCTACTCGTGGTACATTATGAATGGAGAAGTTTAAATGTGCATAAAAGCAGTTATATGTGCTTAAACCTCTGTCATCTCAAATGAAAGAGCAGAGTTAAACCACACAGTGAGTATTTGCTTAGTGATTAAGAATACAAAAGTTAAGAAAACACCTAGAAGTCATGCCAGAAGATTGACGTGACTTGTCATTTCTATAACAATAATGGCTTGTTGTTCTCAGTTTTGTTAAAGAAATTAGATTGTCATTGAATTAAGTAGCCCCAGCTATGGGTATAGAATTTAAAGAACATAGCTATATTTACCATTGCTTTGTGTATTGGAGTGTAGCTTCAAACTTGAACTGTGTTTGGTTACAGTCAATTTGGGATTAGGGTAGAAAGGATTTTATGTCAGTCAGAAAATGTGTTACAAGTTTAAGGGAAATTTTCCAGTATAAAATTGATTTAGATTACTTTGTCTTCATCTTGAAAAACATGGGTACTTTTACAGTAAAACATTTTATATTCTCTCTCTGATGTTATCCAAGTTAAATTTTTTAATCAGTTTATTTCTAGCTCTTGATATAATAACTGGAATTACTGAATAAACCATTAGATTTTGAAATGTAAACAGATAGATTTCAAATCTTATGTTATCACTATTCATAAAGTTAAAAATATAAAGTTCACTCTTTAATCTTATTTTCTCAAATTACTGTTTGTATGAGTCCCAGGAATTTCCAGAGTAGCTGATTTTAAATTGAATGTGATTCATAAAAATTCTTGTACTTTAATGACTCTTGATTACTTGTCAGTTGTTTGTGGTTGGAATCTGAAGCAAGTGGTGATCTCATTTCCTTTAGGTACAATTCAGCTACTCAGGTTTCTTTATTTAATTTTTCTTTCCTTTTCCTTGCTGCCTACTGCTTTTCCTCTTATCTCTGTTATCTGTGTGCACAGAAGTAGCAGAGCATTCTCACTGGAGGGCCACTGGGCTCTCTCGGATGCCCGTGGGCGCTGCTTGTGGCTTTGCAGGCAGCGGGAGTAGCCAGGCTTTATCTGTGGGCTGAGGCAGTGTCACCTTGAGCGCCTGTGCAATCCCGGCCACCAGCCTCCTGCGTTCATGCTAGCGAGCAGCTGCCGCACGAGTGTTCTTCTTGTATACAGTGATTTGTTGTTTCAGTGAGCTGTCCGGATACGGATATTTTTCAGAACAGCGATGATCACATCTGAGGGTTTCTTCATCAGCTTGATGTGCACCTGCTTTTAAACTATGCTTTGTATCTCATTTAACATTTATGAAAATTCATTGATTATGAAAATCAGCAATCTCTCTGACATTTGATCAAATTGCTCATTTGAGGCTGCTGATATCTAAAATTTAAAGTTTAGTTGAGCTACAGATCCTGCATCCCGATTATGAATACTTGAAAATCATGTTTGTGTATAGGTCTAGGCCTGTCTTTAGTTGAAATCAAAGTGCTGGTAGCACTGGGGGAAACACAAAAAAGATTTCTGAGTCTGAAAGTAGAAGGCAGAAAACAAATAACAAGGGTTTTTAGGGATTCAGTTGTGCTTCATTTGGTGATCATAAATCCTGAAGTAGAATATTTTTCAAAGGAATCCTTTTTCTGCCTTACCATTTACTGGTCTGGAATAGCACATTGAAATCCAACACTGGAAATGTACAGAAACAGCTGATTTTGGACTATTATTTCTGCAGTGCTTCAGTCAATCAGATGCACATTCCACAGGAAACCCAACAAACTGAAGGCATGCCAGTTAGCATATTACTGGATTAAAAAAGATTTGCTAAAATCTTGGAAGAAAGCAGATTCTGGGGATTGACCTCTGCAAGCTGTGTTCCAGTGATGGAGTATCCAAGGAAGCGGCATACCCTAAACCCCCTGTGCAATAGAGCTCTGGAGAGAAAACTGGCACTGTTCATCTCTGTGAAAGGCTGCCTGGAAAGATCATTTAGGATTCCACTCCCTCTAAAGCATTAATTATCTAAATAAATACAAGATGCAAGAAGAATAACTCTTATGTCTTGACATTAATGATATTAGTAATGGACTGTTCTGAAGAAGCTCTGGAGGGAAAATTTATAGTTGAAGAAAAAGGTTACTAAATGCAGAAAAATGGTAGAGAACCCATAAAGCAGTACTGTCCGGTGTATCAGGCAGTCTCAATAGACTTGCAAGTGAACAGCTATTGAACAATTCGGAGGATAAAATGTTTTAAGGAGAAAAAATAAGTTGCTTCCTGGGTGCTGTTGAATAACTGCATTCTTCCTGCATAAGCTCATAAAGAAACTGCTGAGAAGAAAGGAGAAACAGAATTAACTTAGATACTCTTGGGTAATAATAGTGTGTATATCGGGTGCTCTAATAATAGTACTTATCTTCCCCCCACCACCACTGTGGATGTTTTGGCTGCATTCTTCCTTTTTTTTAGTTCACTTCCTGTAACTTATTTCTAGTATGGACGCTGTGCTATTTTCCCTAATCTTTGTTTGCTGATCGTTGTTTCAAGTTTATAGGCTTTAGGTAAATACATCTCTAAAGAAAGCTGTGCTTGCTCCCCTTATCCTGTCTATAGCAGCTGCAGATTTTATGGACAAACGAGGTGGACCAAAAAAACAAAAAAAAAAAAGCAGAAAAAGGGAGATTGCAGAGAAAAACAAAACTTAAAAAAATATGTTTTGTTTGCAAAATAGCCCTTTTTTGTTTTTTGTGTAAAGTCTTCCAGAGGGAGATTCTGGCATAGAGTGACCTATCATCAGTACCAGCAGGAGTATCCCTGCCTGAAAACAGAAATACTTACTTTCTGCCTCTCCCCTCTGTCTCCAAGGCTTTTTCTTGGCCGTATTCACTACTTATGCCATTCTGTAATTTTGGTTAGAAAGTTGGAAATGACAATGTTTTATTTTTTCTGAAACATGTGTGGTTTTGACCAAAAAGTCTCAAATTGAGATACAACAAAGTCATGTGGAGTTGTCTTCCCATTGTTCCCCAAGAGGTGTCAGGAGTATGCTCACTTCTTTCTATGGACCAAGCAGTGAGGGAGACCTTCATTTTCGGAGGAGATGAAGGCAAGGTGGAGAGCACACTCCATGCTAGTAAATCTGTGAGGCTCAGCATCTTGGGCTGCTAGCTGGTACTGTTTTAGTCATGATCAGAAAGGTAGGGAAGGAAGTGGGAGGTGGGGGAAGAGGCAGTGTTAAATGTCACTTGCAGGGAGAAGGGTAAGAAGAAAGTATTATAGTCAAAAATGGAAGAACACACTGCTGCAAAAGTGGAAAGATGCTTATCCATAGGTGTAATATCAGAAAAATTACTATGCGGACAATGTAGGTTGGCCACATGAGTTATTCAGGAGGACTCAGCATCCAAAGGATGAGTGTGAGAGGATAGGCCTAGAGGGCATGGGTTCTCTGAGAGTGAAAACAGATCATGTATAGTTGACTCAGTGAAAAACAGGCATAAGATGCAGGATGATTTGATCAAAGAGAATTCCACAAGAGATGCCTTTGCAGGAACTTGTCTGAGTGCAAACAAGAGAAACATAATTGCAATTTTCAAGGCTTCTGTCAAGCAGAAAAGTTACATTGCTTTCAATGACAGCCAAAGAAAGCGGAAGATGGTTGTTTTGGACCCAAAAGGACTAAGAAAGATGGAGCTCTGTTATAACTGAGTTTGATCTTCTGAAAAGTCTTATGAAAAGTTAATGCCAGAGAGATGTTTGAATTTACTCCTTGACAGAGTTTACAGAGTTTACTGCAGAGATGTAACATCACCCACATAGAGATGGCAAATTAGTTTGTTTCCAAGTGAAAAAAAAGAAACCAGAAGAGAGCCATTTCAAAGTAAAAAATGTTGTGTTAGAAGAGTATGGAGAGATTCAGTGAAGAAGAGAATTGTAGAATGTGGCCAGTGAGGTGTGAAGGAAGCTTCCAAGCTCAGTAAAACAGAACTCTGCCTCTGAGCAGTTCTGTGAGAATAGTTTGAATTCCATGTAAAGGACAGAATAAGATGGGAGGAAGCCTAAACTGGAGTTGGAGGAGAAGCTCCACTGTTAAGTTTGTATTTGGTAAGCTCTAAGGAGATCACCATGTGAAGGAGTTGCAAATATGCAGTGGGATATTGTTAAGGTAAGACTTAGTGTAGGAAAGAACTGGATTTTCCCTCATGGCACCTGGTGATGAACATTCATGTTGCCATCCAATAGGAAAGCTTTTGTAGCCCATGTGAATCTCCCTGAGATAAATGGAAATTTCTAACATAGTCTGTGTAATACAATTCATTATATGGAACTACTTCTGTGAATAAGCATTACTCAGTGGGCATAAGGAACATCAAGACAAATCCTAGGCTACTGTAGTATGCTGTACTGAATATTACTTAAAATCACCTTGAGCTGCACTGAATATTATTTAAAAGAAAAATAGCTTAGGTAGATGCTGATTTTCTGTTCATTTCAATGGAATAGGTCCAAAATACCTACTAAACCAGAGATGTGAACTCTCTTCTGAAACACGTTTATAAGCTCAATTGCTCCATAGCATCTTTATACTACTCTAACAGGGGTCAGAATTTGGACTGTAATAACTCATTACTGTTTTCTTATATCCACCAAATTATAGAATAAACCTACTGTAGAACATATGTTCCAATGGAACAGCTTTTCCTGAAAGCTACTTGGTTATTCAATTGTCTCTTGGTCCTCAGATCTGTTTCTCGCTCTGCAGGGTCTCATCAGAAAAAAGGTGGAGATTGACCCTTGCCCTAGACCACCCTTTTCACAAAAGCTAGAAATCCATGCCTTAGACTGACAAGAGTCTGGAGTCCAAGTCTTTGCTTTCAGGGTAACTGCAAAAAGTGAGTACTGCTACTGCTGGCTCTTTTGTCAAGCTCCTGCTCTTAGAAGATAACTTCATATGCCTCGAGAAGGAAGGGTGTTTCTAGTGCAGACACTGAATGCAATAATTCTACAAATATACCTGTTTAGTATTTTTAGGGGATGCTCTCATGGGACATAAGGACATCAAATACCTACTTTAGGCATTCTGAACCAGGTCAAGCAACTTTTTTTTTTTTTAATGTTTCTATGCCTAAGTTTGATACATACAGAAATTAAGCTGGTAAGAGTGATGATTTTCACTAAATTCCAATAAAGGTAATGTAGGCTACTAGGTCACTTGCTTCAGTTGGTTTAGGTGATTAATTGCTATTCCTCTTTCTTTCATTCTTCCCCCTGTGTGATGCATAATGAAAAAGGCATTTTTTTCTTGTCTTTCACGGTATGGTGATATATTAGTAGGTGATTCGACAATAGTATTCAGTGCCAGGTAGAGGTGTTTCCTTTGACCCCAAAGCATGTCACCACATTAAGATGAGATCACTCCTCAAAGTGAGGTTCATTAAACTGACAGTGCTGCCCAGTTACAGTTTCACAGCTCTTCTCAGTTCTGGAGCAAGATAATTCAGCACACTTGGACCTCTGTCTTTTTGTGCTTCTACAGGCATGTGTGACATTTTCTCTCTAGCTGCAAGACTGATTCCAAAAAAAAAAAAAAAAAACCAAAACCAAAAAAACCCCAAAAACCCAAACTACTAAAGAGGAAAGACACAATCATTTAAGGAACATAAGAAAACCGCAGTCTGAGCATGTGACATTCAAGTCTGTGCAAGCATATATCAAGTACTAAAAACTGAAACAATTTGTGTAAGTACCTTCAGATTAGACAATGGCAAACTTTACCTTTAGCATCTTCAAATAAACCTTATTAAACTATTAGAATAGAAGTATAAGCTCTACTACATACATATGTAGTATTGACAATTCAAAAGGCAAATAGTATAAGCTATGTTTTGGTTGTTAACAAATGACATGGACATTTACAACAATTTCATTAAGTGAAAATAAGAGTAGATACCTCAACATCTGGTGCAACTCATTTATGAAACAATTTTTTCACATGTTGATTGGAGCCAGCAGAGCTGTGACTCATCAGGAGTGCTGAGAAACCTTTGATTTGACAGGTAGTTCTCTGAATCCTGGCATGAAAATTACCTTCTGAAACAATGGTAATATTTCTTTTAAAAAAGTCTCTCTAGGAAAAGAAGCGGGCAAAAATCTGAGCAGCTGGAAATCAACATTGTGTTTTCCTTTTAGCTCTTGATAAAAAAGTATTTATAAGCACTGCTTTTAAACAGGTGATTAACAATAGGAGTGTGTCCTTATCTGATAACTCTATTTCAAAGCCCTGGAGTGGTAGATCCTATGAATGACTGAAGGAAACAGTGAACTCTTGAGTTCTTATAAGGTATGATTGTCATCTCATCTCTTCTGAAATCTGTATTTCACAGCAGGGCAATTATTTGCAGCACAATGTTAGATTATGGCTAAGGGAAATTCCACAGTAAATACTGAGAAGCTGCAGTTTCAGATGCATAGGTATATTGGGCATGCTGTGATCTATTTGGGCTGCATGTATAAGCTAAAATTATATTAAATGCAAAAGATTTGGTTCAACTCTTCATGCCTGGTACGTATGCGGCCCACCTTAGGTCATCTGAGAATTCCTGATTTAAATTTTTGAGTTTGCCGGTGGTTATTACTTTTGTCATTCAGGTATGGAATAGGGTGTCAGTGCTGTCACTCTACTGGCAAAAATAATGTCCTAATTCCTTGAGCACTGAACCTCAGAGAAATTGGAATGTTGTAGCAATTAATGATTAGGCTTATACAGTTGCCTTCTCATTCCACTACTCTCCTTTCAAACAAGCTTCTTCAGAAATCTAGTACTTAATTGAAGCTTGAGACTAGTAATATCTTTCAGAAGGAAAAGTGACTTACTGCCCATTAAAGAAGATGTGAAATATTGGCTACTTTGGCAGACATGCAAGTAGTCAGATATATTTTAAATAAGCTCTCAAGGGAGAGCTTAGAGCTGGGCTAACAATGAGAAATCTAAACAGAAGTATCTATTACTTACTTAATCAGCCTGATTTCATGCATATTCCTAGGACTTGACAAACATCTAAGCACAACTTGCCAAAACATTTGCTAATGGAAATCATAGCGGGAGAGTCACAAAACTGTAGAGAGTGCCTAGGCTTGGCAGGGTTGCAGAAACATCTCCTCTGTCCCATGTACAGCTGAGGTGGTTTGGACTGGCATGCAGGCATGACCTCATGATAAACTCACTGATCCTCACTAGGAATTAATCATTTGGCTACTTGCAGCCAGCAGTCTACCACCAAGAGGAAGAGACTGCTGTCTTCCGTTTGCATATCATAAGGGCAAGTATATTTATCAGCACTGTTGACCAGAGACTTCGCAATGAATTTATGAGCTGATTTCTGCAATTTCTGATAATAGTACCGTGTAAAATTTCCCCACTGGTAATTATTTGTTTTGAAGATTTTTAATATTACAGTGACCTAAGAGTTACTTATTTTGGTTTTGTCTCTTCCTAAAAGTGTTGTTCAGCCAAAGATATGGAACTCTGACTCTCAGAAAGTTTGAGCTGTCATGACTTCCTGATAAGGAAAAATTATCCTAATCAATAAGATATCCATTCTTATGAATTGTTATTCATTCTATCCATAACAAAATGCTTTGCCATGCCACTGAAGAAGGACATAAAGCAAAAGAAACATAAAGATAGACATGTTTTCTTTTGAAATAAACCCCTTCTTTTATCTTCCTAAGAATAAAATATCGTAATAACCTCATTCAAAGATTATGGGATGGAATAGTGCATTTTGAACAAATGTTACACAAACTGCGTGTGTTCTGAGATGTTATTGTCTTAAGTTGTGAGGCTGATTTTCAGCCAACCAGTCCTTGGAAATACTACAGGCAGCAGGAGTCCCTCAGGAAGTGGTATTTGTGATTCAGTCAGCGGCACCTTGCCCACTGAGTCAGTGTTGAGCCAAAGTCCAAATGCGTTTCTAGAGTGTGGAATATAAAACTGAAGTCATGACTGCTGCAGCCACTGGGAAATTCACTGAACTATTGACGAGAACAGGGATATTAACCGCAACATCCCAGATTCCAGACAGGGATAACTACAACTTTCCCCACTTACTTCACTGGGAGAATAATTCTTCTAATTTTCTCTAAGCCTTGTACTTCTTTTCTGCACTTAACGGATCACCATCCTCTAGGCATGTTGGAAGGATGAGTGCCACAACTCAGATGTGCAGTCTGTCTTTCTATGGGCTCTGCTGGAAATGCCAGGTGTGGCACTTGCAGTTTTGCAATTCCATGACTTTTCCCACTTGGAGATGTCAATTGTAACCTACCTGAGCTTTTCCAGCTAGTTCAGTTCTGCAGCTGAAGGGATGTGCTGAGGCATTTGCAGTACGTTTCCTCTCCAATTCATGACCCACTAGATATGCACAGTGACTCAGAACAGCCTTTTCTAAACAAAGTCTGAATTCATGGGTAGGAATTGAACAAACCTCAGCTAAGTTTTAAGTGAAGATGCTCCACATATGTGATCTTTCCTACTGGCTTTCACATGTCAAGTACAGAATTGTTCTCTATTCATTAGGTTTTCTGGAATTTTCTTTTTTTTTTTTATCCAGTTTTTATATATACTTTAGAATGTAACAAAAATAAGTCTTCAAAACAGATGTTTAATGTTATTCATCCACACACTAATTTACATGAAGGTTTGTGGCAGTAAATTTTGGCATCCAGATTTCCAAAATAATGCCAAAAGTTGTTGTGAAAAATCACAGCTACAAATCTGAAGTTGTCCAACAGGCAGTCTAAGTGCTTTGACCCTGCATATAGTTGATGATATAGTGCTTAGAATTGTAAATATTTTTCGTGTCAATCGTTCACAAACATATTTTTATCCTTGTCTTGATTTAAATTTTTTTGTAATTATGAAATAATATCTACCTGCATTTGACATAAATTTTGAGAAAAATTAGTAAGACTTTTGGTAACGCTTGTTTTGGACCTGCTAACATTTTGATCAGAGTCATTGCTGGGTACATATAAATGGATCAAATTTTGTAGTAGGCGGATGTGGTGTGGACCATTTGGTTAGACTCTGTAATCTGTATGTAATGGCTGAATGATTTGTAGGGTTATGGAGCATATTAAATATTAGGTAGCTCATTTAGAAGGGGGATAAGTTTGTAGACATGTGAGTTTCTCCATTAATGTAGGGAATGTGTTTAAATGTTACACATATCATCAGCCAGTGATGCTGTAGCTTCCACAGCAGGCTAAGGGACATAAGGATGCGAAAATCACTTCCCTGGTCACAGCAGTACTACCTCTGAGCACTTGCTAGATCTGGACTTGCAGGGCCAAGCCTTTTTGTTCTTCATTCCATTGGAGTGAAGAATAGAGGGTTATTCAGTGTGAGAAACAGTGACAAAATTTCACTCTGAAAGATATCAAGAAGTTCTTATGGTGTCGTATGAAGAACACAAGGTTTATGCGTAGCACACCAATCAATGCTGGTCTCTTCCCTTCTCCTTCCTTTATCTTTCCTCCACCCTTCAATACAAAAGTTTCCGCTTGGTCATGAAGGAAGTGAGGGAGCCTGGATGCCACCCCAAGGGAGAAAGCTAGAGGAAGGGCTGGGTGACTTAGTCAAGCAAAGGGGAGGAGAAGGAAATGATCATTGAAAAATAAGGTTCTAAATACAGGATGAATTTGGATGAGAAATATGTGGAAACATTTCTTTAGAAGTGAGAAATGGGAATAATGTATGCAAAACAGTTTCATCATATGCAATTAGTAAATGGAGATTTCAAGGCCTGGAGCCTTATGTGAGACCAACTGTCAGCAATAAATTTAGAGTGTCGATTCTCACTATGTATTGTACCAGAAATACCTATTTTTATGGAACTCCTGGTACCACTTTGCTCTATCGTCCACCCACATGACAGTCTGGTTGACCATAACTCCATTTTGATTGGAATCTTTGCTGATGCCTTCACCTGTCATGTCCTTGCAGCACCTTTCTTTGTGGCTTCTCTCTCTCAGATATGATGATTTAGCCTGTCTGCATTCTAACACTTAAAAAAACCACAACAACACAAAAAACTGATCGTGTCATATCCAGTTACTATATTGGTGTACTTTGCATGTGTCTATTACTATCTGTTTAGTTAGAAAACCAAGTAATTGTTGGTATTTATACTGTGCTAACATACATTAATGTATTTTGTGTTAGCCCATCCTAAGGTTTTGTCTGTCTTTTTCAGATCTTTCTTGGCTTGAGTGTTTTTTAAGGTATTTCTTCAACTAGCACTTCTCCTGTAGTTCTGTGAGCATCTATGGGAGCCAGGCAAGCTGCTTGTGAGCATGCTGGGGTTTTGTAAGTGTATTGCTCACATTTTATAATGCTGAAAAGAACTTATATAGTGCAGAAAATGAAAACCTTTTAAAAGTTCTTCAGTCAGAAATGCTGGTATCCTACACCTGTATTGCCATAGCATGGAAACTCATAGCTGACAAGAGCTGTGTGATCACAGATAGTGGAGCCCCTTTGCAAGCACACATGCTTCCTGAAAAATTCTGCTCTTAAGGGCTGGCAGAAAGGAACTGAAAAAATAGTAACAGTTTTAGATTTTATGACTTGACTACTTCTTTCCTATCCTGAGCTTCCTTTCGGATGTCCTTTCACATCCTGGGCTGCATCAAAAGCAGTATGGGCAGAAAGTCGAGGCATATGATTGCCCCTTGTAGTGCACTCTGGGGATTCCCCACCTGGAATGCTGTGTCCAGCTCTGGGCTCCCTAGCAATGGAAGGACATGGATCTGTTGGACTAAATCCAGAGGAGGAACACCAAGGTCATTAGAGGGATGAAGTGTCTACAAGGCAAAGCAGAGACAATTGGGGTTGTTTAGCCTCCAAAAGAGAAGACTTAAGATGACCTAATTGTCAGGCCTTCCAGTACCTGAAGGGGGTCCATAAGGAATGTGGAGAGAGACTTTTTCAAGAGTATGCAGTGACAGAACAAGGAGGAATGACCTCAATCTGAAAGAGAGTAGATTTAGATTAAGGTAGTAGGAAGAAATTCTTTGCTGTGAGGGTGGTGAGGCACTGGAACAGGTTACCCAGGGAAGTTGTGGAGGCCCCATCTCTGATAGTGTTCAAGGCCAGGTTGGATGGGGCTCTGAGCAGCCTGATCTAGTGATGTGTGACAGATGGGGTTGGAACAAGATGATTTTAAGGTCCTTTCCAACCCAAACTATTATAGGATGGTTTCTAGCCTTTGGGGAACTGTGAAGATAGCAATACATGCTGAAGTAGTTAGTTCAAGTTGCAAGGAAGAGTTACTAGTTGAAGGCTTATTGGAAAGATCTTGCATTGCCAAGTAGCTAAGGCAGCTCAGTCACCTTAGGAAGACCTTTTACAGTGTATCAGTGAAAAGTCATTGAGTGAACAAAGTGCATTGTCCTTTCCTGTACCAGGCCTGGTTCATGAATAGGATTTTTGCCCCTTCCTGCACTCTGCTATTTCTGAGCCTCATGGTATTGTGAGCAGGAAAATGTTATCTGCTTAAGAGTTGAAAGGTCAGAATTATTTCACCCGCTCCTTGGAAATGCAGGTTGAAGGTAAAATGAGTAGAGTATATAAGATGAACAGCTGGCACCACTCCTTGGTGGCTGTTTACATTGTGCTTATATAACTCCCTGGCTTACAGTGGATCTCTTTGCTTTATCCAGCCCTGATCAGCAAGAAGGAATTAGGTGCTGTATCCTCTAACTGTAAGCTCATTAGCTTATTACACACAGCTCTCTGGAATGAAGACTAAGAGACTGAAAGTCACATATTGAAGAGAAACATGTCTCTTACCCACAGATTTTTTTAGGTATATCAGGGCAACTTCCCCATTTCCTTCAGACACATAAACAAGAACACCATGTTTAGTGGCACAGGAAATTTCTGTTTCTTTCACTTCCTGGGAAAGTACTTTTCTTCATTCTTCTTTTCCTGTAGTAAAAAAAAAGCTCTGCTGGCAGATTCTTCTCCAGGTTCAGCTGACGAATGATTGTCAGTTCATTCCCTGAAAGCAGCTAATGGAGTTGTTTTGAGGTGCAGGAAGATGATGCATTTTCACAGGTCCCTTTCTAGCCATAAGATTTCTTTCTGAAGTGTAAAGTGGCAGCAGGAATAGCCTCCAAATGAAGACCTCTGTCAGATGCAGGCCTCAAGACACCTGCATGTTACTTGTCAGCTGAAGATGCTCACATCTTGTCTGCCTCTGCCTCGCATATTTATTTGCCTTAACTTCTTACCTATAAGTGCAGGGGGAAAAGAAAGCAAATGTTTCTAGGTCATAAGCATTCAGACTGAAGAGTAGGACAGAGTCCTGACCATTATTCTAGTGCTTGAATTTTAAGCCTGAGGTTTCCCCAGCTATTGACTGAAGAGATCTAGGTTATTATTTACTACAAGGCCCCATTCTCCTATTTCCAGTGATCTGAAAAACCTGGACTTTTTGACACGTAGCAATGTGAGAAAAAGATAAGCTCAACCATCTCCCCTCCAAGCCTTCCAGGGAGAAGTAAAGTAATTCTCAGGCCTACTGGGTCAATGTACCCATCAGCAATTTTCAGGCGTACCACAGACAGCAAAGACTGGTGCTGGAAACAGTTGCTGGAAACAACTGTATCTTTAACACTACAGCTATTTATTTTTACCAATGACTGCACTTCTCTACTACTTTTTTAAGTTTCCATGGCTTGCTAGGGAGGTCATGAATGTAAATGAGAGGTGGGCATATGTTTGCAGCTATGAAAGAAAGTAATGTAGGGCAAGCCCCCTGTTGAGGTGTGATGCACTTAATCAGGATATTTCTGAAGAGTTTTTGCCTGTGTTTCATGGACAAAAAGTCAAATACCTTAGAAGAGATGATATTAAAACTTAAGGCAAGTTCATTGTCTCTGTTGGAACTTCATACAAATTTAGTTCCTTTTCCCTGTTCCTGTTCTTATTTAAAAATAAATGGTTAGAAATGAAAGTCCAAGTTTAACTCTTTTTCTCTGAGTTGTCAGAATTGAGTTCTGTTTCCAAGTTGTGTTTTTAAATGCTTATGAACTATCAGCTTCAAAACAGGAGAACAAAAAGTTGATAGTTTTGACCTTACAAGAACTAGGATGTAACAGACATCCTGAAGCCCATTTCATTTTTTGAGGTAATAAGACAGGAATGAGTTTCACATTGTGAAATTAGTTTGCTTCAATTCCATCTACTAGTGAGATTAATTATTTTGCCTGCACAATTAATAATTTCAATTTTTTTAATTAAAACATCATTAATCCTTTCATGGAAATAATTTCATTAAGGTCTTCTAAGAAATATTTTTAATGCAGCTGCTTGCCTCAAAAAGTAGCAGAATATTACATAAAGTATTATTCTATGAAGATCAAAAGTATCTTCCACACCTGGAAAAGATGTAAAGATAAACAGTTGCATGGAGGAAGGCTAGAGACCATATTTCCACTGCACTGGTCAGGTAAGATAAGAACTAAACCTGTTGCCAGTAGGATCTTTTTGGGAGGAAGCATCTTTTTTCGGAGTTCCAGGCAGATCAACAAACCAGCTCTCACCTGAAAGTGCAGTATAGCTGGGTATAACCACTCAAGCAGCAATAAATGAAAGAAGTTATTTCCCATGTTAATTCTAGAATTTACCTGACGTGATAGAATGGTGGGTTGAAATGACATCATGTCCTCATAGGGAAGAAATTCTGTGTTACTCCAAAGATATGCAGAAAGCAGGGTTTCTGTAATATGTTTAAAAGTAGTCTGTGATAACATAATGAAAGAAATTGTCAAACTCTAAAGCAAGGGGCTTAATTACCTGATGTTGTATTAAAAAGCAAGGTGTACTGCATATTATTTTCTGTCCTGTTGTGGAAACTGTTTGTTTTCACTATTCCAAAAGAGCCAAAATTTGCAAATATATATGTTTCAGGGAATGCTAGCAGTATGAGTTCCTCAATGCAATGCCTTGTGTGTTCTTACTGCTAATCTGTAACATCTCAGAACTCACCAGTGCATCCTGCTGCGTGACATTGCATGGGTATTTGGTCACATTGTATCTGAACTGATTTGGGATAAACAAGAGGAGGCTGTACAGTTTTGTTTAGTTTTTCAAGATTTTTAAAGTATGATAAGAATAGTCCAGTGTGTTGAAATAAATGCCTTGTGGAGTTCAAAGTCATTGCTCATTGATCTTGTAATCTAGAATTAATCCTGACAAGAAGTATGTAAACACAGCTGAAATTGATTAAGATATCTTCTTGGGCAAAAAAAAAAAAAAGATGAACAGGGTTGGTCTGGCTTCTTTATAATATATATTTTTGAAATAAAATAGTAGTGAACAGAGGAGTTCTTAAAATTATTTAATTATTACCTGAATAACCAAAGTGACCATTTAAATATAGGAAGATTGAGGCAAGTAAATTCTTTATTATTGTGAAAAGTAATAAAACAAGCAGGCTTTGGAAGAAAGATTTATAGCTGTCACACATCAGCTGACATGTTCATGTTCATGTCTATGACATATCCATGAACATGTCCAGTTCTTGCTAGATTTGACACACATTAAGGAACATAGCTATTTTAGGACACAACCTAAAAATAACTAGTTAACTCCCTGCAAACTGTATCTGGAACTTCCTGAAATCCAGGTGTGAAGTACAGTTGCTATTGGTATTCCAGAGGTAGCTTTACTCTTGCTGGCTTATCTCCATCTAATAGAGCTGCAGGGACATGGAGGTTCCAGTGTTAGGCCTGGAGTCCCTTCTGACTTGTAGAGCTCAAGCTGCCCCAGCTATGCTGGCAGCAGTGAAGAACTTGTGCTAAAAGCTTTTGGGATATGTTTATACAAGTTGTATTGCCACTGGATTGCCCTGTAGACAGATCAAAAGTGTGAAACCCACTCAAATCTCTTCTGCACATCCAGCCAAGTTACAACCATTTCCAGGCTGCTTTCCTGTGAAGTCCACCACTGTCTCAAATCCACAGAGGAAGTCTCATTGATCTCCAGTTCTCTTGCAACTCTTTTTGCCAAGGCTGACAGACAGATCCTCTGAGCAGCACTATCCTGCTGCCTGCTCAAGTGCCAGCTCAGTGATGATCCAGCTCCAGGCATAAAGGCAGTAAGATAAATTATGTTCTCACCTAAAGTATGTGTTTCCTTGTCGTATGTAATTTTTGTATCACAGTTCTGAAATCATTGAAGCTGTATGTGCTTCTGCCATTCAGTTTGCTGAGGTGCATGAAACATACTGTACTGAGGAGGTTTGTCATAAAATTGTTTGTTGACTTTGCACTTGAGTGCAGGAAGCTCTTCATTGAATCACTAACCTAGAAGAGGAAAAGCAAGATAGTATGACCAAAGTAGCTGACTGATGGAGGACCGTGAATTAGTCATATTTACAGTAGGATGTCATATTTACAGTAGGATGTGTTCCTAAGATAGATGAGGGGACTCTGAGAAATTTGTGTGAAAGGTATCAATGACTTGTCTATTTTTCTCCTACCTCCATCCTGTGCTCTGTCTTACCACGTTCAATTATTTTCCCCAACTATCTCGTGATGGGCAGTCTTTCTCTGAGCAGGCCAGAATATCCCCCCACAAAGCTACCCTTGTGCCATCAGAGGCATGTCCAGCAGAAACCATTATTCCATCAGCTTATGGTTTTTGTTTGCCTCCTCTCATCAGATTGCTTGCTGTTTGAGGCAAAAAGTCATGTGGATATTGAAATCAATTTTTTTTCAGGTCTGAGTGCTGTGTGGAGTTGTCACTGGAAAGTTGTGTCACTCCGCAAAGATGGGGCAGAAAAAAGGGTATCCTTTACTTATTTTTTAGCTGTATGTTGAATGCTGATGATTTGACTATGTGTCCCACGAATTTTTTCACAGTAGAGAGACTACAAGAGTGAGAGGATCACAAATTGCAAGACTAGTAGACAACTTTCAGCCTGAATTAGTAAGTCAAGTTGCTATTTTCTCCTAAATTACAAAAGAATTTGAAAGTTAAGGCTTCTTATTCATCTTTGTTTCCATCTATGTCTAAGCATTTCTATCTGATGATAACTCCTCAGCCAATAACCAGTGTAGTTCTCTCAAATACGTATCATAAGAACTCTTGCTGCTGTTTTTTAACTGCTGAGGTAGAATGGGACTCAGAAATTGCTCACATTAACATCTGGGCTGAAAACTCAGGAACACCAAAGTACTGAGTCCCCAGATAGGATTTCAGTGAAAAATCATTATTCACAGATGGACTAAAGAAACCATCACAATGTCTTCACTCTCAAATTCTTTTACAGACTCGACCAAAACTTGTGATTAGAAGTACATAAAGAGCTTCCCATTTTAACTTTCAGGTATTTCAAAAGAACTCAGGCTGTTACAGCTGCAAGTTCTTCTTATTGTTTCCCATGAGCAAACATATAGCCTAGAGCTGTGCAGTCTTGACAGCTGACAGCAATTTTGCAAAGATACTGTGGTACTACCATATATTGTGCTTGTCACACTGTGTTTTAAAATAAAACTATTCACTGCATATAGGAAGAAAGCAGCCTTGCATTTTTGTTACTAATGTATGAATACCACTTAAATAATTAGAAAAAATTCTGAAAAATGGTAAACATCTTACTCTGTGATGAAGTAGCTCAGTTTCGGACTGGTCACTATACTGATCATTTACAAATAGTGAGTCAAAATATGTCCCAAGCCACACCCTTAAAATGCCACTGACGTCACAGTTTGTGACCTTCAAACAGTTGTATTCACTGTTCTCAATGATGCAATTAGGAAATGTAATGATGGTGGTATTGTATGCTACTTTTACAGAATCATTAGTTGTAATAGTGAGAGCTCTGGTACAATTAGTAGGAGGAAGTAGCACTAGTAGTCACAGCAAGCAAATACTTCTTTGTGTTGCATTTGGTCAACAGGTGATCCATTTTTCTTTCTTTTTTTTTGTTTTTTTAATAAGGAAGAGGGCCAACTGTTTTTAATCACTTGAGATGAACTGGGGAAAAGGGCATCCAATTTTTAAGCCAGCTTTCCCTCAGTCCACTAAAAAAATTAATACTAAAAATATAAGTAAAAGTAGAATTTTATTTGCCTTTCTCATTAAACAAAATTTTAAGTATTTAAACACTTCCTAGCTAACAGGTCAGCCCTTTTTAAGAACAAAAGACAAAATTAAACCCGTGTCTGTAAAACTGGCATTTACAGTTTAAAAATGGAAGAGAGACCAGATTGTGTTTTTTCCTGCTCTCCAGTGTAGGTGAGAGGTGGAAGGAAAGCTGTGGCAGAAGCTATAGCTAAGGGTACATATTCCACTGATTGCCAGCTGGAGCTGTCATCTCCCACACCCTGATCCTTCCTGTGAAGACAATCACGGGAGCACATTTGATTTCTTGCAGCTCTGGTCATTACTCATTTCCAGTTGTGCCCTGGAAATCACCTGCTCTACTCAGCTGCCGACACTTTGCCTGCACCGAAACCAATCCCACACAGAAATGTAAGGCAAAGTCGGCTTGCAGAGTTTTAAAGTTCCCCTCAATAGTCTCAGAGTTAATTTTCCAAAACACATGATCCATACTGAAAACCCTAATAAACATATTACCTTTTTGGGCAGCACCTGCTGCAAATTGCATCTGATATTCTGCATACATGAATGCATAAATAAATGGTTTAGCTGCAGCAGGAGGCACCAAAAGTTTAAATTACATTGTTTATAGGTCAGTGGAAAAACAGGGTGCAAATTTAAGTCTTGAGTTCCATTCCAGGGCTCTATTTAGATATCTTCAGTGAAATCATGTGAGCATTGAAGTGCCCTGAGGGTCATGTGTGTGACTGTGCATGATGTTTTTGGTTTCACTATTTCCATTTTTCATGGCTCCACAGTGATAAATCCCCTCAACTATTATTTATGTCAGAAAATATTTAGAAAAGTAGCCTCCTGTTCTAGAAAACACAAGGTAGTTATGAAAAAATCATTAATAAAAGCAAACCCTTTTGAAATTAAGACCTTTTCCGATGCCCATATTTCTCTGACTCCTCCAGACTTTCCTTGAAAATTACAACCTTATGATTTATAATAAATGATAAATATTTGTGTTTTTATGTTGTTGCATAGTCCACATTCTTTCTTAGCATTTAATGCGTTCCAGTTTATAAATACAAGCTATTACAGGAATCCTTAGTACTTACTAATTGGAACAGCTTTGTTTATTCATCGACTTTGAAATAAAGTGGTCTGTCAGCCAAAGTTTCCCATTCTTCCCCCAGCACTTGGGACATTGCATTTGCTCATGTATCTGCTGCCTCTGATGGAGTCGAAGGAGCTCTGGGTCATTCATGGTACATTAGTTTTGTTTGGGTGTGGAGTAGTTTTTAAGATTACATAAAGGACCTCGATATGTGTGTTCTATATTTAGAATGAAGAACCAGCCAAAGTCATGTGCCATGCTACCAGGGGATTCGTGTCCATAAGGTGTATGCAATTACCTTGAATACATTGAAGTGCTGAGGTTTTTTAAAATGTGGCTCCTTCAGTTCACCTTTTAAACGATTTTTGGAGTTGGCACTTAACTTCAATGTTGACTTAAGTATCTTAAGCTGATCACCCCAAAACTTTGTTTTCAGGTATTTTTTGAAAGCTCTTGCAATCTATATATATTTTCTTTATTAGTCCTTCAAAAACCTACATAGAATAAGATTTTGTGGTTTTAAGTATTTATAGATGCATAGCAAATCGTGCTCTAAAATAAATTCACAACTCAACTATGTACCATTATTTGGTAGGAAAGAAAATGAGAAGCTAAGTTATGGGAAGTTCAGCTGGCAGAGCAAAGTAATAAAATTCAAGTATAGAAAAAGGAATCAATGACAATAAAGTAAAAATTTCACAAGTAATTTCCATCAACTGCTAAGTCAATTCCTGTGTATTTCTGTCCTCTTAACTAATAGGCATCTGCCCACCTAATAAATATCACAAAAATTGACAAATTGCAATCTTCAGTCTTAAAGATGATATGTCTATCACAAGCAGTCTTTACCATGGCATGATATGGAGGTAGTTTTTGTGGAGATTAGGGATTTGTGTTTGGTTGAGTTCCTCCATTTGAGACATAGTAAATCAAGAATTGTTTACTTTCCAATGATACATGGTATTGGCATTCCAGCTGGAATGTTTACTGGCTGCCAAAAATGTGATTATATGCTAGTTCTTTACAGAACAGAGAACTTGAGAAGTGAAACTTCAGACTTCTAAAAACAATATATGCATACTTAACAGCAGCAGTCCCATCTGCTTCTTCCCAGCTTTAGCACTGTTATCAGCCATTATCTGTCAATTCCTGGAATTAGTTTCTCCACCAGAAGAAAATCTGGATTACTGTTCTTTGAACTACCTACAGTCAGTACTGACAATGTTGCACTTTTCTAAGTCTGATATTTTACAGATCCTGCATTTTTCAAGCAAAATGTTGTTAATTTAAGTTGAAGTGTCCAAAAAAAGAGCCCTGTTATGAAAAACAGTTTCCTGTGTGAAAGACAGAGTCCAGCAGCTGTTAATGGTAGCAGTAGCTTAATCTGATCACTGTGAAATGAGTAACAAATGTAAAACTGGAACTATTTGGAATAAGGACTGCCACAGAAGACAGATATTAGAATAAGCAAGGCCCATTTTTTTAAAAGAAAATTATAAGTGTCTTCATGTCCTGGTTTATGATGATAGATGTTGTGAGTCAGTAGCAAAAATCCTTGAACTTCTGTAGAATTCCTGCCCCTGGACTGGAAAGATAGTTAAAGAACTTTATCCTGCATATAAATTTATATCATTACACCCTTAAACCTATACAAAGTTAATTCAGCAAAGATCTCTCATGTGCCCAATATCCAAAGGGATGGATAAATTTCAACAATTCTTCAGCCATCGGTCTCTTATTTTGCTATGTCTTGGAAGGGAAGGAGAAAAGGCTAAGGGTCTGCTTGTCTTTCTCTTGCCCTCAAAGTGTGAATGACTGAAGATTGCCCTTTAGCTAATTTGATATTATAGGAAATGCTAAATGAACTACAACATGTTTTTCCTTGAAAAGAAAACACACTTCCCCAGGCACTTAACAAGGGTAATGCAAGGATAATTAGGAGATATAAAGTGAGCAGTTTTCCTCTGCTCTACATACACAAAGACTTCTCAAAGTCAATGAGGATTAAGATGGGCATGTTGTAAAAGGCAAATATCATCCTGCTGGGACAAGTGGAAGTGCAACAGAGTGCCTGCTAGAAAGAGTAGAGAAGTATGTTTGGAACCTGCTGGGAGGAAATATTTTAATTTTAATAAAAACAGCATCATTCAGAAGTCTGGATGAATATTCAAACCTTTGGGACCCTGGAGGTTAAGTACTAACTTCCAGAATCTTTACGATTTTTCCAGGATTAAGTTAAACATAAATTGAAATTATGCTCATTGGTTAAAAGTGTACTTGTTCTTCCACAATGAACTGCTTGCTCTGGTACCACCCATTAAATCACAGAATCGTAGAATCATAGGTTGGAAGGAACCTTAAAGATCATCTTGTTCCAACCCCATCTGTCACGGGCTGGGACACACATCACTAGGTCAGGTTGCTCAGAGCCCCATCCAACCTGGCCTTGAACACTTCCATGGATGGGGCATTCCTCTGATCATCTTGGTGGCCTCCTCTGGACTTTTTACAACAGGTCCATGTCACTCCTGTGCTGGGCACCCAGAGCTGGATGCAGTACTACAGGTGGGGTATCACCAGAGCAGAGGGGAGGAATCACATTCCTCGACTTCCTGCCCATGCTGCTTTGGATGCAGCCAGGATACTCTTGGTTTTCTAGGCTGTGAGTGCTCACTGCCAGGTCTCCCACTGCCTCTTGTGTAAGGCCCCCTTTCCTTTTCTCTGTGTTCTGCTGTCCATTTTCTATCCTTAGCCCTCTTTCATTCTAGCATAGAGATAGCAGCACAAAGATTTATACTTGTATAGAAATATTATAAAAAAATTCTACTTGCTTGTCATTGGTAAATCTTTCTAATGGAACCTGGAAGTTTATTCTAATCTGAAATTTTGAAAATTTAGAATCTTTAAGTCTTACAGATGTTTTCCTACAGAGCAGAGCAGAGGGGAGGAATCACATTCCTCGACTTCCTGCCCATGCTGCTTTGGATGCAGCCAGGATACTCTTGGTTTTCTAGGCTGTGAGTGCTCACTGCCAGGTCTCCCACTGCCTCTTGTGTAAGGCCCCCTTTCCTTTTCTCTGTGTTCTGCTGTCCATTTTCTATCCTTAGCCCTCTTTCATTCTAGCATAGAGATAGCAGCACAAAGATTTATACTTGTATAGAAATATTATAAAAAAATTCTACTTGCTTGTCATTGGTAAATCTTTCTAATGGAACCTGGAAGTTTATTCTAATCTGAAATTTTGAAAATTTAGAATCTTTAAGTCTTACAGATGTTTTCCTAGATTGTACATAATTCTAATCCTCTTGCAACTCTCAGGGAAGAGTAATGGATAGGTGCTCTTAACTTGTATATTCCATAGCCTTTCTTCACCAAGACCACAGGATTTACGTATGTTAAAACTTCTTGGTTTCTGAGAACAATCAATGCTAATTAAACTTGAACCACTTATTTGATGCCCCAGAAAGTTCTTACTGACAAACTTGAGCATATTGAATTCCTATACTGCTTGGAGCTCTGTGTTCTGCCCATGCAGCAGACCTGTCTCTTCTCCTTAACAATACTGAAAGTCTGTGTGCTTTACTGTCCTTGTCAGGACCTAATCTATAGGATTATTTTATTGTTGCTGACATGCAAAAATAGAATCTGACACTTGTAGCCACACAGCTCTGCAAGGTTTACCCACCCAAAATCTTTCAAGGGATAGATTTTTGCTCTTAAATTGTTACATTAAAATGTACATTTAAGTTTATTATGTATAAAATATGCAGAACTAAGTTCTGAGATTCAGTCACATAAACTGGGGAAAGAAGAAAAGTAAATACTTTTCTTTAGGAACTTCTTTTATTAATTTATTTTGATCTTTCATAGATATGTTAAATGTATAGTGAGTATCTGCCATGCATCATCTTTTAGTACCTGTGTTTGTGTTGATGCCAAGAGGCATGTAAATCAGATCTTAAAGTGCCTATATTAGCAATATACTTCATTATATGCCTCATCTGGATAAAAAAATTGGGTACAACACCATGCAAGTACAGCTCTGTAAGCAACCTTGCCTATGTTTGTGGGCTGAGTGGTGATAAAAAGGCATATAGAGATGTACCTCTTTTGACAGTACTAGTGGCAAAGCAATCACTGATTGAGTTTTCCATCCAGTTACCAAAGAATTCAAAATCTGAGTCTTACGGGAATGAAATATTGATTTAGTTGTACCAAGCACAGGATCTGAAAAATAAGGTTCCCCTAGAAGTACTTCTTGACATTTCATAAATATAGGAAATAGCACTCCTGAAGCATATTAGAGCTCCTCCTTAGAAGCCGTCCCATATGGCTTCTTCTCAGGTGTCACCTTATCTGAACTTGATGCCACACAGGAGGATAGGACACATGCTTGCAACCCATATGACTCATTCCTCAGATGCAACATAAAACTAAGCTTTCATTGCATGTTCAGTGTGTCTGATGGCAAGGAACAATTTTTAAATATATCTGCCCCTTTGTGACTTTGCTGATCCCCACAGGGGTGAAAGGATTGCAATAGCATGAGCAAGAGGACTGCCTAACATCAGTCAGGTTTTCAACATCTTTTTCAGCTGCTTCCTTTATTTACACTACTGTAAATAAGTTTATGCAATTGTGACTTGACGCTAAGTCTCTCTTGCTTTACATAACTGTGGGCTGCCTTTCCTAACAAAGTAGGATGTGACTTAAGTAGCATTTTAGACTGAATAGACTGTCACCCTTGTAGGGTCATCTTTATTCATTTCCTCTGCACACATAACTGCATTCCGTACATTGAGGCCTCTCTTGCTCTGTCACGTGCAGTTTGTTAATGGCTATGAACCACCAGCCAAATCGCATTTTTTCTTTCTTTTGAATTTGCATCTCGGGTCTTGACTGATCTATCCACATTCCTCCATGAACTTGTGATTTTGTTTCAGGTTTTTTCCCTCTGGCCTGCCTTTTTTGGTGCCCCACTTCTATGGCATTGAAGCCTGATTATTTGACACCTGTGTTGTTTCAAAATGTCGTTGCATCGGTATGATGGATTGTGTTTGATCCTGTATCCATGTGTGCTCAATTTCAGTTAATTTAAATTCCTTTACAAGGAACTGGAGTAAAATACAGAAGTTTGAAAAAACATTTGCTCCATTCAATTCCAAAGAATTATTTTGGCTACATGGTGAGGTTTGAAAACCCATTAAAGCCACACAGAAGCCTTTGATGGATGAAATCAGTGAATTACAAATACAAATTGAAATACAAATTTTTACAGGGATTAACAGGTAAAATATAACAGATAATTGAGGAAAGGCTTAATGCTGTAAAATCAAACAAAAGAATCACGTGCCAGCTTAAGTTTATTGGGAAAGAGAAGCCAGTGACTGATTTGGTTAGCCTAGAGGATCACAAGATGTTAGGAAACATGAGGAAATGTTTCACAGACAATTGCTGTGACTGCAAACCAACTTTCTGTATCTATCTTCTCTGTTAATTTTGGAATTGCACCTGTACAAGGACATACTTTGTCCTTGTAATGAACATTAAAAAAGATATATCCAAAAGAGGGGTGCCTGATCAAACCAGTAGTTCAGAAAGAAGTCGTGCTGTTAGGAGATAAGCAGCATCTCAAACTTCTGAACTGACTTTAATATGAAGTACAAGAATGTTAAAAACCATGCTGCTCCTCAATTAAAATTGCTGCTGATGGGGATCAGAATTCATAAGTAGTGCTCTTGTGTTAAAAAATATTCCAAGGTTAACTCAGTATTTTATACCACAAAACCTTACATTTATTACCAACAATTTTTTGAAACTGTAGCTCCAATGGAGAGAATGTTGGAAGATTATGTTCTCAAAGTAAGACAGAAAACAGGTTTTCCAAGGGAAAAATCTTTCTTCTCTTATTTGACCATGTCAGTATAATGAGGAATGAATATGAATGAGATTATATAGTTTTATGTTTTTTATGTTTTAGAATTTTGACTTTAATATGCTAAAGAACTTGAATAATCTTGTGGTAAGAACAAAAAAAAAAAAATTTGGAATGGAGTAAAATAAGTAACTTTTTGGACCTTCTGTTGTTTTTCCTGCATATTAGCATGGCTACTCTGATGGCATTGATGTGAAACTAAACCATGATTATACTGGTTTGTTCTGTAATGGAAATAGTCTTTCAGATCTGGCTTCAGCTGTTGTTTTTCTGTTAATTGCTTATGGAATTCATGGCAAAACTGCATAATTCAGGGACATGTTCAGAAACTTAGCCCAACACAGGAAATAAAATAATCCTCCCATAAATTATGAGTATGTGGAGAAAGCTGTCACATTGTTTTCCTGACTAGTTTTAAAATCTCAAGAGTATTGATCAGACAGGATTTTCTCTTCTTTAATTAGATACAGTGTGACAGTTTGAAGTACCTTGAGTGCAGTTGTGGCACTATACAATGTAAATTTATATTTATTATATAAATATAAATTATTACTGTATTATTATAACAGTATTCTAGAGAAAAAATGTGTTGAAAAGGACAAATGGAGTTTGGTGAATCAACATTGCAAATATTGTAACATATAGAAGCACAACAGTTTGTGAGATTTCATTTAAATAGTTTTCAGGTACTTGTGAAAATGTTATGTTCACATGACCCAGTGTCTAGATATGAAGAAATCAGAAGTGACTCATTAAATATTTGCAAACCAAAAAAACCTTTAGTGTGAATGTTAAAACCAAACCCATTTACAGTGCAGTCTCTCCTTTACGGGGCTGTAAAAGACTTTTTGTTGTATGCAAAAGCATGGGATTTTGGGGATAGCCATTGATACAGTTACTATGATAAACCCCCCTGTAGCATCTTTTGTTCCCACACACCAGTGATATACTGGAAAAATAGAAGTTTCAGACCTTTTCCATTGAATGGGCATTCAGGAATACTCTGTCAAAAGTATTTTGTGTCTAAGGTATGCTCTTAAAATCTGAGACAAATCTGAATTTTACTAGTTGAATTCCTGTGCAAGTAAAGCAACTTTTCCTTGCCTTTGTCAAATGAACTTGGGTTTAGTGAATCTCAAGAGGCACAAGTGACCTACTGGGATGAAGCTGACATGCTTATAAGTTACTTGTCTTCATCTTAGTTCAACCGCGTTAACCAGTGGAGTTCTATATTTCCTAATTTCGATTTCTTCTTGTCTGAGATTGCTCAAGAATCATTTGAAGGGATTCTATAAAAAGAGACTATAAAATCTCCAAGTCTGTCTTTTCTGCAGGATATAATGCAGATGTGTGGTGGTTTACTCAGGATTTTAAAGAGCTCTCCATGAGTCAGTGTCCCCTGTATTGTTCTTGGCCCTTTTTTCAGAGCTGAGGTTGCTGGGTCCATCCTCTGTAACCTCTGGTTTTCTGTGGTTTATTACTTTGGAGGCCTCATTTAGAAAACCATTCCTGTTTGACCATTTGTCTATTAATATGTTTGCCTTTAAGGTCATAGCATATCTTTGAAATTTCTTGTATGTTAACAAATTCTGTCAGATCGGGAGAGGCAGATAGGAAAGTTCACTCTGAGTGGTTATTTCAGATGCAGAAAGGGGAGCAAGAGCCACCGTGTTACCACACCAGTGTCTTGTGTCTTACAAGTGTCTTCATCAAATTGAATGAAGGATAATTGTCTTTTCAGACAGATTTTTACAGGCAGTAAAAGTTCTCTGCTGGTTGTCTCTCTTGTCCAGCCAAGAACCCAAGATTTCCCTGGCTGCAGGATTGTTTCCATGTTCCCTGTCCAGAATCCAAGTTCTCCTACTGCTTGTAGTGCTTGTGCTATGTAAATCTAGTTCCTTAGCAGATGGTGGGAATGTCTATTTTTTTCTCTTCTGCAGCCTACTCTTTGCAGGATTGTAATCAGGAAATGAAGTTCAGTCCCTTAATCCAAGTATCCTAACCCCTGTATATGGATGAGATTTATGTATACTTTATTTCTCTCTTATTTTAAATTTTGAATCTCTCTTATTTTGAATATGAGTCAGCATAAAAATGCTCTCATAAGGATTTTCATTATAGTAATACTTCCACCTGGGAAAACGGATTTTTAATTTCAGATGTTCTCCTGAAGAAAATGTATTTATTGAATCTAGATATCTCTTGCCTTCTGCAAGTCCTTGAAGATCTTTTAGCAATTACTGAATCGATTTCTGAAAATGAAAGAAAGTGAGGATTGTGTTTTTCCTGGTTTTTGGATCTTTTTGAGATTTTATGGCTACCTGAGGCATCGTCCAAATAATACCAAAATAAAATACTGATAAAATACTGTTAATTTTGAAAGCTGTGTGTAATAGGATTAGTTTATATACTTTCTAGACAACATACTACTTAACCTAGTCCCTATTTTTTTATGTATTGACAAGGAAAATAATGTTTTGAGTATATTGTGATGTATCTGTTTAGTGACTTTTCTTTCAAGCTTTAATATTCCCAGGAAATAAGAACTGAGGCTTAGGGAAATTAAATAAACCTGCAGTCATAGCAAATTAAATAGTTTAACTAATTCCTAGGCTTCTGGAGGCAGTGTGTCTCACTGAGGCTTTGGGCTGTGTAATGGATTATAATGTTAGGCAAGGAATTAATTTATGGAAGGAATAATGTTTGTTAGAAAGATTTGAGGTTAGTGTGTCAAAGACTTAACCATTTCCATAATAGGCATAAACCAGAGAATATTTTTTTTTAATTGTTGGATAGAGAAGGAACTTTGTGTTAAAGAGGAAGAGAATGATTTCCTTGAGGTTCTTTTTTTCCCATGTTAGTATTTTTGTTTCTACATATCATAACAGGAATTGGTAACATTCACATCCACATGGTCTTGAGAAGGATGTCATCAGAGAGCGGGGAGTTGTACATAAATTTTTAGATTTGTTTTCTTTTATAGTCTTAAGTTCAGGAATGATCCATGTGCAATAAATGATTAAATTATAAAAATTAATTATATTAAATGAAGAAACCTTGGGTCATCCCTCTGTCCAAAAGCAGGGTCATTCTATCTGTGACATTGTTTCACCGCTTTAAAAAACCCATGCTAGTAGAGGCAGTATATGTTCCTCATCAATTTATTCTGACAAAATTCAGGCACTGCAACTGGAATCCATTAGTTGTTGTCCTGTCTACCGTGGGCATTTAAACATTTTATTTCTAGATTCCTGATGTACTGTAAGACTTGTATGGCGTCACACCTCTTGCCTGTGGCTGGTGCCTGGTGTCGTGTCTGATCTCTGCCCACAGGCAGTGTTTCCTGAACTCCTGAATGCATTTGCTGGGTTCCTTCTGTCTCCTACTGGTGTGTGCCCTTCTTGGCACCTAGAGCCACTCTCAGTGCTTCAGCTGAGGCTTTACAAGTGCCCAAGTGGATAGTGAAGTAGGATTATTTCTTGTGCTGTTCAGGCCATACTCCCATGTAGACAGTCAGCACAATCCCTGCTGTTTTCACAATGCCATGATGTTGTTGACTCATCTGTGAATGATCATAGCCCTGGGATCTCTTCCCACAGACCTGCTGGCACAGTAGGATCCTAGCCAGTGCCATCTTCTTGTTGAAGCTCATTTTCTTGTACTTGCCAGAAGACATTAGCAATTTTTAAAGGTTGTTTTTCTAGTTTGCCAAAATTTCCAAAATTACAACCTGGTCTTCACCCTATTATTTGATCTTCACCCTAATACTCTACTGTTTGAGCCCTATTATGTTGAATAATGATAATCTCTATTCTACCCTTCTTGTTGTTTTGAAAATATTAAACAGTCCTGGGTCAAAGACAAACTAGTTCTTAAAACCCCACCCAGTGAAACCCCAACCCATATCTACTCTATGGTGATTAAAACACAACCAAAAAAAGCAGGTTTCTCTGGTTTGCTCTGAAGAACTTTTAGTGTGCCAGCATAAGAAACCTGGTACTTGTTGATCATGCAGGCCAGCCTGTAGAGGCTGTGCTATCTGTGACCAAGAAAAGGAATGTGAAGAGCAGCCTCCCTGCACGAAAGGAAATTGAGGTGTGGCTCTAGATGGCCACTGCATAGCCCTGCTCTTCAGGGTGGGCAGGCTGAGTGACAGAGGTTGACACCAAGCAGTCACGTATTCTTTCACAAGTCTACAGGCACCACAAGGGCAGTCTCACGTTCTCTATCCATAATCCCTATTAAAAAAAGTGAGACTGTTTAACATTGTTACTACAGTTGATCTGATGTTCAGTACCATTAAGTTACCAGTCTTAATATATGAAGGATAAAAAGGAGGAGGAGGGAGCTGGGTGTTTCCCTGACAGTTTTGGGAATGCACAGCAATTTGCTCAGTGCTGTGTGCAGAGCAGGGATTTCTCTTGAAATTGAAATCCAGTGTTCTGTGTTCTCTCTTGGCTCTTTCAAGACTCTCTCAGTTTAGGGAAGTTAATACTTCTGTGCTTTTTTTTTTTTTTCTGTATGACTAAAATGATCCAGAAATGTGAAAATGAAAGGGAGGTTTGAGAGGTCATGCAACCTCCCCACTGAGGTATCATTAGTTATAAATTCCTCAGATGTATTTTGTTCAAACCTCCTGTGAATGGAACTTAAAACCTCCACAGCTAACATCTTCAAGAGCTTTTTCCTTTAGTAATGCAGTGTTTGTACTAATCCTCAGCTTCCACATTTTATACTTACTTCTTATTTTCCCTACCATTAAAGCTGGAGAAAAGTGCATTGCTATTCTTTTAATAACATTTTTTCTTATATTACAAACCTGGCCTTTTCCTCATGGTCCTTCATGGTTTTATCTTTTCCAGGTGCTGTCACCCCAGTTTCTTCAATCTTTTCTTTTAGGCCGTGCTTTTTAGTTGAGTCAGCATGCATGTTGCTCTTCTCTGGTCTTTATCCAGTTTGCCTTCATCTTTATTTTGCTTGTCTTCCAAGCAATACATATTGTTCTTCACCAGCATTCAGAAGCACTGTATTTTCACCTCCACTGTCTAATCCCCAATGAAACTGTAAATTTAGAATAAGTTGATATTTACCTTTTTTGTGGTCATCTTGATGTAACTACTTTATAATCAGGTCAGTATGGTAGGAGAGCACTTTGTATTTAAAATGTAAATTGTCTTGATTCAAGAAATCATTTCTTTTGAGTCCTGTCTGTAGGTCACGTATGTTGAAAATGAAAAATCTGCTTAAATGCATTTCTTAACCAGAGTTCATGAATTTGAAGTATTTTAATTGGAAGAAAAATATCTATGGTGTTTATACTTCATCATATTGTGTAACCCTGGCAGTTTTCAGAACTTCTCCTCAAATTCTTGTTTATCACATACTGACTGTGGTAGACTGGAAATAATTTGTTTAATTTAGCGGCCTGCCTACACAATCATGCAAATCTAGAGGATAAAGTTGTCAAAACTTCTAAACATAAATACCATGGAGTTGATTCTGCAACAGATGGAAAAGTGCCGGAACTGCCACTGACATGAGGGCAGCCTGACATTCGAGGTGAAAGTAATTTATTGTAGAGTGGTTACAATGTAGTGAACAGAGGGTTTGCATTTGGGAAATTTGTGTTGTGTTCTTCCATATTTCCCTCTTACGGTCATGACAGCTAAGCAAAAACAGGAGGTGAGACAATAAAACAGCTTAATGAGGGATGGATAAGATTTTTCTGGTTTAAGTTCATGGTCAATTTTTTTTATTTTTATTTATAGGTTTTGTTATTGAAAAAAAACACTTTTCACTTTCCTGCCACTCTTTCTTTTGAGAATAGACATTGTATCATCAATGACTTATTTCCAAATATTGTCCCACCACCTTTTCACAGTGGACATTGTCTATTTCTTGATCTCCTTAGTCACAGGCTGTCACTTCTTTTCACAGAAATGAGGAGGAAGACATCAAATCACAACGCATTTGAACCCCCTCCCCATACCCCAAGGACATATTTTTACAGAAAGAGCTGGCAGGATTTCAGAGTTCATAGAATTTTTCCTTTCCCTATGGGTTGAATCAGACCTTGGCCAAGAAAACCCAGTCATTAAAAATAAGCCATTGTAATAGCAGTGCAGCTGTCAGATGTAACATTGGGCCATGACTGGCGTTGTAGGTGGTGCTTCTAAGTAATTGTTTCGTTATTTCATTGTTAGTGAAGAGCTTAGGGATAAGGCTGAGAGAACATGACCCTTAAGAGACCATGTGTCCTCCCATGTACAAGTCTGTTACATTTACCCAGAGAATGTGCCAAATTTGCTTCCCTGAGTTTTGTCATCCAAACCATGATGCAGGCACTGTTGGTCATTGGTAGTTGAGCACTGTTACTGAGAGGAATCCACATCCTGCTGGCCTCGCGCCAGACCCAGTGCGGAGATGTGTGAATGCTGGCCTCGGGAACCGTGTGCTGGAGCACAAACTGAGGAACAGCCTGGTACCAACCAATGCAAGCAAGCTCAGAGTAGCTCCAAGGGTGTTGGATTTTAATGGTTTGCAGGGCTTTGGTTTTTTCTTTCCAGAAGTGACTGTTACAGTGATGGACCTATCTCAGTGCATGTAATTTCTCTGGGAAGCAGATATAATGGTCAAAACAGAGAAGAGCCAGCATGGCAGAGCAGGATATTGAAGAGCTCTGATGTCAAGAGGAAGTGTTCCATCCCACAGTCTGTCCAAGTGGGCACTCCAAGCAGAGCACATGTCTTTCTCAGACACCATTTCCTGATGTTAATAAGTTAATAAGTGGAAGTGGTCTGCAGGGGAAGTGATGTGTCTGTCACAAGTTTGAACGTCCAAGGATTTGACTAGCAGAGTTTGAGGACACCTATCAAGACTGCAGCTGTCAGTTCAGAGCCATTCTGTAAAATTCAATTTTTAATTCACCACATTGCTGAGAATACCATTTTGTTGTTGGGGGGGGGTTTTGTTTGTTTGGTTTGTTTTTGTTTTTTGCTCTTTACCTTCTGAGCATGTCATAATTGTGGCTTGCATAAGAAAGGCAGAGGTATTGAACCCAAACCCACTTATAAGGCACTAGGTAAAGGAGTAAACAAATTAAATCAGCCACAATAAAGTCATGCAAGACACTCCTTTCTCCTGAGGCTGAATATAAGGAATTTGAAGAATTCCTAAAGTTAGCTGCCCAGCAATGTTGCAGCCACACCTCCACCCCAGCAGCACAGGAGGAAAAACCTATATTCATTTCAGAAATTACGAAATTTTCAATAAAGAAAGCAAAAAAATTCAAGAATTTTGAGTTCATGCTGATCATGTTTAATAAATTCATGGAAACATTTGAGGTGTTACATAGAGACCGTGTCACAAAGTGGACCCAAAGGAGTCTGTGTAATAACTCCGTTTCCTCGCCTGGCTGGGTGCTCCTATGAGCTAATTATAAAGGAGCTGCAAGCCGCTCTCGTTTGTCAGTTTGCCAAATTTCACAATTTCATGGCAAGACTTTCTGCAGTTGTTTTAATACTTCAAGGTTGCTTGGTGTATCAAAGCAGTGGAGAATGTGGGTTGCCTTTTTATACCTTCCTGATTATTGGAAAAAAGAATTGAAGCACAGGAACATGGATTTCATACAGGAAATCATAGGACCCACAAAATATTGTGTTTTGAAAATGTCATTAATTGAAGCAAAATCTTTCTTTAAAGCATTTGAGGTGATAATTTTTCTTCTTTCAGTCATTATCAGGCTCCCAATTGATGCAGTATGTGATACACTGTATTACAGCTGGGTAACACCGTGTGCTGATTAAGTAATAATGCAAACTCTTCCCAAACTGAAGATTGCAAGCTTGAGCTGGTGGCCTGTCTTCCTTTCCTGGCCACTGATCAGTAGAACCAAAGAATGAGTTGACAGGGATGAATCTGCTTTTCTATGGATTTTAGTTAATTTTTGTGTATTCCATCTCAAATTCAAACCCACCAACTTCATGCAACTATATTGTGTGAAGTCCTGGCCTCTGCAGCAAAGTTTTTAAAGAACTGGCATCCAGTGAAATGTTTATAATCATCAGGCACCGTAGTGAGTCACTGGTATGAGTCACTGACCTAGTTGTGGTGCATGGGATTGTGAAAATGGGGTCAGACTTCCCTCTGCCACACAGAGAGGGTACACTCAGACTGGCATCTGTACTGTGCCGAGGTGAGCATGTGGCCCTGGGTAGTGGGTACTGGTAGGATCACAGAGCACGTCCTCAGAAGTTTCTCCACAGGTTGAAGGAAAATGACATGCCATACGAACTTTAAATTAGATTGCCACCAGCAGCAACAGAATCTTTACAGTCCTGACCACACTGACCAGTGCTCTATCACCACCAGCAGTGTTATCCTGATGTTTTCCAAGTTAAGGACAGTTATGAACACAGCCAGAGAGGGCTGTCAGGCAGGTTGGACAGTTGTGGTTCAATCAGCTGTCCATCTACTGAGCTATATACTGAGCTACTTACCGTACTAAGGAAGAGAGCAGCCTAGGTCAGCTATTGAAATGGCAGGCTTACCCTTATGTACAGGTCACTTTCTTCCTTACTTATCACTTCTTCTTGTAAATGTTTCTCAAATGATGGACAAACATTTTGTCAGTTGTAGACATATGTTTGGTGTTGGTAGAAGTTTGATGTAAACCAGAAGGATGTTATAAAGGGTTGATTACATTCTGTTTACTTGTCTCCAAGTTCATTTCCCATTGGGAGCTGGGTGAAATGTATTTCACAAGCACTGTGGAAAGACCACAGCGTTTCAGGCATCTTTCCATGAAAATGTTCAATGAAAAAGAGCAGTGTGGAAACTTACAGTGAGAATGTGTGCACTGCACAGGCCATGTACCAGAAGCTGCACAGCACCCTGGTGTGGCAGAGACCATGAAAAGAGATGAGGCTGGCCAGTAGCAAGAGGCTTACAGAAAAGAGACCATGGAAAAGAAAGGGCTTAGTTGCAAAACCAGTCAAAGGGTGAATGTTATGGTGTGGTGCCCATTCACAGAGCAGCTGCCCTCAGCTTGACCACCAAATTGCTAGACAGTGAACTCAGTGAATCTCACAGATTGGACCAACCAGATGTCATAATAATTAATTCCAACTGTCCAGTAATTGAAAGCAGCATAGAGACAGCAATTTCTTGTTGACAGCATTAATAGGAAATCATCTTTAGTTGGAAAAGGCACAGGTTTTATAGTTTTGACTAATGCAAAAGGAAAGAATAAAATTCTGGATTCTAAGATAGGCTTTGCTAGTACTGTTTGCATTTCTCAGAAGAGGCAATTATGCCTCAAAATAATAATTGCCTAGGCAATTATTATTTTAGAATTATGGCTGCTCACTCAGCAGCTGTAATTCTAAAATATGCCTTTGAAAGCTGGTGTCTGTAAGGCAGAGCTTCTTCACAGGTATGCATCTGTCCCTTAAGAAGCAATAATTTCAAATCATATTTCACAAGATACTTTGGAATTTTATAAAGTATTTCCAAAAACTTTACTATGGGAGTGCTTTGCTTCTTTTGTGTCAGTTCTAACTTTACTGCATAGTGTATTTATTCTTGAAGTAAATCATTCTTAGGCTGCTTTTGTTCTTATTTAAACCTAATATTTTAATGTGTATTTTTGGCTGAGGATTTAAATGCCCAAATTGCATTGAAATGCTTTAGGGCCAGAGCACAGAGTTCTTGTAAAAACTGTTGTCTCTGTTAGTTACTCCAATATTCAAAAGGTCCAAAGTGAAGCTTCTTGTCTGCATATTCCTGTTCTGTTTCTCATTTTATTTGAAGGGTGTTAAAAATGAGGAAGGCAAAGACTGTGCTTGTTGATACACATAACAGTACATGAAGAGTGCTGGGTCTTCTCTATTTTAGGGTGAAAGCCTTTCCATAAAGTAATATGGCAGTCATTTGCATCTGATCTATAATGTTCAGGTCTTTCAATTGACTAGCAAAGCATGGTCCTCAGGACACCACAGGAATTTAATTAAGCAGAGCTACTTTGTTTACATGGTGCAAATGGGAGCAAAATTTAGCTGCAGCTGAGACACGATTGAGATTTATGTTTTTCATCAGAAAAATAATACTTCTAAGATATATATATATATACATACATTTATTTATTTAAGAACACTATCACTTCTGAGATTTGTATGTCATTAATTGTTGATAGTTTAAGAAATTGTTCATGAATAATATAATTGTTGCAATTACACTCTTTTATACTGCCTAGCACTTTAAATGGAAATCTCAGAACCTGGTTTTACAGTTCTTTGTTTGCCACAAGGAAGTAGAGAAATTAAACAGATAAATAATTAAGGCATTAGCTTTAATGGAGGCTTAGGAGTTTGGTTAATTGTTTTTCAGTACAATTGTAACTTGGTTTTATTAAAAAAACCCAAGGACAAACCAGCCAAAACCAACCAAAAAAAAAAGCAAACAACCATCTAGCACTTACTGTCTTTAACACAATAACAAACATTTCTACAGTTCAGCACTTGTGAGCAACCCTAGAATAGCAAACCTGTGCAAACAACTCAGATCTTCTGAGAACCTTTGAAGTAAAAAATTATTTTGTGCAAAACTCAGCACTTTGTGACCAGTCAGATAATGGCAAGCCAATGTTCTCATCTCGGCACTTGCCTGCTCTTCTGCAATAATATGCCAGTGTGAATGTATGAAAGAAAAAAAACACCAAAAACCAAAAAACCAAACACTTTAAGATTTCTTTTCCAAGTTCATACAGAGTGAGTAAAAACATATTTGGTCATTTATAAATGCATTTTATAATATACAGAATCAAGTGCAAAAGGATATACCTGGGATTTTGATATTCTGGAATACTTGTAGTTAGTACAGGAAAATGTGATTTTTTTTTTTTTCCTCCTTACCATAATCCTAAAGCAACATTAAATAAAGAAGGGTGAGCTAGGTTGGGATAACTGATGAGCTGAGATTAAGTATTTGTTCCATTTCACAGCAACTTCAGGGTGTAATTCTACTGTTCACCCTGATTCTTCCAGGGTGTCTTTCTGGCTTTTAGCAGTGTGCTGCAGGAAACCATTTCAGTGTGTGCTGTGGGTGTAGCAGTGTGGCAGGGACAGCTGGGCAAACTGCTCCACTCTACAGAGCTGGCTTCCATCCCCATTCTCTTCCTGCTCAGAAACATGACTGCCCTTTTCCCATGTTCTCTCTCCCTATTTCTGACTCATTTGCTGTTTCTTTTTATATACAGAAAGGAATTGTGCAGGAGAGGTCAGAGCTGCTTCTGCAACTTTGTGCTGCTTATACAAAGGCAGTATCTGGTTGCCTCTCACTCACACAGTGCTCTGCAGGCCTGGGAGACCAGGTATCTGGCTCACAACAGACTTTTTTTCCTACAGCCTTCAGCTCCTTTGTGTGTCTCATCTCCTGGTGGCACTGGAGGAGGGGAGGGAGAACAGAACAGCTGGATTTGCATTTGTCACATGGCAGCAAAAATAGCACATCACCATTACAATTTTGGCTTGAGTTATATGAGATTCAAGGATTTTTTTCATGATGGTTATGAAAGTGACCTTTAACAAATGTTTTGCGGTCAAATAAACGTGAAACTTATGGAAAAGGAAAGTCCAATTGCGTACAGAATATTCTCAGCTCTTACATAGAATTGGGAATCTAACAATTAGATTACTGATGAACCATCATAGTCAGAACGTGTTTCACAAAGTAGAGTTAGTCTATGGAGTATTTATCATGGATTTAATCAGAAAAAGTCTGGAAATTCATATGGAGCACAAGCAGCCTTTGTTCAGCAAACTGCTGACATGTTCCTTCAGGCAAATTTTTCCTTTGGCTGCATTAGTTAAGCAAATAACTATGCAGAGTGCTTAGTCCTGGATTTGCAATTCTGAAGGAAATTTGTCTTCTTTATGGGTGCATTGCATATATGAGTATGTAAAAAAAAGATCAAAGTCACAGTCTTTGGGACTATGTTTTGATTCAGTAAAGTTCAGATCCTTTGAAACAAAGGAGAACTCTGGTTCTGAGTTATCAGCAGGACTGCTGGTGGTCATCACCAGGTTGTTAAGAAACACTTTCAATACCACTGAAGTCCTGTTCATATTTTTGTGTCCTTTTAAGCAAGGGAACAAGATTGAAGTCAGGTATTCTGATTCGAGACTCCTGAGGCAAGATGCTAACAAGCTAGAGGGCACTTGGCTGTACCAAGTAATTCATGAATACACACCAGTTGTCCCATAGCTGTAAGATAAATGCCAATTAAGAATATGGCTTTGGAGAGCCCTGTAATAGTAAAAGATAAAATCTATAATTTAGAAATCCTTTAATAGACAATTCAGAGAAAGAGAACTCTGCATGTGCAAGTGGTTGGTAGTGAGCTAGCTCCTGTACAGCCAGAGTTAAAAAAGCCAAATACATTTTGTGGGGAAAATAATGTAATTCTCTCTGTATGCCTTTTAGGAGTTTGCAAGGGAATGTCAACATCAGTAGAGATGATGTAGACATTCTCTTGAAATATCTTATTTTGTTATTAGCCCTACCTGAGAGATGAGTTTTGTCCAAAGGTGTCCAGTGGTGTCTTCACCTAAGTCTTAAAGTACAGTCCACAAGTATTTGACAAATGGTTAAAGTATGTTTTTCTTTCTTGGCTAAGAGCCATATTTTCACTATGTCACCCAAGACACTGTATTAATTTTTTTAACGACTGCTACACTACTATAGAGACTTTTTCAATGATGTACCAGCGGTGTACTCTTTTTCTGAGTGTCCTGCATACTTGACTTTTTTCTCACATGTTTCACAGACTGATTAACTCAATCCCACCTCCTTTGCCATTAAGAAATTCTGTGGCCACTACAGACTTGCCTGCAGCTGCTTTTGGACTTCGGCAACACCCAGTTGTTGTTCATAGGCCTGAGTGATGCTCTGACTTGACTGGGCCTGTGTCTTGTTCTGCAACATGTAAGTTGTGCTTGTATTGTGCAGATCATTGCCCCACTTTACTTCTCCTGAATTCCCTTCCCCACTGCCTTTTGTGGCTCAGAGTGGCAGAACTGAAGTCAGTGAGACTGTCTGAGGAAGGAACTGGTCATGTCTGCCTTTCCTGTTGAGCTTTTTCCCTTTTACAGTTTTAGTAGCCCTATTAACACATGAAGGATAGCCAGGGAGTTGTTCCTCCTACAGAGTACTCGTACACTGTAGTGGAGATGTCTCCTAACACCCCCTCCCTGTGTGCAGAATGGAAATGTGAGAGCATGCCTGAGTCTTATGAGGGGGTCTAAGCATCACAAGTCGAAGTCCACATTAAGGTAGACAGGGAATAGAGATGCCAGATCTTTCAGAAACCATTTTGAAAATTATGAGCAAAACAGGAAAGTAAGCAATAAGATAATGAGTACATACTAATGCAGACATGCCCTGCACCCAGGTGAGAGGAGTTAACAAAAAGCCAGGTGAGCTCCCAGGAAGGACTATTCAAAGGCTCTATGTGGGGGCTGAAGAGGTTTGGGAATCTGGAGTTGTCCTGAGAGCATGAACAGAGCAAAGTGTAGAGGGCTGTGATGGAAGCAGGGTTTGGTGTTGCATACATGAAATAGGACAGAGGTTTGCAGAAGCCCGCTTGTGCAATTTTGAATATAAACACACCAGACAGCCCCCTAAAGAGAGTGTGGAGAGACAGGGGTCTGCCTCTCCCACAGCTAGTGAGATTACCCATCAAAAAGGGAAATGGTCTTATCCCGTCTTGCTCTACAGACACTTCAACATGTTTCTGCAGTTTATTGTATCTCATGTACTGTGCCTGTCAGGAGCACCCATGTCATTCTCAGTTGTACGGAAGGATCCTGCAAACAAAGTATGGCTGGGGAAGCAACAAAAGAGCTGGGATTCACAGCCAAGAGAGAGGAAGTTCACCTTCCTCTATTTCTATGTTGTATCTTTTTTACACCTGCTCTTCAATGGGTTTGTTTCCTGCTGAATGCAGCTCTTCCCAAGGTGCAGCAGCCTTTTAGCAGATCTCTCTCAGATGACCACATTCTTGGTTTGTTTGGCCAAGCGGATATTTGATAGTGGCAGCATCCAAGCCAGCACTTTTAATATAAATTACTCACTATCTTTAGCTGTATCTCTGTGTTGAGAACTGAGATTACAGGGTGGTGGGAGAGAAGAAAATGGCAACATAATGGAAACTAGACAGAATTCCCATCTTCTTTCTTGAAACATCTTGACAGCCTGTTGAGATTGTAGCTCTTCTCCATCTCTGGCTGTCTGTGTAAAGCACCCCAGCAAAGAGAAGGTAGTTCTGACTTTTTGGCTGTCTGCCTTTTGTCTTGCTAAAGGAGAAGTCTTATAATCTGCTCTCTCATTGCAGTGTAGAGTATTGCAGCTCTGGAGAAAATTTGTTTCTTTCCCTTGGTAATTGGAGGTTTATTGGCTGTTTGGTTGAGAAAAGCTCAAACAAGCAGATATGTTAAGGTGGGTGTCCTTCTTTCATTCAATGCACAGGCTTTTCTAACCAGAAAGAAAAACTGTTGAGGACTGGCCTTCTTGTTAAATGTGTGAGACAGCAGAAGCTGTCTGGCTTGACTCATGGGTTTGACAGAGGAGTTAGTAAGTTTACCTGAGGACATTCTGAAACATCATGAGGCTGGTAGTAGCTAAATATAAGGCAAGTCTGTTGGTGCCACCCTGGGAAACAGAACTCATGGGTGTGTGGCACAGAGATAGCAGAGCCTGCTGTGCAGAGGCAGACAGGCTGTCCCACTGACATCTTGCAAGGTGTCAAGGCAGTCAGACTCGCATTTGTAGAGCTGTGGCTGCAGCTAATAATATCCAGTACCTGTAGTTCATTAGGGAGGGAAAAAGAAAAAGAATTAATAGGACAAAAAGTACAGATAGTTAAAAACAGAGAGTTTCAAGGGATTCCAGATTCTAGGATTCTGCCTCTTGGAACCTGGAAAGATTCTCACCTAAACTAAACATATATCAAAAGAAGCAGAAAATAAACATCTGCTGCTTTTCTTTTGACTGCATATTGATTTGTAGCAAGACAAATAGCAATTATGCTGTAACACACATAGGCCCAGATGTTTTCTAATACTAAAACTGTAGCTTGCTAACACTTAAGGAGGAAAGATGCTGGGTCTTCTTCAGGAAGAGAATCGTGTGTCCTGCTTAATGCAGCTGGACAGAGGTAACCAGCCAGATTATTTGCTGTACAAAATAAGCCAGTCTCAGCACCAAACAGCAGTCTCCAACCCCCAGTACTATATTAAGCTTCTCTTTGTCACAGGTATAAGAGCCGTGTTCTGATTTTAACCTGCCCCAGATCTGACTTCCAGTTATGGATGTGGAAGGACTGTGTTTTAGAACTTGACCCACAGGTAGCTCTCTCTCTTACTGAATAGTTCAAGAATTTAACTAGATTACCTACCTCTGAAGGTCTTGCCATGCGTGTGTACTTCTTTTAACTTAATGTCTTCTCAAACCTATTCTCAGCTGTCAAATCAGGCCACCAGTACTTCCTTTCACCCACTACTTTATTTACTTTTTCTTTCTTACTTAGAACCTGAAATATTTGTGGTTTATCTTCTTAGGGCATAGCACTTCAGCTTCTCATTACTACTTCCAAAGCTTAAGGGAAGAAACAGAAACAGGAGCACGTGTGTGGGTACAAGCCCATGGTCAGTGAAGGGTCACAAAGTAAGGTTTGCTCTTTCAATGACTCCAGAAAAGACATGACTGTCACAGCTTGCAGGTGGGACTGTCACCAAAAGAGAATAAGAATTAAATTGCCTCATATTTCTAGCACCTGTTCACTGAGCTGTATGAAAAAGTCACACAGAAAGCGGCTACCATAGTAGAAGTTAAAGCATACTAACTTCCAAAATCGGAAAAACTTTATTATCTTTTGGTCCAGACTTGAACTAAGGGAGATATCTTGAAAATAAGTTTAAAAATCAACTAGGTGTCTCAAGGATCATGTGACATATATTTTCAGCAAGGAGCTAGAGGGTGGGGAAACTCCCAAGTTAGCAATCTCATGAAAATTACAATATTCAATGGCAGCACCCACAGAATGTCCATCTCCCTGTAGAAACTGGTTTTGCTGCTACAAGCACATTCATGTTTAGATCATTATCTACTCAACAGTTCTTGATCCTTGTACTTCAGAGGAAATGCTGTATCTGTTTTGAAGGTGAATGACAGAGAATGTGAAGACTGACTTTATATACAGGTAATTTAAAGCAATATTGCACATTTATTTTAAACTAGGACACTAGTAGATTTCACATATACCATCTTACACCAGAATCACTCTCCCTAGCCCTTCAGGATTTCAAAGAATATTACAGACATAGAAGATAAAATTACACTCTTCTATAATTTTTCTATATTTCTGTGATAGAAATAAATATTTTAGAACATCTTATTCAGGACTAGTCATATCTATGGACTTTTCTTCCTCTTCAGATCTTGTTATGTGAATAACAGTCCCACGTCTTTCTGTTCTAGGTACAAACAGGTTTCAAAGGTGTTTTCAGCCTATAGTTCCAGGCATTGTTGTTTTTCCAGTTTCATTCTGCCTGGTCACTTCCAAACAACTTGTTTAGAAGAGAGCTGTAATTTTTTGTTAATGCAAAGACCCAGAAAAATTTATTTATACATCTAGAGGAGAGGAGTCACAGAGGAAGGACATAACAATAAAAGGCCAGCATGCAAATTATTCTGGTAAGTGCTTAGCACCTTCCTTTGCTCTGAAGCAGACACTTACTCAAGTGTCACAGGGAAGCAAAATTTCAGCTCTTGCCTCTCCTACTCTGGACATATCCTCAAAAATTCTATTCACAATTGCATATCCTGTAGCACTGTTCCACCCAAAATATGTGAGGCCTTTGACACACATTTTTGCTACCAAATATGTGAAATGTCTTACCTTTTTCCAGGTACATGTATGAAACACCATTAGATGTAACTCTTAACCCTCTGCAAGCAATGCAGAGCCATCAAATAAACAAGGCAGTCAGATAATGATCACTGATAGCATCCAGGTGCTTCACAGGGAAGTTGCAGCAAAGTTTCTTATCTCTTGCGGTACCTTTAAGGATTTGCCTGGAGGCCAGTGCTGAAATCAGACTTCCAACCTGCCAGAAAATTTACAACTACTTGCTAAGTCACCCTCCTTGCCCTGAAGACTTTCTATTCTAAAAAGTCCCTTTTCTATAGATAGAAAAGTGACGCATAAACCAAATCAAGACTCATATTTTGCAGCAGGTTGACAATGATTTTCTTGATGTCTTACCATGAGAGAATCAGGAATTTTCTGGGAATGCCCTGAGTTTCAGCCCTGTGTCTTTCCTCACCAACCTCTTTTACATGCCAAAAAGACATGGAATAGTGTGTAACTGAAGTATTTAAGTCATCCTATTCAGTGGGGGCACTAATGGTTATGAAAAACACCCAAAATTTCTGATAAAATGGATATGCAAAACCCCTGTCAGTTCCTATAGAAATGGATATTCTACCAAACACCATGTTTTCAACAGAGATCAGATTGGAGCTAGTTCTGTGTTTTGTTCTTTTCTCTCTTTTTTTTTCTTTTTTTTTTCTTTTTTTTTTTTTTTTTTAAGTTTTCTCATGGAAAATCATACAGTTTATTTCATCTGTATGAGAAAGGGCAGGATGTTTTGTTGGTTATTTCATCATGTGTGAAAAAGAAAATGTTGCCAAAACCTACATTGAACATACTTCCTTAAGAAAAGCAGGTTAAATTACATTAAGCCTCAAGGGGTTTTAGTCACTGTAGAAAAGTCAGTCTGCAGTTTCTACTATACTAGCAGGTTGGAATGCCCATACTTGCCCAGAATATCCCTTCTCTACTATACCACATTCTGAATTTTATTTATCATACTAATGTCTAAATACAGGTGGCTTTTTTCTATATGTGAGATTTTGGAAACTCATATAAAATCCTTTGAGAAAACATTTTCTCTTTCCCTCTACGTATATCACAGCTTGAGCCAGAATTCCTTAAATCTGAAATATCTGTACGTGAAAGGAACAGATAGTGTTGAACTGGAAAAATGCAGAAGTCTGATAGCATCTCAATTAGTTCTCATATCTTTATGTTGCTGGGACATGAAGCATGAAATGGCACTTAAGAAGTTAGGCAATTGAAGGTGATCCGTGTTTGCCACTCAAGTTGTTTAAAGCTTTTATCAGCTCTGAATGCCTGTTTAAGAGATGTAACTGCCCATCTTGCAGTCAATGATATGTTGTTCTCAGTAAGTGTACTTAGCATAGAAGAACGGTGCTTGCTTCTGCTCACATTCGTATGAGTCATCCACATTATTTTACAGCAGATTTCATTAAGCACCTGCATGAGAAAAAGGTTGTCAGAATCAGTCTTTAATTCAGCAATGTATTTTCACTTTTTTTAGGATTTTGCAGGGTGGAAAAGGCTCTAAAAAGACAAATATGAGTAAGTCATCAGCAGTGAAATGTGGCAGTTGCAAGTTTTATTATTTGAATGCTGACAGGTCATTTCCCCTTTGCCTCTTGCAGAGACTGTAATATTATCACCAGTCAGCGCCAGCCATCTGGCTTGTCAGCAGAAGGGCAGGGAAATCACACACTAGGCAGGGAAAGCTTCTTCTTTTCTTTCCCAGGGAAGTCCATGACAGGAAACAAAGGAAGAAATTATAAACTATGATCAAATAAGATAGAATCATCTACTCAGGAATTTTGTTCTCTTTCATTGGGTGATGAGAACAAAAGGCTCAATGTTTAGCTGCTCTGACCTCAAGAAAGCCAAGTCTGTTCTCCGAGCACTGGGGCTTTAATGGTGACTTAAAGCAAATGCAGAGAATTGTTATGTTCCAAGGGGAGGACAAGTGGAGTAGGTTGGGGATGGACTACACTTCTACCAGCTGTGAAAGACTACCGAAGAATCCATCTTTGCAGAAAAATATATTGGCTAGAAATTTGGCTTTTTTCTTGGTGCTTGTCAGTCTGACCTATGAAACAAGGTGCAGCATTGCAAGTACTCAAATATGTCACCGAGACCTCAACAAAGCCCTTAATTATACAGTGGTTAGGGAATTACTGCACTGCTAGGAGCATGAAATGCTCAGTAATATCCCACAGCTGTCTGAAGAAACCTTTGTGCCACTGCCAAATAGTTTGTGGGGACATTAAAACAAATAGTGAATTCTCAGCAAAAAATTAGACTGAGCTCATTTACTTACAGAGAACAGCAGTATTTCTGGGCTCCAAATCTGGGCAATCCTGCCTTGGTGCCTATGCCAGTAAGAAAAAAGGGCTCTTAAACCTTTTCTCAGTTTCAGCTTTTGAAGGGATATTGATACCTCCTTTATCTCTGCTTTTTATTGGTGGATCTGTGCTGTTTATGGTGTGTCTTGTCAGTTTGTGTCTTCTCCCCTTCAAATACTGTTATCATGCTTGAGTCCTTTTAGACAGATATATAAGCAACTAGAATGTGGACCCTAAGGGAGTGATAAGTTACCAGATGCAAGGGGCACATCCTCACTGGATGTGATTTAACAATTTTTTAAAAAGCTTGAAAGTAGTGGAGACATGGACATTTGTGACACGGAAACAATTTTTTGAAACATAGGTTTTTTAATACCAGGAAGCCTGTCATTTCCAGCCTGGTCAGTGTAGAATGGGCAGATCTAACAGGCAGGGAATGAAGAGAGTTATTTTTAGAAACAGAATTGAAGAGTTCTGCTCGTTAACCTAAAAGAGTAACATCAAACAAAGTAGAAAAATGTTATTGTTTGGATCTGAATTATTTGCTATCATCTTCTTTTGTTGCTTTAGGTGAGTCAGAATTTTTCAGTTTCTTACTGACATATCCATTTAATGGACTATAAACCTTAGTTACTGCCCAGACATGCTGTGCAGTTTGACTAATGACAATGTGAGAAGCATGCTGCTGTCCAAGATAGATCTTACAGATATACAAAGCCAAGTGTTTCTAACAGATGAGAGTCTGAACACCCACAGTACTATGGCTTGGATTTGTTCACTGTGTAAATCTTTGTAAATCTTTTCAACAAACATGCAGGTCTTCAGTCAATCATTCTGTGAAATAGTTCAGAACTAAATTTAACAATTAAGGGGCCAAATTTTTAAATGAAATATCCTGACACTTGTGTAAACAGCACTATCAATTACTAAGCATCAGTCCTGGGAAGGTCAAGTGGTGTTTCCTCAGGGTTCCTGTCACACAGGACTAAAAAAAAAAAACAAAAAACAAAACCCCCCCCAAAAAAACCCAAAAAACAAAAAACACAAAAAACAACGGGCACTGCAGGGCAGAACTGTTGTAGGAAAATAGGCTTTGATTATATGCCTCTATCCCATTTTGGCTTCATAAAGTCTTTTTCAGGCCTGCCACTCCTTGCTGACACATCACCAGGTCACCTCCGCTTCCGTCCTTTTGCTCTCTTTTTCCCAGACAGGCCACCCGCCAGGTCTTTTTGGACAAGTGCCATTCAGTGAGCCTAAGGAGGTCTCCTCTGCAGACCAGAATTGTTCTTCAGACCAGATAGAAATCTATTAAAGCTGCTGTATTTTTTTAACTGCTTTTATGGGCCATCAGTATTACACTTGTTCATATCCTTTTGTGGAACAATACATATGGCTTCTTGTGAGTCAGAATGAATTTTCTTGGCAACCAACAATGTTCAGGAGGTGAATTTGCCAAACCCTATGTTATTCAGTGTCCTTCTGCCTGTGGGGCATTTTAATCTCTGCAGCCATGGGGTTCTTGAAGTGTTTGTGTCAGGCAGCACTCTCATTGCAAGAAGGAAGATGGCTTTTCTGCCTGCCAGTCCTCACTGCATTTCCTGTTCAATTCTGTGTCACTGCTTACAGAAATAATTGGTAAAATGGCCTTACTTTTCTTGCATAGGTTTCTGTTGTCTATGACATGAGTACTGCTAAGAAGTACCAAAATGCAGATGTATCTTTGAAAACTCTCTTCCAACTTTTCAAATACCTTTGCCTTCGTTTCTTTTCTGTCAAGTTTTTGCATGAGTTCCCAAGGGAACAGTAGGAGTTGGTCTCACCTTGTAACGTGACTGATTATGACACTCTCAGCAACTGGCAATGAACAGTATGGTGAATGTGTGGTTTTAGGAGGAAATGGTTCCTTGTTTCCTTTCACACTGCTTTCCAGCAGGATGATCTTACTTTCCTTCATTGTATTTATTAATAATTACAGACATCCTTTATAGGGTGGCTTATCTCCTTCCTCCCTTGAATAATATTTAACCTTCAAGGAGCTAGTTTCTTGCAAATTGGGAAGTACACTCCTTTTCAGGACATCATGAATATAGAGTAGCAGTATATCATAATATTCTGAATACCTTGGAATTCTCATTCTGTTCTGTGGATGGAAAACAACCAGAAGAGCAGTTCTACTCCCACCTGCTGGAAAGAATGTTGGTGGGGCATATAACTGATTATATTCCTGCAAATTGTTGATGGACAAATTCAAGCACATCACCACACTGTGCTTTAGCATGTCTGAAACTGAAATTTGAGCCCGAATGTTATAAGGGACAGATATCTCTAATGAGAAAAGCAATGAATGATTCCTTTTCTTCTGCAGAGACTAAGAAGCTCTGTCTGCAGGCTAGCAGCTTTGTACACCACTGTCAGTGTAAAGGTGAACACGTTTGAAGGTGCTGATTCATGTGCTATGTGATATTGCATTACAGTTTTGTTACTGACAATGGCTTGGGTAAGTGATTCCAGAGAAACCACAATCCCCTGTGCTCAATGGATCAGATACTTAAAGCTTTATTTACTTAATTAATTTATACTTACACTCGTTCTCAGGCCTTGTGTTTGTGGTGAGGGTTAGTACATTCCTATAGAACTAATGAAAGGTTATGGGCTGCTGTAAAAAAGTTGCATTTAGAAGCCACTTTATTGTGATCAAGTAATTTTTCATAGCATATCAGCCTTTGAGAAGGAATTCCTACTTATTTGACCAACGACATGTGGATCATAGTCTTAAAACGAGTGAAGAATTGAAATTCTTTAATTTGTAGTGAATTGTGAGGAATTTTTCAGTTCTATCTTCTTTTCCTAAGGCAGAAGTACCTTACAACATAGGTATGTGAAGAATATGTTCACTGCATTCAATCACTTTAAATTCATTGTTCTTCACGTTATTGCAGGGTATCTGTACTGGAGAGGGTTGGTAACCAGAGAAGTACAATTAGCTTACCTTAATGATGAACCCATTGAATAAAGCTGCTGCAGCTGCAAGTGTAAATGGATTAAGCTACTTTAAATCTGATTTATACAAAGTTAGCTTATACCTACAAGTAGCAGTTTAGCCTATAGTTAGACAAAACAGAGGGACAGGGATCCTATTGGAATCCGTGGACATTAAAAATTACCCTTCAAGCTTCCTGCTTGATCCATTCCTTGCTTACTTGGTGCATGGTAATTGGAAAAGCAAGGCAAGAAGGCAAGTACACACTCCCTACGTGGTGTTGGGGGAAGGACCTTGTATGCAAAAAGCTACAAGACAAATATTCTCATTCCTTTCCCAATTCATTAAGCAATGCTGTGCTTTTTGTTATGTCTGCTTTCCTGCTTTCTCATGTATCAGTGAGGGGCTTTCTTTGTCTTCAAGCTAAGACAAGACTGAAGGAATGCTGAGGAGCTCAAATAAGTATTGCTTTTGATCAACTGGGAAATTCACCAACATGTAATTATCAATGATCACCTACTCGAGTTGCCTGGATAACAAGAGGTCTAGTCCACTAAAGAATCTGTTAATGCAGTTATATATTTCACATGCTTTTAGCAATGTCAGCATAGATAGATATTTGATGTATCTAATTTGGCCTCCTGCCTTTTGACCTGGCTGTTAACTGAGAGTTAGGTGAGCAGCACAGTCTATTCTCTCACCCTGAAAATACACATAAGCTGTTCAATTGTAATGGCCAGTTTTGTGCCTTAGAAGGACCCTGGATTCATGAGTTGCAAAGCTAAGTTTTGCTACCAGCTCTGTCACTGACTCACACATTGGCTGTAAGAATCTTCACTGCTGTTGGATTGTTTAAGATGTCCTGCCCATTTATTTAAAGCTTGTCTTTTCTTAGGATTCTTGGATCTTTTGTAGAGTTATTATTTATTTTCAGTTCCAATCAAATCAATTCAAATACATTCAAATTAATTCCCTGAACCAACATCTTAAAATATGCTCTTTAACTGCAAGTGCCTGAAAATTCTGTTGATAGTCAGAAAAGTTAGCTGTCTGTCAGGCTTGGCAAGAGCCAATCTGTTGAGCCGAAGGTCTGCCCCCTGGCTGACCTCTGCTCATGTGCCATGTCATCTGCAGCTTCACCTCTAGGAGATGAGGATGAAGGCCTAGTGTACTGGTGAAGGCTGGAAGGAGGCTTCTTTCCTTCCCTTGCACATGGCTGATGAATGTGACACATACAAAAAGCTAAAAAATACAGACATGAGACCCGAGACCAGAGGATCCAAAGAAAGAAAAAGCAATAGGTACCTATAGGTGAGTCTGTAGGAAGCTGGGCACCCAAGGAGTGGAGGGTATAATATCTGTTTGAAGACATTTGTAGAATTATTGTGGGCACAATGATGACTGGATGAAAGTGATGTATGTCTCCACTGGCATTTACATGGCAGAAGTTATTTATGAAAAAGTGTCACTTAGGGGAATCCCTGGAACAGACTGTTCAGATTGTGTCCACTGGTTTTAAGTATGTTTAGGCTGGAAATTGAAATTCTCTGACCATCACTGCTATTGGTCTGGGATACTTTCCCAAATGATGAAATTAGGCATGTTACTGTTTCACAGATAAGATCAGTCATTTTAAGAAACAGGATGTTTTGAAGTGGCTTCCTTCAAAATCCAAGGCTCAGCATGTCCCCTAATCTGATATGCTTGATATTTGTTCTCTAGCAAATTAAAGCATTACTTTTCTAAGTATCCTTGTACCGGGGTTCTTATATGTTTGCTTTTGAGCATCTGTGTTTGGATAATTTAATCTTTGTTTTCATCTCTGTCACTGGACTTCTTCAAGGAAACCAAAATATTTTGTAGAAAGAAAAACAGTGCTATTAGGCACAGGCTGAAGACATAATGGAAATACACCATGCAGTATAATCTGCTTTTAATTGGTCATATAATTCAACTATTGCTAGTTAGAGAAGACACTGGAAACAAAATGTTTGGCCTCAGAAATATTAAAATGTGTTATAAAAAAAAATAGAAAATTGATAAATCAGAGTCAAACTAATCACATGGAAAATCTCAGCAAACAATCATCATGCAATGGCCGGGGTAATTTCAAGTATATTGGAGGCACAAATGGTCTTGAAATAATATGGGGCTTTTTGCTTTGAATTACAGCATTAATATGATAAAATTTTGATTCTTTACTGCTTTATTTACCCAAAAGAAAGACTAGCTTTTTAAAAAGTTATAGTACTTGAAAAAGGTAATTCTAGATTCCATCATTCTCCCTTTAGCTTAATGTGGTAATTAATATCTGCTTTTTAAAACTGAGCAACTGTTGCTTTCCTTTTTCATTCAGATATCTAGTGTGTAGCCACAGCACAAAACTATTCCCACCATTTTGCTTCTACTTTTCTTTCAAAGTTGCTTTCTTTGTCCTATCCTTAGTTTGTCCTGTGACAACCAGCTAGGCTACCTACCAATTGTACTGGGCAGTTTTCTGATATCCCTTAAATGCCTCAACTATTGAACAGCTGTAGGAATATCACTTATAGACCAAAGCCCCATTATGCTAAGGAACTGTACAAACACAAGGAGAGGACCTAATGCTTTGCCTTAAAAAGCACAGGCTAAGTGGAGTAACATTCTAAGTGCCTGTGTCTAATTAGTCAGTTGGTAGCACATTTGTTTTGAATCTTACCTGTGTACAGGATGGTGACAATGAGTATCTCTTTAGCAAGCCAGTGAAGAAGCTTTTCTGCCTTTTTTTCTTTAGATAATACATAATGCATTGGCTATAACATTGAGCTACACTTTTGCTTTCTTTCCCAAGCATGTTTACTGGGGTTGTATGACACAAGGTGAATGTGGTTGGTGTTTGCTACCATGCCCCTCAGCAAAGGCAGGCCAATGTGGCCCAGATGCCAAGGTGGTGTGTTCATCACCCCAAGCCCTGCCAGTGTCACAGGCAAGGCAGGTTTGTTTCAGACCAGGTTGGGCTCTTTGGGTGAGTCAGGGTTGTTCACACAGCACCTCCATAGGCCTCTGCAGAATGGCAATCATCTGTGTGTATGGTGAGGACTGGTGATATGTACATGTGCTGAAAGCATTCAGCAGTTTCCATTTTAGATTATATGAAGTTTTGGGGTGAATTTTCCAGATATATTTGCTTCATTTGTGGGTCCCAGCTAGGCACTTGTCCTGTAAGAGTAGAGTTTCCAAGAAAGCTTTCCATCCAAATAGATTTTTTTATCAATTCACAATGAAGATTAAAGCCAGGTCATCATAGGCTCAAAAGTATGAAGGGGCCTCTATGAGCTTTGAAGCCTTGTGAGGTCCCCCTGCTTCGGCTTTGCTGGGAGGAGCTGGCTAATAAAGAGGAATGGGAAAAATGGGAATTAAACAGAAAATAGAAAATTTTAATAACCAAAATAACAAACACCGTGCAGGTACAGAGACTAGGTTCCAAAGACCCCGGGGGCAGGGCAAACACAGCCAGGTATAGGGACAGAGGCCCAATCAGAAAAGCAAACTTAGAACATGACCTTACAAGAAAAAGGTCTTGACCAACGGTGAAGGAAAACTGGAAGCTTGACCAAATATAGGAAGGTTCTATTAGCATACTGGCTCCCAAGAACCTACAGTTCCTACTGTGTCCTGGTCAGGTGTCCTCTCCCCTCCATGTCCTGCCTGCCATGGTTTATGGCCAAATCCCTCTGTAAAAGCATCTGAGATGAAAACCTCAGTAGGCAAGATCCCACAGGCCTCTGCTTACCCGAAGTAATCAAATAAATGATAATTTTTCATCCAGAATAAAGAAATATAATAGGGAGACCTTTTTTTTGCACCTTTGATCCCTTTGTGAGAAGGGGAGAGGGGTGCCAGGGAGCAGCAGGGGCGGGTGCTCACCGAGGAAGGTGAGCTGTGCCCGCGCTGGCTGGAGCACAGTCGGTGAGTGGGCAGGCGCAGTGCCACGTCCAGCCCCAGCCAGCACAGCTGCCAGCTGAGCACAGAGGGGCACGGCCAAGGTCAGGCCAGGAGGGCAGCGGGGCAGGGAGATAGAGACCAGGCATGTCCACATCCTTGACACAGCCCGGGCAAGGATGGAGGCTGAGGGTCTTTGCTTCAGCACCGCTCCTCAGCTGTTGCCTGGAATAAAAGGGCAGGTCCCAGTTTCCTAATCTGGATCCACATTACAGTCAAACACTATCAGGGCAGACCTGGAGCACAGACACAGAAACCCTGGGGCAGGGGAGGCGCAGGCAGGGCTCTGGCAGGTAGAACTTGCACAGTCCCGTGTTGCCCTGGCTCCAGGGACTGGGTGGTGAAGGTATGGACTTGCCTCCATTTGCTCAGACCTGTTTCCCGTTGTGTATGCAAGAAAATCTGAAGTGCCTGTTTATTTGCAGACATTGTTCATATCAGTAAGGTATGGCTTTGGCTTTGATTTTAACAAGGTATGTAAGTGCAAGTGTTGGGGGTTTTCACTTACTTGTCAAATTAACAGTTCAAAAGCCAAAATCTTTAGAAAAGGTTAAATTACCAATTTGCCTATTCCTTATGTGTGAGGTGGACAATAATTAACCATATCTACTATTTGCATAGCATTATTCAGACAAATAGGGCGAGATATCATTATTATGTATATAATCCAGAGGAGGAAAACAGGTCTCAGTGAGGTCAAACAAGAAGTGAGCCAGCATGTGTGAGGTCAGTCTTCCAAGAATTAATATTTGGCACATGAAAACAACGGAGGTTCTCTTAATTTTATTTTTTACCAGAGACACTGAACATGTACAGCTTGCTTTGAAATTATCAGGACCTCAGGCATTTCTGAAAATCAGTTCATATTTTTTACCCACTTCTAAATAGACATGGTAACTTCTGGTGCTGCAGTTTGAGCCAAGCAACTTGCATGCAGAGAATTCACACCTACCTCTTCTGGAGGATTAAAAACTGGGATCCATGAAAATCATTGAAAATCATGTTTACAATCAGGTTTATTTTGAAGTTTCTGGGTATCTGGGTGTGACAGGATGAGAGGAATAGCTTTGCTCCATTACTGTGTTTGAATCTGCCAGTTTATACCAGTTGCCTGGCTGATGTTTTTTTCCTCATTTTCTGATTTTTCCAGCTCACAGCTGAAAAAGAAAAGCTGTCTGTGGAGACTATACAATATAGCTTTGCTGAGGCAAGTCTTAACCCTCTGACATGTCATTCTCATTTGGCTCATCTCTTGCTGGTGAAAATGCACTCTGCGTTTGGGGCTTAGACTACACGAGCCCCAGAAAGAAGCCCACACTCTTGGACTCCAAGGGGCTGGATGAAGCAAACTGCACCACTTCCCATCACAAGAGCACTCACACTGCACCTCCAACACACTTCTAGGTGAGTCAGTGTCACAGAATACCAATTGCCCAGCGGAGTGAAGCAAAGAATTTCCTTTACACATCACCACCTGAGACCAGGGACTGAAACCTTTTAGGAACAGCCTCCAGATGGTCATTAGCCTAGAACTGGAATGTTCCCAAATATTCGAGGAACCCCTCTGAGCCCTCAACCAAGGTGCCTTGCTGGCTACCCATTTCTAACCCAAGTACTATGTTACTAATTTCCAAGACAGTTCTTGCTGGACCAAATAACTTGTGTCACATCTGATGTTCAGTGTCACTTTTACAACAATAATTAATTAATTAGTATCACCATAGCTCTGTGGCTATAGCTGGCTGTTTTCAGTAGGGTCTTCTAAGGAAGGGCTTAGGCTTCTGTGGATACAGATCCAAGATAAGTAGTGAATCAGGCTCACTTCTGTGGCTCGGTAGGGCATGCCTGAGATCCTTCCTTTCCTTCCTCACTCCCCAGGATCCTGTCAAAATTTTGCAGAGAAGCCTGCAGAGCGCATTGTGAACTAGATCTGCTGCACAACAGAGCTTATTAGTGCAGCTTGCCAGTCTCTTCCAAATATCACAGTTGTCTTCACATTTTGAAAAGCAATTAAAATCAACAGCACATAACAGATTACAGCTGTAGTAAACATTTCTCTTGGCCATGGCAAAGAGCCCTGGGAGTGCTAAACTGCAAACAACAGCCCCTCCTCCTGTTTGCAATGGGAATGCACATTTAGGTTCAACTGCAAAAACTGTTTCTCTCCCGAATTTTTGTTTGTCCTTTGTAAGTCACCTGGTGAGCCATAACCTCCAGAGTATTACATTTAGAAAAATTAAGTTCCCTGAGCAAACTGGAGCTCATTATTCCGGAGTTTATGAAAAGCATAGACTCTAGTAGAATCTATTAATCATGGATTGCTGAGATTGATGCACACCCTACATGGTATTCATTTCTCACTGGCTACAGGTTTATCTGGTTAATCCCACACAGTGATAATCATTAGCTAAATGAATACACCCACAGCCAAACAGCATGAATTTGCGGGGTTGTTAGTTGGCATAACTTCAGTGACTGTTAACAAGCCTTCATTCTTTATATACCAGTTGTCAGTCAGAGCCCTGTTTGTGATTTATGGGAGAGATAACTGCTATCACATCTTGCAAATAAAGACATAAAAGGAAAAAACATAGGGCTTGCTGAGGCTACTGTGGAGCCAGCGACTAAAAATATGACAGCTCCAGGTCTGTATTTACAAATGTAAATTGTCTGGTGGCGTTGACCTTTTCTTATTGGTCTCAAGTCCTATGAGGTGACTTAGGACACAAACAGAGCCTATATTTGAAAATAATTTTTCAAGAATAATGAGCTCTCAGAGCTTGTGTTAATTTTAAGACGTTGCCACAGAAATGTGTCATTTTTCATGGTGTATTATCCTTTTGCTCTTGCATCAATTCCTTCTTCTTGCTGGGTTTACAGTTAAGTGTCTTGCAGGAGATTCCCAATTTTGATTGGATTTGCTGATTACTTGTCTGGGCATTGCAGGAATTAGACTGCAGGAGGGTGATTTGTTCAAGGAGGGCGAGCACCACACCCAGCCATTCCCTCGCACGCCTCGGAGCCAAAGCAGCCCTTACAGTGGGGTAAGTGCTGAATTCCATCACCTGCACTACAGTCTGTGCTTGGGGCTGAGCTGGGCACAGCTTCAATTGTACATTTACACGAGTCTTGAGCTGCTGTTCAGATAGCCAAAAATCCAAACAAAGGCACTTCCTACAGCCTGCATAAACCCATTTGTTTATTTGAAATTTCTCTGTCAGTGTAAATTTTTGAAGTTTTAACAGGTTGTGTCTTTAAAATCTTTGAGTCAAATTTAAGAGACTACTAAGGACACAAAGTACGGCTCAAAAAAAAAAAATCTCATCCGTGTCACATTTTGAACACCTCACGTATAAAACTAACTGCTGCTGTGTCTTGGGCCACAGCCAAGCAGCAGGCAGCGCGCAGCCCGCAGGCCAGTGCAGGCACCCGGCCACACGGCCCCGGTGGCGGCTGCCCGACCGTGCCCCTCCGGGACCAGGGTACACCGGGATGCCTCGGGGTGCTCTGGGACTCCCCGGGATGTCCCGGGATACTGTGGCACATCCCGGCATGTCCCGGGACTGCCCGGGCCCAGAGCGGGGCCGCGGCACTGTCCGGGGGCGCCCCCTGGCGTCCGCAGCCGCCCGGCCCGGCCGCAGGCCCCGCCGCGTTGCCCTCTCCGGTGTCAGGCTCCGCACCCGCAAGCGAGGGCTTCCATCGCTCTTCCCAGGTGGAATGTTCTTGCTGCCGCAAGTTGCAATAGCCTCAGCTTGCTCTCGTCTTCACCCGGCTCGCCTGTGCCAGGCATCCCTCCGGATCCGTCTCCTCTGCAGTTCCAGGAATGCTGCTTGTGCTGTCACTGAGCACTTGATTTATGAAAGCATAAATTTCACTTTGTTTACAGCAAAGTGTCTTGTGAGACCAGAATTTAATATTTTAATCCTGTTAGGTAATGATAAAGAGAATTATATTACTGTAGTTGTGCGTGTGTGTTGTTCTGCAAAGGGGAAGTTTTGAAAAGGCTTTAAAGTTCTTCCAGGCATTGGAGGAAAAGAGTGTCTCAATAAATATAAACAAAGTGAGAAGACCATGCAAAAAATTGCTCTGAAGGTGGCAGCCACTTAGATATCCTTGGCTCTCTCAAGGTCTGCATGCCTCTGCTCAGGGTTGTGATCTATTTGTGCAGGCCCAGACAGCAGCTGGAGGGAGCATTCAGAGCCTTGCTTGGGATTGAGAGCTCTTACCTTCAGAAAGTACCAGCTCAGTTCTCTCCAGTCCATATCAAGGCTCAGGCTGTGGGGTAGGAGGGTGTTTCTGTCTGGCCCTGATGTACTTTTGGGGAGCCCAGGGTGGCAGCAGCAATGTGAGGAACTCTGGAGGACCATGTCACCCTGTTGTTCTGAGGCCTACTAGCCTGATACTCACCTAGAAAGCCAAAGGCTACCTGGCTTGCTGAATTCCAGGGGACAATACCAGGACTAGCTTTTTTATGGACAGGATATGTTTATGGCACTTATCTGATTCTTTCTCTTCTTTATTTCTTTCTCTGAATCCCCTTGTTATTTTATATGCAAGTTTCACATCATTTTAATTTGTTATTTTTCTGATTTGAAGAGTCCTAGTTTACTTAATGTTCTCTGTAAGAGTGGTATTCCATGTATTTAACTATCCTTGGTGCAGGCAAGTGAGAGGTAGCAGAAAAAGGCAACATGAGTGGAAAAGTGTGGGATGCTGCCTTCTGGGGGCAGTGTGTGCTTGTGTAATTACAGGAACTGTGATGATTTCTCAAGTGCAAACACAGTGGTTGTTTCAAGAATTCCTCTTATGCTGGAACTAGCTCCCTATAGGGTCTAGCCTGGCTCTTTACACCTCCTGTACTCATTCATGGTGGGGCCATTACTTGAGTAATTGAGTAAATCCTTCCCCTTCCTGCAACCTCCACTTCCCAAAGTTATCTCTTTTTACTTTAACTATCTTTGGAGTAATTTTTTTCTCAATAGCTAGGCATGTTAATTTTTCCCTTATTACCTACTCCTAGTAGAGGGCTATTTAAGGGGTTCTGCAGGGATACCCTGTGTGGAGGCCAGACTTTCAGTAAAGATTGTCTCAGCAAGCTGCCAAATCCAGTGATCAGAGGTTCTCCTGCCTGTTGTGTGACAGAAGCAAGTGTCATCTTCAGCCTGGAAAACTTTAATTCATATTAAACTGGGTGCTGAAAGGTAGACTTTGGGGTCTTTGATGTCTCCTGTTACAGTATATATGCAATATATAGCATCATTAATTTCTGAAAAGCACAATAAATTACTAATTGGCATAGATTTGATTGTTGTAGTACAATGCTTAGAAATGTCTTTCAGTAGGTGCTGTCTGAGATGAATACAAAAGGAAGGAGTACCTCATAGCTAGCCCAGCCTGATGTTAAATTTGCAGTAATTTTCAGGGAAAATTACTTAAGTGAATTGTGATGGCATTGTGGGGTATGCTTCTACATTTGTTCTTGTGCTTTTCCCACTCCTTTTTATATGTAGTATTAAAAGGCTGTTTAAAATAGGTTCTTAGAAGTTAAATTTGAATATGCATACTTGGCTATCTTGTATAAATCAGGTATTCTCCTCAAATATATTAGGGGATATTTGTAATTTCTCCTCTAAATAGTTAAAAATACCAAGTGACAAAGATAAATTCCTATGTGCCAAAAATCTTTTTAACCTGGTAAACTGAATCTAAATAATGGTTTCTGATTTCAACATTGAGGTAGATTACAGAGGGAAAGGGAGAGAGAATTTTCTTCTGAGTCCCTTCTCTAAAGATTTTTTTGTCTTGATTAGGAGTTCTGCCTCTGTAATGATGTCCAGTCATCACTTATAAATGCAACTCTCTAATTATCTCATTGTATTGTTGTACATCACTATGTAAATACTTGCTGACCTGTGCAAATAAGAAGTCCATCTCCAAAGAGCTCTGTTTGCCACCAAGAAGGCACAAAATCTGTTCAGTAGAGGAAATTGTTTATGACAAGAAGGCAGGATCATCTGCTTCAAGATGCTATGGTAAGTTTTGATTTTAACAAGGGAACACTGGCAAATGGGCACAAAGAGTTTTACAGGAGCAGAGGGCAGCAAAAACAGAAGTTGTGGTGTCGAAAGCTGGACACACAGAGCTGAAGCTGATTGAAAGGAATGTAGTTTTGCCATGTGGGTAATTCATAACTTCTTAAACTGGAAGTGTTTTCTTAGCTAATTAAACCGCAGGACTAAAGTGACTGTTGTAGATGCGGTTTTAATCCCCGGGCGGTTTAGGGATATTGGCAGCTGGGGTCTTTGCGCTGGCCGAGGTGTGTGTGTCGGGAGCCCCGGGCCGCAGGCCGGTGCCTTTGCCGTCGCTGTTGCCGCGCTCGCGGTCAGGCTCGGAGCCGCTCTGCCGGCGGGCGCGGCCGCTGCCGCGAGGTGTCTCCCACGGTGCTTTCCTCAGGGCGCCTGAGCATCTCGAGTTCCTGCCTGGTGAAGCACGCAGTTCAGCCGACGCTCTCCTCCTTTTCTACTAACTTTTTTGACTGTTAAGGAAGAAATTTGAAGCTATTTGGTTTGGACTGTCTTTCATGGTATTATGTACTGTGACCTCCTGATGACTTTCACTGTCTGTAGGTCTTGAGATCTTGCCATACTAATGCATGTTCTATAAATGATAAATTGCATTGGCAATGGATAGCAATTTTTCCCACAGTGGCCTCTTTTTGCTTATGAGTCAGTAGTAGCAGGACTGTTCCAATAGTCACTGATACTTTTCTTCTTCCTCATCCTTCATTCAGATGTCTCACATCTGTTTTGGTTGTGTGCAGCTTGCAACTTTTCCCCTGCTGCTTCTTACATATTCACTGCTAGGAAATGTCCCTATACAACACATCTGGAGTAAGTATTCAGCAGTGCTTCCCTTCCCTCTCAGTTGTTCTGGTGGACTTACGTGAGGATTGGTCCCCAAAGGGCATGCCTCCTTCCAAGGTGGAGCTGAAAGCCACAGATGAGTCCTGAATGTCACTTGTCCTGTGCTCCTGTTCCTGAAACAGTTTTGGATGCAAAAATAGTCCCGGAAGCAACACACATTGACAGGGTGGCACACACGTGCATGTGCAGCGTGCTGTTGACTGAGCCAGTGCTGGCATTTGGAGAAGTTATGCTGCAAACTTGAATTGTGAGTGTCGCTGTAGCTGGGCTTTGTCTTTGTACCAGCCTAAGGCCAGAACAACCACGTGTTGTGTGTTTGAGCAAATCTTTATGCTAATGTGTTAGACTTGAGGCACCAAAAACCACTCATAATATATATCCTTTTCACTTAATACAACATTTGCTATTGTTCTGGCAATACACTTTATAACAAACAAAGTCCTAGTTTGAGAAAGGTGCTGGAAATACAGGAGGCTAGTTTCTCATCTCCAGCATTGAGGTGAATTCTGTAAGGTTTGGCCTGTTAGCAGGTGGACAGAAACAAATAAATAATAAATTTAATGCTCAAAGTGTGCATGGTGTCCATAAGAAGGCCTCATCTCTAAATCAGCTGGGTGGTAATCATAGCTCAAAACTGTGTCCATCACAATGTTTCACATACAGAAAAGAACTGCTGATCTAGGCAGTCACCTTTGTGATATCAGTGTTGGTAAATATGCTTTAGAAAATGATAAAGTAAGTTTCAGTTACCAAGAAATGCATACTATCCCAAGAAAACAAGAGAATTAGACCTTTGAGACAAAAGGAGGAAGGTATAAATTTAAATAAATAGGCAATATTTAGGTTTAGAAAGCATCTAAGTTGTTGACAGAAAAATATGAATATGATAAGAAGCTCTTCTAAAGCAGAAATGGAATCACATGGGAGTTTCAAACATTTTGTATGTGCCTGTAAAACTCTTGAATTTCACTCTGAAATTGTATTTCTAGTGACATGCAATATAACTAAGTTTTTAACTCCCCCGTTCTCTCTTGCCAAAGGGAAGTGTGGGCTAGGAACAGGACTTTCGAGTCCTCAACTGTTATCATTCATTCATCAGATGAATTACCCCAGCTCCTGGACTTGAGGACCATCCAGTGGAGTCAGGGACAGTCCAGACTGTGCTTTCACCTACTCCTGTTCATATCTAGGAATAGAGACAGATGCCAAAGCTGAGGCAGATGTTAGTTCTGTGAATTCTAGTTATAGCCAGCAGGCGTGATTTCCAGGGGGAGCTTGCTCTTCCTGTAAGAATGACAGCCGAATGTTACAGCTGCATGGGATCACAGAGTGCACATCCTCTTCCATACTCAGAAGTAGAAGCTAAATGGAGTTTGGCTCTTAATTGTATTGACAGCATTTATTTTCTCATGTAAATATAAAACGCTTTGTCACTCTCTCTCTGACACACCCTAGCCTATCCTTCTTTGCTGCATGGAGCTCACTCTAAGTCAGTTCCTCCCTATTGTTTCTGGGTCCTTGGCCTTTGCACGTATTGTGTGTCTTGGAATATATATTTAAAAACACCTTTCATCTTTCCTTGTACACGTGCACACCTCAGCATGAGTCGCCTTATCCACATCTTTGTGACCAAAAGCATGCTTCTGCTTCATGTGCTTGCACACACCTCTGTGATTTGCAAGTATTCAAGAAACAAACAGCCATAAGCTAGCATCTTATTCTCTTGCTGGGATGTATTTTTTCACTGGTACTTCTCAAACGTAACATAAGGCCATTAAACATGGAAATAACACCCTTCTCTGCAGTATACAAATTAGATACTTGAGGGCTTCTGAATGTGCAAATATTTGTGTTTCCACACAGTCAGGTGTGTTTGCCTACTGCCCTTCAAAGGCAGGAAGTCTGTGTCACTGCAGACTCACAGTGGTGGATTCTTAATGGGGATCCCAACCCAAACTGACAGATGCTGGGTGTAATTTTTTTAACCTGTCAAGAATCATCGTTTTTTCCTTTGCATTTTATTTTTTTTAACAAGATACAAGGAACAAAGTGCACTCAGAAGGAGGTGTAGAATGCAGTGGCAGTCACAGCCATTCCATAGAAAAGAGACACAGCAACATAAGAAAGGTTTAGTGAGTTTTTAATTGTGGATGGCACTCCATGCTTTTTTTGGGGGGGAAAGCTGATGACAGCTGCACATTTAATTCAGAGTGGCACTACTGCATTACCTTCACCCAAAATCAAGATCCACAGGAAAGCGTTTGTATCTGTTCGTGTTGGAGGAGCAACCTGAATTCTGCCTTCCCATGACAGATGCACTCCCATGAGGTCATGAGAGTCACTGTCCCACTCTCTGGCTCATTTCTCTCATTGTAAAACATATTTACTTCACTTATTCCCACAGGTTTTGTAGCTGTAATGGGGTGTTTAAATCATTATTTTACTATTGCTCTGGCTGGGAAATCAGGCCTGTCTTTCTCACTGTGTGTTCCCTATTTGTTACACACAGACAGAACTGAAACCTGGAGAAGCCAGAGAGTCCAGCTGCTGGGTGGAGGTTTTGCTGTGGTTCCCAAATACCCTCTTGCTGCTCTTGTTGGCTCAGGCTGTTTTTGTAAACATTCACAGGCCCTCTCCTTTGGATTGTTCCTTGGAGCCAGATTTTCTTTTGATGTGAAACAGGACATGTGTGTTAATTAATTTATTTTACTCAGGGTAGAAAATTACTGCCAATGTTCTTTGAAGAGTCCTGTGAGCCATCTCTCCCATCATGTAAACATTCAGGCAATTTTGGTTAAAATGTTTATTTTTTTTAAAACGATGCATAAATGTTAAACTGGCTGTTTTACAGTGGAGAGGTTTTACAGGCTCTTTTAAAAATATCAAGGTCATCTTTGAACAGTTACTATTTAAACTGAGGAGGTGAAACACTGGACCAAGAGGATTCAAAGATGAAAAAAAGGAAAACCAGGAAAATGGAAAACCATTTTCTGCTAACAGGTGTAATTTGAGAGTTTCGTGCTGGTGAAAGTGATGGTGAAATACTCTGGAGATATTGCTTCTGCATCGACTCCTTTGTACTTGTACTGTGGACATTGTTAGTGAAAATACACCCTTCCTGCCTTAGTCCTAAATTTGAAAGGACTTCTGCCTGGTGATGACAGGAAAGCACAGGCTCTGTAAACGTTGATTTCCTGAGACTGCCAGGAGGGGCCAGTTCATGCCAATTTTGGCAGTGACGTTTGTGCTGTGGAAGTACACTACTTCATGGCTTATAATGGATCAGGAGCTTTGATGATTAAATGTTGCTTGTAATGTCTCCCAGATTCAGAGTAATCTCTCAGGATAAAAAGGTTTGAGAATCCCAGTGCTGGATGATTCTGTCATGTTGTGTTCAGCATTCCCATGAGGGCAAGGAGCACAGGGTGTTCTTGTGAAAGCCAAAAACTTTAGAACTGCAAGCTTAACAAAATTAATAATAAGCCCCTGTATTTTTTAAATAACTTTCTATTATTTTGTGTTAAAATTAAATAACTCCAGTCATGGTTTGGTGCTTAATTGGTAGGGTGCTATGATTTGAGAGTTTAAAATTGATCAGTCAATGACATGCTACCAGATATGCACAGTATTTTCCCAAACAAGACCAGACAGATGCCTTGTTCTAAACAGCCTGCAGTTTGAGATTGATCCATCAATGTACTATATGACAGCAAATTCCCCAAGGGAATGATTTGGTCTCTTTGTAATCTCAAGAGTCTGCACACACTTCAGGGTATCTTTGGTGTTTAGAACTTTTATTCTGGGACAATAATCCACAACCATTTAAAGCAAGAGCTAACAGAAAACTCAATGGAAGTTTAGTATCTCCCCAAGGACTGTGCCATAAATTCAGCTGAGATGACAAGATGGCAAAATGGATAACGTGAGATACATTAGTCTAGCTTAATTTGAATTTAATTCAAATAGAGCTAGTAATAGCCAAATGTTTTGTTGACTTTGGTTGTGAGAGTTAAACTGGAGGTTTTCTCAGTGATCTGTGCTCCATTTTAAACAGCAGAAAAACAAAATTTGTTGCAGCTGGCACTAAATGGAAGTCTTTTCTTTCAGCAGTAGCAATAGATCGCATTGACTGATCACCGGAAACCAAATGCTCATTTCTCATTCCTTTTGGTTATGGGTGAACCCCAGCAATGAGGGAGTTACTTGTTCATATTCTTCTCAACACTCTGAAAGGCAGCATTCAGCTCTTGTAGCCTGTCCATCCATCATCTTTTTTGCAATATTAGCCTCTCCTTTGACAGGGACCTTACCTTAAAAAGAGGGAGACTCCATTCCAGGATGTGGCATTAGTTTTCAGTAATCATTCAGTAATCAATACCATTTAGCATGGTATATGTATAATTCCATACAATATTTTAAGTTGGTAGAGATATTTGGGATATAGGGAAAAATCTGTGTTCATCCTTTACGTAACAGTCATTGAGTCATGCCATCTTGTTTAAACAAACAGTGTGAATCTTAAAATAGCCCTGAACATTCCACTGCGATGGCCATATTCAAATGAATGTTCAAGATGTTTCCCCACTATCGTATACCCACAGAGTAACCCTTCGGTGACAGCAGAGCTGCCTGGAGTCACTATTAAGCTAAACTGGGCACTGATCATATGGATCTGTCCACTTCCTCTGATGAAGCAGGAAAATCTGTTTCTCTGTCATTCATCCACCACAGGAGGCAACAGAAATAAATGTTTTGAGGCTAACCTCATCTGATAGTGATTTTACCATACCAGTTACTGTTACTGGACAGTTATTAAAGGAGTTTGTGGAACATGACTTTGTTGCCATATAAGTGGTGGGAAACCCTGCTCTTCGCCCAATTAACAATTGACACTGGCCAGTTTCAAGAAGATAGAAGTGAAAACGTGGGGTTTTTAATGCATTATTTTTAGTGCTCTTATAGATACAGAACTAGAGGGTGTTATTACTGCTCACATTATTTGTCCAACTTTCATAATTCTTACTGTTTTCTATAGGGTCCTATGGATAAATGTCAAAGAATAATTTAGATGTGATAAAAGCATAACATGTTGTAAAAACTGATCAGTTAAGAGAGCACCCAGTAGACACTGTAGCTCAGCATTCAAAAATTGTTTAGTGATGCCTCTCTAGCATATAAAGTTTCCAAGAAGAATCTGGAAAGGTGAGTCTTCTGAGCTCACTCAGTTTCTAACCTAGAGCTCATGCTATTATTGAAGGGACTTGGATTTTCATGAGACGAAAAACATAAATCAGGCTGCTGTAGCCTGTTTCTGTATTGCCCTGTGGGTGAAGTACTCAGCTCTTCCAGGCTATCCATGGGTTATCTTCCACTAAGTTTTGCCTATATTATATGTAGTTGTGCAGGAATCTGTAACAGCTTGTGAAATCAGTCAATAAATCTGCTTTTGATCCCTTATTAAGGTAGGATAGGGCTCTAGAGAAAAGATAGTGTGGAGTGAGCTTTTGCCAGTTAAATATGCTGAATGTGGACCAAATGCTTCCCTTTCCTAGCTGGGGACCTAGCCCGTGCTTCTGACATCCGAAGTTGCAAGCTCTTGAAGCTGAGAGGAAAATACCTTGTGTCTAGGTGACTTGGAAAAACCCCAGGGAAAGGCATGTGCCCCCATGGCTCACTAGGGGTGCCGAGGAAGCAGGCAGGCTGCCAGCAGGTACACAGAGCCTGCCCGGAGGCACCCAGGCACTGAGACCCTGCAGACACAGCTGCCCCCTCCTTAGTCTGAGCTCCTGGGGCAGTGACCCACAGCACCGAAGAGCAGAGATGTACAGAACAGGGCTGGCCACTTGGTCACACTACCTATACTGACCCTGTCTCGTAACAGTAGAAAGCACTCAGAGACATTAAAATAGAACAAATTTGCAATGAGATCAGGTTATATGTTTTATGAGCCATATAATTAACATGCGACACTCAGAGCCGTGGGATATTATTGACTTAAATAGCTTAGTAACTATCAAAAAGGATTAGGCGTTGACATGAAACAGAATAGCATGTGCACTGACACAAGCTAGGATCAAAATTACAGGGGCTACCAGTCCTGGTGCTTCAGGGCACATTTTGATCATCAGCTTGGGGTCAGGAGGAAAGCCAGTCTCTAATCAAGAGGCATGCAATATGCACATGGGTCATCGTTACATGGATTTCTCTATTGGCCTGCTTTGATTCCTTTCCCTTTTTCTTCTCTGTCTTCCTTTCATACCCTTCTCTTCTCCCTCTGTTACATCTATCATCTGGAATAGGTCACTACTGAAGACAAGACACTAAACTAGATGGATGGCTGAATAGTCCCTACTAATAGGGTAATTTAATATTTGCTTCTCTCCAGAACTCTATCGTTTATTTCAAATATAAATTTTATATTCACTCACTAAAAAGTTCCTCTCTTTCCAATCTTCTTTCTATGCATGCTACTTTTTATTTTTATCAGCCTCACTTATAAATCCTCAGAGGTAGCAAATGAATGTCAGTTTGGGAGAAGGAAGAAGACAACCAGGCACATTAAATGAAATTGATTTTCTTGGTAGATACTCAACAATGGCGTAAGCAAAAAAAAAAAAAAATTGAGATTTTGTATAGCCAATGTGAATGATCAGCTATGAAAATAAGGGGGCTTTCTTCTGTGAACCTGAATGTGAGGCCATGAACAGTAATGATAAAGTGATACTTCATTTAGGTAACTCTGGATATTTCTTTGTACATTCAGAAGCAAGATAATAGTTAAGAAGTTAAAAACTTTTCCTCACATGCCAAAAAAATCTCTCATTTTAAGATGATGGAATATTTCACACAATTTTAGATGTCTGGATGTTTTATTTTGCATTTTCATTTGTTACTATACTGAAGTAGTGTCAAGAAGCCCCACACAATAGCAAGGCAGGCTGAATTTTATGCCCTGTAATATCTCTGTGAGAGATAAAACCTTCCTGGAGCTACTCACTTTAAAGAGACAGGCTGGAGAGCAGAGACAGAGAGAGAAAAATTGGTTGATTCTTTGTGGGACCCCAAGTTAATAGCAGAAATCCAGAAAATGTCTGTTTAAAAACTATGTCTACTCGTTTTCTTTACTGCATGTTTCTTTTTTGGTACTTGCTTTCAACCTCCCCAACTGATTTCTAATTGCACTCATTCTTACCCTTCCCAAGTCCTTTACTTTTGCTAACACCCTTTCCTCCTATCTGGTACTAGCCAGCACTGCCCCACTCAGCACACAGATACATGCTGCACATGGGCTTGTTCAGCCTTGCTGATCATGCATCTTCTCCAGCATCCTTCCCATTTTCCACAGTGGTTTGAATTCCAGTTGGTTTCTGTGAAATATTTTTTTTAGTCCTTCATTCTGCTTCCCTAAAGACCAATGTTTTCGTGTAATTGTCTTCCCACAGACATTCTTCAACATACCAAAGCTGACCTTAGGCTCCATGGACAGATGGGGCCTGATCCGAAGTCCATTAACATCAGAGGAAATGTCCATTTACGCCCATGGGCTTTGCATTAAATCCTTTGCATTTTACTTACTTTCTTTAGTGCCTCTTACTCAACTCCAGTTATTAAAATCACATTATTACCTCACAGATCCCTGACAGTTTAGAGTACTGTATAAGCCAAACTGTGCTACTTCAAAGATAGAGACCAAAACTGCCACTCTGCTAATGTGAAATCTGCAGCTGGCTAGTACGAAAAGCAAAGCTTTATTTCCAGATTTCAATCCTGCATATAACTCAGGTCAGGATCAGTTCATTAGCTGAATTTCCCATTACTAGTGCACAGGCTCTCAAAACCATTTCTTACTGTTCTGGTCCCTGCAACATTATTCTGACCAGGCACCATCCAGATTCACCTCTGTTTGCAGTTTTGCTCTCAGTACAAGTAGACTGGAATGTCAGCCAGAACATCAATATTTCTTTCTGTTGACACAATACTCTCTTATCCATATTGCCACCCCTCCTCCTGCTTCATTTTGTCTACATTCTTGTTAAAAACTCTACTCCCATAATTTAGTCTCCCACTCAGTACTTGGTTTAATCAAGTCTGTCACTCAATTTATATCCCACTTCTCACTTAACACAAGTTTCTCAGTTAGCAATCTGTTTCTGTAGCACTTGCTATGCAGAACACATGGTTAGCTTTTCTTTACACACTTGCTCCTCTGTTCCCTTTCCGATTTCCAGACCTCACTTTTCATTGTAGCACTTGAAGATGAGAAATGTCCTCTTGTCTCCCTCTTTTTACATTCCTAGTGTATTTTTATAAGACCACTACTATCAGAGCTTCTTAAATATCATGGGGTGCTTTGTGTAGAGCATAGAACGCTCTGTGAGTCCAGTTGAAACAGTTTTCAACTGCAGAATAGCTCTCAGTTTAATACATAGTTTTAGATAAACCTCTCCTGTTGCTGTACTTTTTGGCCATGGCTCAGCTGCTTTCCTCCGCATAAGATTCACTCCCTCTGGCTGCTTATTCAATATAGCTTGCTAAAATTTAGTCCTAATCCTCCACTCTCAGTTTTGTATTGTTGGAACAGAGCACTGTTCCAGTTGCTCTGTACATCTTAACATTGGGGAATGGGTTGCATATTTCCTGATGACATGGCCTTGCTCAACCACAGCACAAACTTAACAGTTCACTTTTCCTGCACAAAGGACATCTAATGTCATTTTGGGTGGTGGAAATGCAGTGCCAGTTGTGTATCAGCAACATTGCCCACCTCTGTATAATCTTCCCACTTGAATTTCATGTTATCAGCCAATTCCCCTGGTAAAGACCATGGGTTGTCAAACTGCTTCCCTCCTTGGCTGTAACTGTTCTGTTAAAGAAACGGGTAGACCACCAAATGAGGCTGTTGGAACAGTCTTATCTTGGCAGAAGCCTGATCAACTGATACCTGTTGGATAGATCATTTGTTGGCTCTCTGAATTATACAGCTGTGTCAGCAGGTTTCCAGGTTTAAATGCTGGCAATGGTGTGAGACACAGAATGCTGTTGTTTCATAATCACCTTCTAGAGGTATTGCTTTGTTGTAATGCTACTGTTATGTTGTCCTACTTTTGCTATCTACTTTCTGCATAGGAGGAGGGAAATTTTGCCCACTGCATCACTTTGGTGTAGTCTTTGCAGCACTGGGTTGGCTGCATTTAACCTGGAGACAGGGAGCAGGGGGTTTATGCAGGTGGCTGCTGTCACTGCTTTTCATATGATTGAATAACATGATGATTTCATAGTCCAGACATGGCGCAGAAATATATGGTACTTATACAGTACTCTTAATTTTCAGATCAGTTTAATGCTACTCCTGGCTTATGGTACAGTCATCTGTCTCTCTGAATGTTCTTAACACAGCTTGCACTCCCAGTCACGCAGGAGAGGCCAGTGCAGCCCTTCCCTCTCTGGCTGAATCAGTGACTGCCCTATATAAATCTGCATATTAAGCAGATTTGGCAATTGTTCAGACAGAGACAGACTCACTTAAGTAAAAGGAGAAAACAAACTTGCTTATGAAGGCACTGCAGCAGCAGTCTCAGATGCTGTGCTAGTAAAGACAGCACAGAGGCTGGTTTGTTTTCTTTTGTAGTTGGGAGACTGATGATTTCTGTTTGTCTTCTGCGTCCAAGTCCCATCACCATAAACCACGCGTGTGTGCGAATGCCGGTTCGCACTCTCTTAACAGTTTCAAGCCATTTCGCGTGTTACCGCTTTACCTCTGCACCAGATGGTTCATTTCCTCGGGGACTTCCACACGCGTCCCCAAGGTCGGGCAGCCTGGCAGCGCTCGGGAGCACAGGGCCCAACTTTGAGGTGGATCCGCAGAAAGGCTTGAGGCCCCGCTTCCCCGGGTCGCGGGCGGCAGCGCAGCGTGCCGGGCTCCCTGCGCTGTACGCCGGGCTCTGACTGGGGTCGGGACGGGCGGCGGCGGCCGGGAGCTACCGCCTCTCCCTCCTCGCGCACGGAGCGGCCGGAGCGAGCCGGACGGCTGCTGCCCGCGGGCCGCGACACGCAGGGGCCGGGTGGCCCGGTGTTACCCCCGCTGACGTGCGCCCGGGGGAGGGCGGCGGCGGCGACGGCTCCCTCTTCCCTCCCTTCCCGCCGCACGCAGGAAGCTTATCCGGCCGCGGCTGGCCCGGCGCCCCTCGCGCGGGGAATTAAGAGAAATACCAGCGGTGCCCCCGGCCGGGGTCTGCTCCCGGCCGCCTGCGGAGCGCGTGGGGAGGGGGCCGGCGCGGGGTGTCTCCGAGCCAGTTCTCGCGGTGCTGGCCAGGCTCAGCCTCCTTCCCCTCCCCGGCGAGCGGTGACTGTGCACGGCGGAGCGGGGAGCGCCGAGCCGGGCGCCGGGGGAGCCCGCGCCGCCCCGCCGAGCCAGGAGGAAGGCCGCCGAGCAGCGCGCCCGTCCGGCCCGTGCCCGCCGCCCTGCCCCATGCCCCAGCGACGCTGAGCCTCCCGCAGCCCGAACATGGCCACCACGGCAACGTGCACCCGCTTCACCGACGAGTACCAGCTCTACGAGGAGCTTGGCAAGTACGGAGCTTGCTGTGCGCCCCGCGCCGCGCCCCGCCGCCCGCCCCGGCCCCGGGACCCACCGGCGCTGCTGGGAGCACTGTGCAGGCGACCCGGCTCTCCCGGGAGCCGGAGAAGGATTAGCTGTCGCGCTGTAATCCTGTTCTCCAGCCCCCCGTCCACCCCAGCGGCACAGCCGCCGGAGGGAAAGGTGTTCCTGCCCTCCTGGGTCGCCCCGCCGCAGCGGGTGTCCCTGCAGCCTGTCTCGGGCTGCTTGTTCCTGTTGCACCCCGAGATTTTCTCTCTTCCCTCCTTTCCTTCCTCAGGACCTGGCTGCCCCGTTCTCCTTCCCGCACCGTTTCCCAGCTGCACGTTGCCGTCCCCTGCAACTGTTTCTGCGCTGGGACGCGGCACTGTTACAGCCACTCCGCGATGCTTCAGTCCCCACTTCCTTGTCCCTGTGAAAGGACCAGGTGCTGCTGCACCGCGCTTCTCTTCCCTCCCCGCTTCCTCGCTTCTTCCCTCCCTCTCTCCGCACTTGTCTCCGCATTGGCAGACTTGCTGCTGCACCCTAGGACAGGGCTTTGCAGGGGAGCGCAGTTGGGCAGGAAAGCAGTGCAGAAAGGGCTAGAGTAGGATTATGGAGACAGTGCTTTCGTGGGTGCTGCTGCTCGCTCCCTCCCTTCCTGCACCAACTGCTGGGCTCTGCTGCATCTCTTCTCTCCAGCCCGGTGTCCCTGTCCCTCCCCAGGCTGCTGCAGCTGTGTGTCACCAAGCCCGGGCCCCAGTGCTGCTGCTCACCTTGATGCTCATTGGTTTGTATGTAGAGGTTGAGGAAGGGGGTAAAAAGGCCAGGACTCCGCAGTATTGGAAGGATTCAAGCTATTTTAGGCTCCCTGTAGGACTGTCTGTGGGGCCCTTGTGCAGCTTCTATTCCCCTCTCTCATAGCTGAAATACGGACATTTGTCCCTAGACATGGGTTTGCATTCCTGATCTGAAGGACTTTGAATTTTCTGCTAGTTTTCTGATATTTGTCCTTTCCCCATTTCAAGTCTTTTCCGTAAAGCTAGTTGTTCTTTACCCACCTTGGGGGTTTTTTTGTTGTTTTTAAAAAATAATCTGTTTCCAAGTGCTAATTGTGTAGTCCTGTAGATTTTCAGTCTCTGTCTTTTCACCTTGGTCTCTTGTATTCAGTCTTTTTCCTCACAGAAATCCTTCTTCCCTCTCTCTCAGACCTCTTCTCCAAGAGTAATTCTCTTTGGAATAGTTATAATAATACAAATAGTTCGAGCTTGAGAAATGTAGAAATGTAGAAATGTAGAAATCCAGGTAGTTTTCTACTTACTTCATTAGTAGGTACATGCCTATCCCCATTTTGCAAGTGGGTTGAGGGATACGAGAGAACTATTAACTTCTGCAAAGTGTTGCAGTGATTTTGTGACAGAGCTTGCACTTGAGCATGGGAGACATGAGTCCTAGGTTTGTGCTGTGATTGCCGGGGATGCTGTCTCTGGGAGATGGACTTACCAGCTAGTGTTTGCAGCGCTGTTCGGGACTGTTTGTCTCTTGTTTATTAATCCCTTCATGTCCTGTTTCTGGCCTGTATGGTCTCTCTCTCCCCACACAGTGTGTTCTTCCTACTGCGCTGTCCATGAGGGGGCTTGAGGAGCCTTCAGGAAGCTTGAGTACGATACAGACTTAAGTTTTTTGCTGATCAGACAGCATGCATTGTTTATCAGATTCTCAGGTGTTGTGTCCTTCCTCTGTATGTCTTCTGCCCTGTCCTTAATCTGGTCCACTCTGGGAACAGGAATTGTTACTATTATAGTTTCATTTTCAGTTTCATAGCACCTACCCTCTTTATTTTTTTTTCCAGGGGAGCTTTCTCTGTGGTCCGCAGATGTGTAAAGAAAAATTCTTCACAGGAATATGCTGCAAAAATCATCAACACCAAAAAACTGTCAGCCAGAGGTTAGTGTCTCTATCTACCTTTCTTCCCTATATTAGTAGGAAAATACTTCACTGGAGTTGAGGCTGTAATAAATTTAAGGGATCTGGAATTGCTTGTTTCAGTCATTATTTTTAGGCATTTCAAAATAATTGAGTTGTGTGGTAAAGAGGAGCCTGAAAGAAGGTAGTGTAGGATGATAGAAAAATTCCTGTGTCTGGAAATGGATACTCTGTAAAGTGATGTTGTCTTTATTCTTCTTGAGATCTTTCTTCTTCAACCTGAGCTAGAGGTAGATTCATCTCTGTGTGTGTCTGTACCAATCACTCATAATAAAGAGAAGTATTGCAGACTTATTTTGCTGAATATCTTTTTTACCTAGAAGATCTGTCTTACCAGAACAGATGTGATTATTTTTTTGAAAAATAGATGCTATATGCCTTGCTCCTTTCATGCTGTAGTTAAAGGTGGTGTGTTTGGAAGCTAAAAAGTCTTCATTCAAAGACAGAAATATGTTGGATGGAGAAATCTTGCCAATTTGACTTCTCAGCATACTTGAACAAGGGGCTTGTGCTTTCATTACTCCTGGAGGCTTACAAAATCTGAAATTAGACTGTAGTGTGATGAAAAGAGAGAAAATCTAACTCTTCCAAGCTATTAGTCTTCTGCTTTCCAGGGACATACGTATGCATAAAGGGTAGTAGGCCATATAGTATGAGGGGAATGTGCGTCTTCTAGTGTGTAGGGAATCACTACAGGGATTGGGTGGGGCAGATGCAGGGGAGAATGAGAGAAATTGAACTGCAATGAAAGATGCTGAAAGCAGGGAGTGCAACAAGTTGAGATGCCAGAGGCAACTCTTTCTAGAAAAGGTGAGCAAGAAGAGTTGTAAGTCTTTAGAGGCCTTTCAGATTTGACAAAATTAATGTATGAAGCCTTTGACTATCTTGCTAGTTGAGTAGAGGGCTTAGTAGGGGGTTGACTGAGAAATGAAAGGGAAAAACATGAGGAGAAAGCAAATGATCTTGAGAAATGGTTTAGAAGTGAATAATGTTTTACCTAATCCTTACAAAAAAGAAAAATAGAATATGTATTCTCATTTTTGCCAGAATATGAAATGTGATGATAAGAGCAGAAGACAGCTTGAAGAATAGTGAAAAATTTCCATTCATTTACTGTAGTTTGTGTGGTTTGTATGAAGAAGTAGTGTCAGTGGTAATGTGCTGTGAAGCACATTTTCCTTTTTTCTTTTTTTTTTTTTTTCCCCCACTTCTGGAAGCAAGCATATCTCCCAAGGTGCTTAGTATTTAGCCTGACTGAGGTCATTTTGGGGACCAGCCAGTGGAGCCCTGGATTGTTAATGAGGTGGCTGCAGATCTTTTGAGAATCAGTGTCCCCTCAATGGTCACGTGACGCTGCCTGCTGATGTAGGTGGGATATCCAATCTCTTGAGTTCAAAATTAGTTCAACTTAATATGGGAGAGGTTTGAAGAGTGGCTTTGCTTTGCTGACGGCCATTAATGCTGCGTTTGCTCCACAAACCTCCCTGTCCATCCTGTAGTGAGAGGACTAAGCTCAGGAGAGCCATTTCTCAGATGCTAGTGGACACCAGGCTGCGTGGGGAAGGGAGGGGGCAATTTTATAAGCTGATCGCGAAGGTTAAACCGTTATCGTACAAAGGACAGGGTAGTGAAGTTAACTCGGGAGTTAACTGGAGATAAGAAAAATGGGGAAAGATGCATGCTGAATATAGTTGAAAATTCAAAAATGTGTTAGCTGAAGGCCAAAACACTCAGAAAAACTGATTGAGTCAGTTTTTAAGTGTTTGGTCATTTAATGAATTACCGAGGGAAAAATAGATTCTAATTGTTTTTCATAGTAAGGTGATGACAGTTTAATGACCCAACAGGTAGGAAAAGTAAGTATGGATGAATATAGGCCATGTTATGATGTATACTTACTATTTAGATTTCATACCTTCCTTTAAATAAAATACATTAAGGCTGCTAGTCTGGTCCTTAGCTACTCAACTCAAGGCAGCTGGCAATGATATACTTAAACACGTACCAGTTAGGTAGGGTAAGTGTAAGGAGAACCAAGAAAGAAAATGTGTGTTTCTGCTACTACAGAGGAGTATTAGAAACAAGGTACTGATCAGGTTGTGTTGAAGTTTTAACTGAGAACTGAGGAATCTGTGAAAAGTGTATGGTGGCTTTAGCTTAATATGTAGGTTCCTCAGTTATTCCAGATGTGTTTGCTGAGAGCTCAAGGGGTAAGTACAGAAAGTACTTATAGTAAAAGACTTGAGTAATTTGATAGGAAGTTAGTGAATTCACCTTGGAATAGGTCTTTAAAACATCGAAGGAAAAATGTGTGCTATTTAGACATTGCAGCTGTAAATCAGTGATTGGGGAGATTCAATTCAGCAACCTGAAAATGAAAATCTTGGGAAAAGGCGTTTTAGAAAGCTGTCTCTCTAAGGAGCAGAATTATGGTGTTAATTCTGCAGCATCTTGGATATGTGTTGCCTGATGTGTCCTTTCCCCAAGCTGGCACTTCTCCTTGGGCTGTCCATGTCTCTGCCCATCAGTGCCTCTGTCCAGGGCTCTCCTGTGTGCCCAGCTGCACGCTGTCCATTGTGCAGGGTAACCCACCCTCCTGACCTTCCTCCCACACTGCTGGTTTTCTTCTAGGCACGGTCAGAAAGCCAGAATATTCCCTTATGTGGGGACAGCCAGCCCCTCTCCAACTTAAGCAGAGCTACATTTAACATTTTATACTATCTCTAGCAGAATTTGAACCTGTATGGACACCTGATGCACTAACTGCTACTTCAAGAGTCAGCATCTTGCTGCTGCTGCTGCAAAGTATAGCCCATTGCTGCTTCACAGAAGTGTTGCCTGCTGTAGTGCTTTCCTTGAATCTGTTCAAGGCAATGGTAACAGAGCCTTGCTCTCCTTCTGCAGTACTTGTCGTTACCTTTGTTTTTCAAGACTTGTGATGAAGAAATACTAGATAGGTGACTGGGAAGTGCTGAAAAGCTTACTGTATGTGGCTGAAAAGGAGAAAGAGGAATGTTTCAGGGTGAATTATATGCAATGAATGGGTAAAGACTTGCAGAGGCATGGTGTTTCTCTGTGAAAGCAAGGAGGATGGACGGGGTGCTGGTCCTAACAGCTTCAATCTAGTAAACTTCACCCTTCATAAAATACCAAGTCAGCAGTTGAGAGGAGTCTCTTTTTTATATTGTCTGTGATTTTTGGATGCCTTTTCTCTCTTATAATAAGTTTTGTCAGTAAGAGCTGGTCTAAATTAAAATTCATATTTTGGCTTTAGTGAAGTATTTGCTATTATTCATGCTGTGTTGATGCTTAAGACTGCCCAGTGAAGACCATGCCAAGAAGTTTAATGTTAAATAGGGTCCAAATGCTTGTGGAAAGGGAGAGGAAACAGACTTCACCTTAGTCAGCATTCAGCTGACATATAAGAGCAGTTGTTATTACACATGGAGGAAATACAATGCTTCAGTCATCTGAAATTCCTATGGGATTGAATGCACGGACTTTTACCAGTGCTACGGGTAGAGGCAAGTAATAACTGTAATTTTTTGAAAGTTGTCTTGTGGCTTTCACCAGAATACTTTTTGAACATGAAAATTCATAGGAAGTAGTGCTACAGTGAAGTTCAAATAAAGTAAAATTACTTGCAGTGATCAAAAGATCAAGAGAGAAACAGCAGCTTCAGTAGCAGTAGGGAGATATCCCCAATTTGACTTGCTAGCATACACTTCAAGAGAGAGTCTGGCTTTTGAAAGAGGTAGGCAGAGCTTTAGGATTTTATAATTTTTAGGATGTTTTTTGTACCAAATAATATTTAGTGATCCTGCCACCATCTGTAGTATTTCTGCCCTTTTATTTTTTAGGTGCAGAAGAAAAAATCTCTGTGTATTACATCTATTGCTAAATTTAATTTGCTGTTGAAAATCCGTATATTTTAACTCTGACAAGTGACATCTCTTGATGAAAGAATTAAAAACAGCTGTCTTGTGAGTTAGTCCACTATCCTTACTATGGCTTTGTTTTTGACTGTGAAATAGAGGTGGCTTCTCTCCCTCCTTTTCATCTTTCCAAATTTGTAAACCAGATAAAAATTTGCAGTCTACTGAGTGATTTTGTTGTTGTTCCTGTAGGAGATTATGTGGATTGTGGGAGGAGCAGGGAATTACTTCTGTGTGTCAAACCCCAACAGGAAAAAAACACTCTTTATACTTCCAACTCTGCTATTTTCCCACACCACTATTGTCCTGGCTTTTGGTTCTGTAGTGGTTGCTGATTTGGGCTTTACAATATGTTTTGTTGAAAGTGTCAGCAGTAGTTCCCCTGGACACTAAAACCTTGAGCTTGAATGCTGCAGAGGAAGTTTAGCAGCATTAGTCCCTAGCATCTCTCTTGATCTGGTCTGTACGTGTTCCTAGCTGCTGCTTGCATTGAAACTCCCTTGGACTGCTCCTGAGGCTGCCAGGTTTTGAGTCTCTGTGGGGCAGTGCACACTGCTGGAGCTGGCTGTGTGCAGGCTGCTGCGCTGCAGCGGGGCCACCGGCTTGCCGGGGCAGGCGAGCCCAGCACCCGCTCACGGGGGGCTCAAGCGCAGAGCCAGACTCGCGTAGAAATGTCTGTGATGGGTGTCCTCTATGTGTTCCTGTGTTTGCAGGTTGAGGACAAATGTCCTTCCTTGCAGAGGATGGCAAATCAAACTGTGTCTGCTCAGCCATGCTTGCTGAGCAGCCAAATCAGGTCCAGTCATTTGGTTTGGGAGAGAAGCTTTCCTTCCTGCAGCATGGGCCGAGTGAAGAGCTTTCCTGCACCCCAGCTCCACCCCGTGCCTCCCCTTTGCTGCCTGCAGAAGTCTGAGAGAGGCTGGGAGCATATATAGCAGACCAGCTGCAGTGGGTTGGAAATTTTTTGGAGGTCTTTGCACACATGGAGGGAAGCAGGGAGCAGAGCAGAGTGCTGCCCACCCCTCAGAGCAGTGTATGAGGCTGGGAACTGCCTGATGGAGCGACTGTAAACAGTCTGGGTGCTCGGGATGGGGGCTGCAGGGGAAGAATCATTTGGTGGATTGGGCTTGTGGGTAGCAAGCGGCTGAACTCTTCACTCTGCACCACAGCACACAAATGCAGCAGGGGCTGGTGGTGAGGCTGCTCAGCTGATGGTAGAAACAGCAGCCCTCTACCTCCCACCAGCAGCCTGCCTCCCCCTGTTCTTCCTACCTGCCTCTGCTTGCAGTCCCCAGCATAGGGGAAGAGGGATTCAAATAGTATGTGTACACCAATAGGGGAAATTTCATTGGAAGAAGTGTTTGGAGAAGAGGAGGGCTTGTGCCAAAGAGGAGACCCAGACCTTGGAGGAGAGGTTGGACCTGAGAACTTAGTGGGAGGCTGCTGAGGGTCGGCTTGGCTTTTTGCCTGCCCCAACATATCAGTACAGGCAGGAAAATGCCCTGGTTTGAGAGCCAGCAGAGATTGTTGGGGTGGTGAGTTGTGGAAGCCTTGCTTTACTGTGGCTCACTATGGCTAGAAGCTGGCTTCCTCCCACTGTGGATGTTAGTGATGGTTGGGGTTACCCCAGGTTGCCTCTCAGTTTACGCTGTATATTTTATAAAGGAGCTGGAACAGAGCAGACAGGATTTCAGCTTGTGTCTGTCTTCTCAGTGGTCACATTGAGTATTAAATTTCCGGCATTAACAATGGTGGGGGGGGAAGTGGGCACACAGATTGGGCAGGAATTCCTACTGCCTCTGCACGAGGTTAGAGAAAGGAGCTTGGTGAGAGTCAGGTTTCTTATTTTCCCAATATAAACTGGATTTGTGTATGGCAGAAATGTGATTAGACTAACTCCTGCACGTGTCCCAAAGCCCTTGGCTCTAGAGCATTTACTCTGATCAGCCAGAAAATATTTGTAGGTGTCCCTATGGTGAAAAGCACCATGGTGAGCAGCCTGTAGATATTTCGGGTAAGGAGAGCTACTTAAGTTCCTGTAAGAAGGATCCAGTGGAAAAAGTATCTGCCTTTTTTTTTTGCAGTATATCACAGAGATTTCACTGTCTCCAAATTTAATCCTTCTTTAGACAGTAGCAAAGTCATCACTAGCAGAGGGGGATTCATCTATGTACCATAAAGAAATTTTTTAAGTGTCCTCCTGCCCAGCAATGGGTTAGCACCACTGTTCCACTGTTTTAAGAGAGGACTATGACAATATTTTTGTTCCTTTCCACGCCATAAAAATATTCTAGTTGTTTTGGCCCTCCAGATTAGGTGAAGACAATTTTTAAAAGGGAAGCATGCTAATGCAAAAATTTCTCTCCACTTGCTGTCTGTGAGCACAACCCTGACAATGAAGGCATCACCCCCCTCTTTTTCTGACCTGTCCACCTGATTTGGTATTTCAGGTGTTTCTTTTTGTTTCCTCTGTTCTTGAAATCTCCTGATTTTTACCAACATAACAGATATAAAAAAACCCCACTCATCTGCCAGTGTTTGACTATAAAGTGACCTATTGCTTGGTTGGCTTCGTTGGGCGAAGAGGGCAATATTGCCTGGCACCAGGGTCACCAGCGCAGGAAAGTAGCCTTGAATGCTGTAAAAAGGAAATGTGGAGTATCTCACCTCATTGTGTGTTTGCCTGCAACTAAGTGATGTCAGTGCTCAGAGTAGTCATCTTTGAGAAAATGGAGGTGCACTGATTTCTGATGGGCAAATGCATCCTTAAAATTTTGAGTTGCTCACTAGATGTTTTGGGGGTTTTTTCACAGGAAATGTGACCCTGTAACTTCAACTACTGTAGTTGCTGCTGATCCTTATGACAATAAGCTTAATGCTTCAAAAATTGGGGCTCTATGAATTAGGCTGACATCGTGTTCCTTTTTATACCTTATTAAATTTAAATACTTTATACTTTGGTAACATCTCCTCAAAAATTCTGGTATTGCTGCCTGCATGAGAACAGTTACAGAATACCTCTGAAGAAATGGGCTGGCAGTATCTTGGAAGTAAGCTTTCTGAACACTAAGGGTAGCCAAAGATAAATGGAGCATGGATTTAACTTTCTGCTGAAACTGAGTCTATAGTTAGATTTTATTTCCTTCTATCTTTTTTTACCTTTCACTCTTCATCTGCCTTTCTTTCCTTTTTAATTTTGAGTTCATTTTGAATGTTCATTTGTTTCTCATGAATCAGTTATCTTAACCCATAATTATATTAATTTATAATGCTTTGATTGAAAATAGCCCTTTAGTAATGCTGCTTTACTCTTCTTCCCTCCCAGAGGATATTGTACAATTTCTGTGGCTCCCACAATTTAGATGACCAGACTGAGAAGTGGTGTTGGTGCAAATGGCCGATTACTGATGTCTGAGACTAATACAGAGGTGCCAGGAGAGCTGGTTAATGTTGTATCTTGCCTTTTTATGATGGAATCAGGAGAGGAGGAGATGACCTTGTGGCTTTACTTCTAGTGTCAGGATCTGTCTCGCTCTGCTCCTGGCAGAGCCAGAGGGAGAATTCCCCATCTCTGAGATGTGAGTTGAGTAAATGCGATGACATTTCAGAGAATGTGCGTGTGCATATAACTTTTGCGTTATGTTCCTGAGAGCACGAGTTACATATCTCTCTGGTCACCCCCTGTCCTGCTGCTCCCGTCCAAAGTTCCCATCCTGAGTTAGCTGTTGTCCGAGCCTCCACTGCCATGAGCCCTTGTCTTACCTGAGGCTGGAGTGTGCTTACCTGTGGTGCTGGGACAAGTCCAGGTTAGTGTGGTGCTTCAGAGAAGGTTGTTAGCTAATCTTTTCTCTTTGCTAGAAGCCACAGGTGATTTCACTGTTAAACACAAAACTTTTCTTTCTGGGACAGCAAAGGTAGAACCTCTTTTTGCAGTGCTATTATTTGTGTGATTCTGTCAGAGTCCAAAAATTGAGCTGAGAATTGTCTTAGGCATTGTGGGAATGAAGACGCAGTTAATTTTAAAGAAAAACAAATGCCATGTAAACTTATCTCTAAGGAAGGAATATGCTTGTGAAGATGAGCCTGGGAGTGGCCACAGCTCTTTGTAGGCCTATGAGCCAAAGGCTAAATGGCAGATCAGGCAGGGAGTGGCAGCAGCCTGCCTGCTGTGACAGAGCTGCTGGGTTATCTCTGGGGGCTGTTGCCATGATGACAGTGGCAAACAGGGCCTGAAAAATTTACCAGATGCATGTGAGCCAAAGGATTAAACTTTCTCATAGGAGAGAAGGGAGGGGAGGATGAATTAATGAAGGACAGTATCCTAGTGAGAAATACCAGGCTCACTTTCCTATACTACTGGGATGGCAGGGGGGAACGCAGACTGGCATTCCTCCTTCCGTCTAAACTCTGAGCAACACTGCCCTGACAGATTTCCTCTTCGAAGAGAGGGTGAATGCACCCTGATTTCACTGTAGGAGTCATCGGGGTTTGCATTGCTTTGGCAGGTGGAAAGTAAGAAGCAGGAAAAGATGGTCTCTTTTTAGTCTTCTTTTTCCCTATTCCCTATACCTACAAGTAACTCTACTTCTTTACTTTGTGCTTAGAGATTTTTGGCACTGGAGTTCATGGAAATCAAGTTTCAGTGTTGCATGCAGGTTGCAGACTATCAAACATGGTTCTAACCAGCCTGCACTACTGTCATCGATAGCACAAGGCTATTGTCATTGAAAATGTCTGATGCAAAACCATATCAGCACTAGTAGGGCTAGTGGTGGTCTTGACCCTGCATATGCTTTTGTTCCTTTTCCTGAGCTAGGGCAGTGTCCCTGCATATCAGAGTTGATAGCATGGTGGGCAGGCAGTGCATGAGAGAGGTTAAGCTTGGCAGTTTTCCCTCCTCTGGGGTCTGAGGAAGTGCTATTACGACCCTATGCTGCAGCCTCCTTTGTGGAGGTTGACCACGATAAGGACTGGTCCTAGGAGAATTAGTGATTTGCAGCTGGCTGGGGAGCACAGAGCTGGTGAGGGTGTCTCTGCACTTGGTGCCCAAAATCTCAGTGCTTCATAACAAAAGGTGGTATCACTTGGTTGTTTTCAGTACTGCAAATTATTATGATACCTTCTTGCAGGCAGCTTCAGGAAAGACCTACCTGGCTGTGCCTGGAAAACTTCTGAACAGCAGTATACTAGTATAAAATGTCTGAAGGCTTAGTAAGGTAGAATTGTGGTAACAAAAACTAGTTTCATTCCGGAAGGGCTTCTTCAACTCAAAACATTTATTTACGGAATGAGACACTAATATCTATGGAAATTATTGATATAGGTCTTTCCCACTAGGCCAAATCCCAGTGGACTTTTTAAGCTCCTGTGAATACAGGCCATATGTGAGAACAAGGATTTTAAGCCTCCAAAGCCAGTTCCTCAAAGCCTATGGAAAGGATCCTTGCCTTGCCTTGCCTTGCCTTCACTTCTACTCCCCTTCTAGGCACCTGAGTTAGCTGGTGTAGGCTGGAGCTTGTCTTATGAAGTAACTCGGTGTTTGGATGTGCTTTATCTTCTGCAGTTACTGTGTCATCCCCGATAAGTCAGTTGGTGTAGACTGTGGTAAGTGATAGCTGTGAAGACAGAGATGTCATTTCTTGATGTTGAAGACAACTCTTTTCTGAAAGAGGTTTTCTCAATCCCAGGGGAGCAGTGAGAAAAGGAGCAGTCTGACATATCCTGATGTCTGAGGTGTAAAAAAGGAGACTGAAGAGCTAAACCCTTAAACTTTAGCGTGCTTCCTGTGTTCCCTGTTCTTTTACAGGGATCTCTCTTTCACAAGGGCTCTCCTTGCCTGTGCAGCAGAATTTAGTCTGTAAAGTTTCCTGCAGCTCTAGAGATGTGTGTGTTTATCCAGCTCTGTTTGCTGCTAGAGACCTGATCTCATACACCTGACTTGAAATGTGACTTCATAGGGGACAGTCCAGTGCTCTCTCTGCGATGCACTTTCTATATGCGCATTTCAAATTACATGGGTACCCTGGAAGATTTTTCAGGGAAAACAGCTGGTTAAAACTCATCCTATATTGTTCTCCAATTTCTGCCAAATAAAATTTGTGTTTCTACTGTATTAGAGCAGCTGCCATTCTGAAAATGTATCTTGGTTGGTTTTTTTTCCTTTTTAAAAAAGAATTATTTATTTCCTCATATTCCTTTATGTGAAAGCATATAACATTTCCTAAGTAATGGGCCAAGAAATTGACCATTGGCTGGAGGAAAAAAATAGATGTAGAAGGAGGAACTTGTATTTACTGGCACCTGGAACATTTTTATTGGAGGCTGCTAGAGTGTATGTCCTGGTGATGCCAAGCAGGATTTTCTGTTGTTTGCCAAAATAATTGGTGTGCCATTAAGTTTAATTTTGCCTGCCTCGGGGCTTGTCCGTGTAAGCTTTGGGTATCAAATGTCCTCTGTTGAGATTGTGTCAGAGAGATTAGGAGCATTGAAGTTGCACAGCTTTATTTTATAACTGGTACCTGTGCAGAGACAAAGCTTGATTGTGATGATGTGTTTCTTCACTAGAAGTTAAAGTGGTGATTCATAGCTCCTGTGTTATTTTAAATATTCCTGATTTTTGGATTGCAGATTGAAAAGTGGTTTTCAGCTCTGCCCATTTTTGTTTGACTCGTGTGTCATCTGGACTAGAATCTGCCAGCTCTGCAGGTTAGGGTATTGTGTTGTGTCTGCTCCTTGTTATGAAGTTGCCTGGATTAAAATTTTCGATGCAGAACAATGATCCACAACCTTCTCTGTCTGTCTGAATTGCTCTTGTACTTAATAAGGATGATGTAGAGGACTGAAGTGTTGGTCAACTTGTCCTTTGTGTGGAAGCACTTCCACAGTAGTGGACTGGGAGTTGAGCTCTCATTTGTCTTCTCCAGACAGCCAAGTTCAGCAAGAAGAGATATGACAAAAGAGACCCAAGGCAGTTGGCTTTTATGATAATCATTATCAAATATTGCTAACAAGTTCAGGTGACTAGTTGCTGCTAGCAGTTTATGTTGCTGCAGACCTGGTTACAGTTTTAAGGAACCACATTGTGCCTTCTTAACTCTTTGTGGCTATGTACATTTAGTTTCTTCAGCAGTCCTGAAGCTGAGCTTAAAAAGCTTTCCCTCCCACCACTTCACAAATAGTCAAGAAGTTTCTTATCTCCCTGATGAATTATGAAATGTTAATTGCTGAAGCTTTTTCTCATTTGAAAGCACAGCCAAAATTTCTTCCCTGTCTTAGAAACAAAACTTGGGTCTCATGCTTGCAGTTACCTTACCTAAAGGGGTGGCAGGGGTTGGCTCAGGAACAGGGCAACATGCAGCTCGACTGAGCCAGAGGAACTTAAATTCTTCCTTCTGCATCTTTGAATTCCTGGATCCTGCATTGCAGTGACTTGACACTGCTGAGATCTGCCTCCCTGTCGCACTGTTACCTTGCCTGCTCACCAGCTGTAGTCTGATACTTACTTAGCTGGTTCATCCAAAACCACTGACACCTGATGTGATCAGCTGATGGGGAGAAGAGGGGAGCTTATGTCCAGAAATAAGCTCATTTGGTGTGGTTTCTCTTTGTTAGGCTGTGTTCTTCAGGACCCTCTGTGCCTAGTGAGTTTAAGACAGAGCTGCTGGAGTTCTTGCACACGTACAGTTGCTGTGAATGCAGCAGAGAAGGTGCTGATATGGCTGTGTTGCCTTTGGAGCAGCTCTGTGTCCTACTGTCTCACTTACTGCGTGTCCACTTTAAGAGAGTTCATCTGCAATGCAGCTGTTAGCAGGGAACTTCTGTAAATCAAGAGGGAGTGAGTGCAAGTGAGCCCAGTGTCTGCAGTTGTGGCTGGGTCCTCCCCACAGCACAGGGAAACTTGTTTAGAAAAGACTTTTTGCAGGAGGAGTAAGGGATGGCAGCACAGTGCTGATGGTAGGAGCCCCTCCCTTCTGTGCCTGTGTATGCATCAGCTGCTCAGGAGCAGGAAAACATGGAAAAGCACAGTGGGCAGCAATCCTGGAACTGGAAAATCCTGTCATGCTTTTGCCCTCCTCACTCTGCCACAGTCTAACCAGGTGTTTGCTTAGGGCCAGTCCTGTCAGGATGTCTTTATAGCACACTCCCTTCTTACACAGGATGTCCTGTTAGAATTTGGAGCTTCTGTTGTGAGCTTCTGCATGTCGGCCAGAAGTGCACAGAGGCCCCATGGGTTGCGGGTTTACAACTGTGTTGTCTTTTGTTGCATGGCTGTCAGACCATGTGCTTGTGCAAAGAGATGATGTCAGGGAGAGAGAGAGAGCCCGCAGGTGGAGCGAGTTGGAGTGCCCAGGCTGTTCAGGTGTTGCACCTGGCAGGCTGGGCACTGCTGCTAAGTGACTTGCTATGAGGAAAAGGAGGAGGAGAAGAGCCATGTGTGCAGTAGCCCTGCTACAAGTGGAGTAGATGAGCCATCTAAGGGGAAGTCTGAGAGGATTGCAGCCCCTCCAGCACGTGTCAGGAAGGCTGGCTGGGGAGCTTGTGCCTCTAAGCATGTGGCTGAGAAGTGGATCACTTGTTCTGCTCTTCCCCTGCCTATCCTCTGCTTCTCCAGGAAGCAGAAGCTCCTCGAAAGACTCCCTGGCTATCAGCTATGGCAGGAGCACTTGTACAATTGCTTCCTGGTTCCTCATCCACAAGTTTCTGAGGGTATTCTGGTGAAGAAATTCCTCTGTAGCTCACAGGGATTCCTAGGACCTCTTAGGCCATTGCTGGAGAGGGCCCTAAAGGACCTTCCTCCAAGGTGGCTGCAGCTTATGGGAAGTGCATAATGCTTTTCATTCTGGTGCTTAGCAGGCAAAGCTTCCTCCTTCACTGTATTTAAAAGTATTCTGGGCAGACTTGGTTCCAGATTTCTATTTCAATTTCTTTATTTCCACTTGGGAAAGCATTACCAATTCAGTCATTGGTGATGCAGAAAAAATTGATGTATGATTCAATACCCACTTTTCCTCCTCTGCTTCCTCTCTGCCTCTCCTATTTTCTGGACATTTGTTGTCCCTCTCGTAATAACCAAATTGTGCTAACTGTGTGTAAGCAGTGTTCCCTCCCCTTTTGCTGGGGGACTGTCTGACTTGTTGTAAGAAGTTATTTTTAGGGTTTGCTTCCTGGGATATTCTACCCGTGGCCAGTTATGGTGATGAAAATGTCACTGAGATGCAGAAAGGACTCCCAATTCATTGATAGCATGCCTGATCTTTCTTCTGTAAGGGTGCCCACGGAGATCATGAGTTCCTTACAAATACATTGCCAGCACTCAGGGACACAGCCCCAGTGACTGTGCAGCATAACTCCCTGTTAAAAGCATAATGGGCCTCTGAATTTGCCCAGGGGAAAAGTAGAAAATAAGAAAAAATAAATTTAAAATAAGTAAAGCCTTTCTTTGGTTGCAGTGGAATTTGTTTCTGCCCTTTTTCTTTTTTTTTTTTTTTTTTTTTTTTTTTTTTTTTTTGGTCAGTGTCAGGGATGTCAGTGCTGCAGAGCTGTGTGTCAGTGTACAGGCCAGTCCCTCGCAGGCAATTTGCTCCTTGTACTGGATGTATTATGTTGCACTGGGTTGCTGCCAAATGGCTGGTCTAGGCTAGAGGAGAAGGTGTGTGCTTATTCTTTTGAAACACCTCTCCCACCCTCCAGATCTGTGGCTTGCAACACCCAAAAAAGCTTATATTTATGGCAGCTATAGCTAATAAAGCATGAATGTAATACAGGCAGATTACAAAGCTCAACTGACCAAGGCTGTGGGCTGACAGAATACTTGGCTTAAGGGGCATCTGTGTCTTCCTCTGAAGATGTCTGTTCCCTCTGTATTGCAGCACATTTCTTTTTCAGTCTTATGCCTTGAATCAGAAAAACAAGTTCAGAAGAACAATTCAATAAGGAATTATTGAAGTAGTAGGGATGGGCAGTTATTTGGTCTCTGGGTAGACTGGAGATCTGTTTAGATCTTCATATTTCTTGAAGCAACCGTAGAAGAAGTTGCTTTAGTGTAACTCTGGAAACCAGGATCTCCTAAAGCTGGGTCTGAGGAAAGTGCATGTGGAGTGTTAGGTTGGTGATGTGGAGATTTGGAAATAGTTTTGTGTGCCTGTATTGTACTCCTGGAAGGTAACATGGGAAGAGGAGCCCCTTGAGTGGCTTTGGATCAAGGTTAACAGAGGAGTTAAACTTGGTTTTCAGGCTTGATGCTGTTGGGATCAGGAAGCCGTGTGGCTGCAGTGCAGGGATGGTGGCAGCAGTCTCAAGTGGGTAGGTGCTGTGCCTGTGCAACACAGACATTTGTGAGCTGTCTGCAAGAAAAGCCAGTTGCAGAAAGATTGAAGGAGACTCCTCCCTGATTAGATAGCATCTTCAAAGTTATCAGTGCTTAGTAACTCCTCTTTATGCTTTTACATACAAAGAGTTTCTTTCTATGTGTTTAACATACATGCATAACCCAGTGTATGTTTTTCAGTAATCCTGACATTTGAAGTTTTTTTAGTGAGCGGTAGCTTTTATTAAGTCTTCTTGCTGTCTTGCTTCCGTACAATACCTTGAAGAGCCTGAGCACTTTATATGCACAGGATGAAGTTCTTGGACTCTTCAGGAGCCAGAGGCAACCACACTGTCTCTGTCCCTGCTGCCCCGTGTTCCTAACTGCCACATGGATTTACTGAGACGTGGTGCGCTTTGCACCAAAGAATTTGGTGGCTCTGCTACAGGTGGTATCTGCTGTGGCGCATGTGTGTATTTTAAGTCTTCTCTCATTGAAATGTCTGTTAGCTGCTCTGTATTTACTGCTTGCTCTGCTTAATTTAAAGTTCTCCTAGCATTGCTAGGGGAACTTAGCCTTAAAATAGATGGTTTGACCTTTTTTTTTTTTAATTATTCTAATCCCCTAAGGCTTGATGTTCCTTCTTGTCAGAAGAGCATATTTTAACAGAGGTATTATCTCTTTCAGAGAGAAGTCATTCAGCACTGTGGTGCAGTGCCATTCATCTGTACCTTTAAGAAGGTTTTCTATTTATTTACTTCTCTCATTCATGTCTCTTAAATATCAAATCAAGGCAGCAGTTCCAGCATCCTTCCTTCTCCCAACTGGCTGGAATAGCTAAAAAGAAGCAATGGATGTAGACTTGGTGTTGCATGGACACAGGCCCCACAGCATTTCCTGCATGAAGGATGGCATTATGCATTGAACAATGATGTTCTGCTGAGTACCAGTATTAGGAGTATGCAGAAATTCTGAGGTTTTGTTTCCCTTCTGAGCACCTCTCATTTTTGTTCAAGCATTAATTTTCTTAGTTCATTCAAAAGAAACCCAGCTGTTTGGTGACCAGTGGCTGCATTATCATGTAACATTTTATTCAAGAGTCACATTGTACAGCTGTGTTATGGGAAAACTGGGACTGGATGCAGTAGGTGTGCAGGCTTGGACAGCTCTGACAGCAATGGCTGAGTTAGAGCGCATTGGGTTTGAGAAGGAGCTTTGTAGCCCCTTGTGCACAGGGAGAAATTATGGTTTCTGTTCATATGTTGTTAAAGGTGGAATCAATGCCAGGAACTTCCTTTCCCTAGTAGGGTTTTTCCCAGGGTGCTTTCACCTGTGGGTGTTCAGTCTTGTTTTCCAGGAGCTTGGCTCTCTTTGCCCCCACTGCTTTGTCCTTCCAGAATTTGTATTCCCCTACCTGAAGGAATGTCATCATTCTACTGCAATTTGCTCCTCTGCACCACGAGGAAAATGTTCCTGCAGCTTTTTTTAACCACGTACCCTCAGTCTTACTTTGTTCTTCTCCCTGTCAACTATGTAATACATCAACAGGTTTCATTGAGTGTCCTTGATCCTCCCAGTACTACTACGGGGCAGGGCAGTATTAGCCTTGTTTTACACTTGGGAATACTAAGAAAGATGCAAATTTTCAAGTGCTTTCCAGAACACTTGGCAATGAGCCATGATGAGTTAGGAAAAGAGTCCAAGTCATATTCTTTGCTGTAGCAGTGATAGGAAGAGTGTAGGTAGAAAAAAAACTGTGGGCATTTGGCAGAAAATAACGTGGGCTAAAGCATGTAGTAGTACGAGGAGTTGTGGTATAGTTTGCTGGTTACAGGAATAATATTTTGATGTGTTTTCTGTACTACTTTTCACTCTGGTTTGCTTCCTGTTTGTGTAATACAGCTCCAAAATATGTTGTATTTGGTATGCCTTTGGACTCTCTCCCTTTCTGTGATTTTTCCAGGTGAAGAGGATTGAAAACTCAATCAGAGGTAACTGCTGTTGGAACAGAAGGCTCTTACATGGCTATAAATACACAGTGGTTTTGTGTATGTGTGTGTGTGTGTTTGAAGACCAATCAGAAAAATTGAAGGAGGTCACTTAGATGTAAAATTATTACCTTGTATTAGTCATAACTACAGGGACAGTACCATGTGCAATAGTTTATTTTCTGAAGTGTGTTAAAGTAAGGTGGCAGAAATGAAAACTTAAATCTCTAAGATAAGCAACTGTACCTAAGACTTAAGAAAACCCCAATTTTATGACAAGAATTTAGGCAAGCTCTAAAATTGTCTGCATATTGAGATCTAAGTAATGGATTTGGTTGTGAAAATTTGGACTATGGGATGCTGTCGGGAAAGTGTTCCTGCCCCCCTCTTGCTGTGTCTTTTGGCTAATAATCTGTCTGTTAGTGCAAAGGTTTCTGCCTTCCTGGAAAATTTGGAAGCATCCATATTAATGCATGGTTAAGGCATTCCTTTCCCCAGGAAACAGCTGCAGATGCACAAGGCATACTGCTGCTGGCCCTCTTGACCATATGATAATGTCAAACTAATATGAAGTCTTCAAGAGCAGAACATCCTTTACCACCCAGGGAGGAATAAAATCTTGTGTGTGTTTAAGAAGATTACTGTTAGCTCATCAGAAGGAATAATGAGAAGTTATGGGACAGGGATGAAGACCTGTCATTAACTGAAAGCCAGGCCAGGGGAAGGAATAAAAACCATGAGGGAATGACCAGAAAGGGATTCTATATTTGATAATGTGTATGCTGGGGATACTGCTTACTTTTCAGCTAGCGTGATTCAGGTTTTGTTTAGAAGACAGTTAGAAACCATACTGTGGCAGTGATGCAATGAATAGCCATATAAGAGTAGAGGGAAAAGGAAAATTGTAGGGAGAGATGGAATGTGATTAAGGTTAATGAAAGTGTAGTGTGACAACTAGTTAGAGGCTCTGGTCTGCCCTTCTGTAATAAAAACAAACGTGGTTATGCAACGAATGGAAAATTTATCTTTTCAATAATTCATTTCAAACTTGTTGCCTTTGGACAAATATTGTAGATTAGAAAAAAAGAATTAAAAACTTGTGTGTAATTTAAGTCAGCATATTTGAAGAGGGATGCTTTTAAAAAAGGAAAGGGTTTACAGACTTATTTCTTCAGGTTGTCTTTTTGCATTGTGGGATTAATCCATTCTTTCCTTTGTACAGGGTGACTAGGATCATCCTGAAACACAGATATGTGTCTTTTTTTTTCCTTTTAATTGACAGTTGATTTCTTAATAACTTCAGCAAAGAGTACAGGCTTCCCTTTGGAGAGAAAGGTGCTCTCCTGATACCAGGGCAGGAGAGTGAAAGATGGAGGAAGGGGTGGATATTCAGCTCCAGCACTGGGAATGATTCATCCTCTGTCTTGATACAAAAAAGCTCAACAAGAAAAACCACGAAAACAAAACAAAACAACAACAGCAGAAAAAAAGCAGCAATGTACATCCAGACGCTATCCTTTTTCAGTCTGTCCTTTCTGCCATCTGGCTGTCCTAATGTTCCAGCATGTTGCAAGTTGTATTGTTGCTATTCTACCTGAATTAGCGGTTTCAGACACCACTGGTTACTGAACACAGGGCAAAATTAATTAGAGGTCTGACAATGAATGTATATTAAATTTAGGAGCTGACAGTACTGCCTATCATGACTTGACTTTCTCCACTTTTGGAAATTGTATTTGTCTTTTTGTGCTTGAGCTTTGTTTTCATCTTTAGCAGGTTTGCATAGTGTGTAATGCTGCCAAGCACTGATGCTCATGCATGGACCTATGCTAGCACTATTGCACGTAATGTTTTGGCCACCAGATTGCAAAGAATTTTTCTGCTAGTTTGTTGGGTTTTTTTGATGGAGGACAGAGGAGAAAAGAAAAGCCTCAAGAAAATGTAGGATTCCATGATGCTGTTTTTAGAAATTCTGTGTGGTGCAGGTTTATGTAAAAGACGCTTAAGAAGCATTTCCCTGCCACCCCCAGTTTTTTATCTCTTGTGAATAAAAGAATGTTAATACTGTGAAGGAGGATGTGAAGCATTATTCTTCTAGGCTCAGTCCTGTGAACAACCTCAATGTGGTGCATGGTTGGAATTAACTTTTTACACTGGAGCTATAAACATTGCTCTGCTACTCTCTGTGAATTACATGCTGGTCACCTCCAAACAAACAGGGTGTCTTTTCATGACTAGAAATTCACTGTGAGTTAAGCAATATTTGAATTTGAAGTGTGAAGAGCATGATGTCAAGCCTTCTCCATAGAAAATGATATTAAAAGTTGCTAGCTGTTTCAATGCACAAGTTGTAGTGGCGTCAACTAACTGAAAGCCCTGGTGATTCTACAAGTTTTGTGAAGCACTGAAACACTGCAACAAGTGGGGAAGGCACTTCTCTGACTCTTGAGTGGATTATAATTTTCGTGGAATCGCGGAATCATAGAATGGTCTGGGTTGGAAAGGACCTTAAAGTTCAAGTTCTAGCCCCCCCTGCCATGGACAGAGACATCCTTCAGAAGTCCAGGTTGTTCAGAGTCCCATCCAACATGGCCTTGAACAGTCCCAGGGATGGGGCAGGCACAGCTTCTCTGGACAACCTGTGCCAATGCCTCCCACGCTTACAGGGAAGAATTTCTTCTTAATACCTAATCTAAACCTCTTTCAGTTTGAAGTCATTCTCCCTTGTCCTGTCACTACATGCCCTTGTAAATAGTCCCTCTCCATCTTTCTTGTGAACTTCCTTCGTGTGCTGTAAGGCTGCAATTAGGTCACCCTGGCGCCTTCTCTTCTCCAAGCTAAACAATCTGAGTTCTCTCAGCCTTTCCTCATAAGAGAATTTGATTAGATCCCTCTAATCAACTTGGTGGCCCTCCTGTGGACTCGTTCCAACAGATCAATGTCCTTCTTGTGCTGGGGACTCCAGAGCTGAAGGCAGCACTCCAGGTGCACGTTGTTGGCTTGTGTCCATTGTTTTGTCCACCAGCACCCCCAAGTTCTCGGCAGAGCTGCTCTGGATTGGTTCATACCCCAGCCTGGATTGATCCCTGGGGTTTCCCCTGCCAGGTGCAGCACCTTGCACTTGGTCGTGTTAAACATAATGAGATTCCCATGGGCCCACTTCTTGAGCTCATCCACATCCTTCTGTATGTCAGCCTGGGCTGACTCTTTAGGAAGGAGCCAACTTTCCCTGTGCTCAGTAGTTCTGTAGCTTCATAAAAGTGAAATTTTTGTTCAGGCTTCTCTTTGGGCTTCCAAATACACATATTATTTCAGACTTTCAGCAGAAGTGAGAGTTCACTGTTCAGTCTGTTTGTGAGAGGGGGGGCAGGGGGAAATATATATTTGTTTCTTTAGGTCGCTTATGTGCCTGAAATTTAAGGGTGTGGGTGCATATCTTTATAAATCCATTATGTGATCATTAACCCCAGAGAGGTCTGAAAGTTTGGCTTGAGTAAAGCTTCTGTTTTAAAATGAAGTATTGTTCATTTTTAAGTCATGAGGTATAGCTTAATTGCAAACTGGAGATCTTTAAAACCATTCTTCTCTTAACTGTCTACTAATTTGAAGTAACTGTGAACCCAAATGAAGAGAAAATAGTGCTTGGTTTTGAATTATTGGTATTTATGGAAAGGCAAACTGCTTCCTTCCCTCCTGCCCTTGCCGCAATAAGGGCATTGCTTTTGTGCAGTGTAAACTGCATTTAGTAATGGTCTTGTGCTTAAGAGCTTCTAGTTAATGAGACCTATTAACAATAATGAAAAATGGCATCCTTAAAGTGCAGAGCTAGTCAGAAAAATAATTCTTCAAGAATGACTGGATGGCTGTGTACTCTTTCTTGGCTTATTTAATTTAAGGGGTGGGGGAGGAGCTCAGTCTTGGCTCTGAAAGTAATTATTCTTCTACATATGTGCCCGTGATCTGCAGTTCCTGCTGGGGATTTGCAGAGCTGGGGCTTCTAGAGCTAAAGAGCTTCCCAGACTGAGCCTAGCTGAGACTGGGGCATGTAGGCTTGGCTTTGCTTTCCCAAGCCTCAGTGGGAGCGGCAGTAGTAAAACCCTTTTCTGTTCAAATGAACACATCTGAGTCAACAACACAGAGCACTTGCATGGAGTAGAAAAGGGATTTTTTTACATACTTATTCATGTGGCTATGTTTGTATTGTAGTGTGCTGCCACCTCCACATCATGTGCTGTTTTAGTTAGACAGGATATACATTGCTTTTCAATATGTGAGTAATCCTGCTTAAGGAAAGGGGAGGATGGGCAATGATTTTATTGGCTTTGAGGTACAAAAACCCCTACCTTCCTGCTTAGGAAAGGACACAAGGAGACTGCCTGGATGATGACTGTTCATATGAATAAATAGTAAGGCATTACAGGGAAAGTCTAGAGAAGTGAAAGCTACCTATATCTCTGCCTTGGTGTCCTCCCACTCAGTATTGCACTCCCATGTACATTTTAATAATTTCCTTTTCAGCTAGGACAGCCTGTCATGCCAGCCAGCAGACTTGGAATAGCTTCACTTAGTATGAGATCACCTTGTCCATCTCCACTGAAAAGGATTTCTCTGGTTCTGTTACTACTCTGTGCTAAGAATTACAGCTTTTTGTGGTAATAGGTTCTGTGTATTGGGAGAACTTCCATGCTGTGGGACAAAGTGGGCACATTTTAGGACAAAGGAGAGATTTTCATGTAAAGGAGATGTTTCTTTTTCCACTTTGGGGGCAGCATTGATTAGTGAAGACAGACTTAATTTCTTGGTGCTGTACCCTGGCTGCCAACTAAAGCTAATGGTACCACACCCCTCAGGGTTTTAATTGAACTTCATCTTCTAAGAAGGCAGCATCCTATTAACTGCCATCTGTGGCAGGATCACATGCTCAAAGTAGTCCTGGATGGATAGACAGTGTCCAGCTCAGTGGCGATTCTTCTGTCTCTTTATCCTCTGGTGCTAAGTGGAAAAGTGTCAATGTCTGCTTACAGAGGAGCTGTTTCTGTGCTATAATGAAAGCATTTCAAACCACTTTGTCCTTGCCTCTAGCAGGTTTTGAGAGGTTCATGTAATTTTTCAGGATATTTTATATGTTAATGTATGTGTCCTTTGTGGAAGAGAAGAGTTGGAGTGTTTGCGAGAGAGCACTCAACCCCTGCTGTAGAGACCGTTGAGCCATCTGGGGGACACAATCACCTTCTTGAAAACGGGCTTCTGAAGCTGTTTCTGTGTGGAAATTGGAATCCAATGGATACCTAGGGCATGTAGGAACCAAGAAATATGCTGTATGGTGAGCTGCTGCATCCCCAGTGAAGCTGCAAGACTGGTAGACAGGAAGCAGGCCAGTGTATGGAGAAGGAGGTGGCTGGCAGTGAAGCAGGGAGCAGAGCACTGATGGGGGTGTGCAGAGCGCTGCTCTGTAGGTGAGAGGAGAAATTAGTTCTTGGTGCAAAGTGTTTTGTGGCCTCATGGCCAAGGCTACTCGCAGTGCCAGCTTTGCATGCACATTTGGCCAGATTTTCAGGACTTGCTCTCTCCTGCTGTACACTGCCACAAGTCCAAGATATGTGAGTTTGACCCAGAATTGCAAGGATATGCCTCTGCTCTGTTTTCTTAGACTGGTGTGTTTGAAAAGATTGGGATTTTCTTACTGAAAAATCAAACCAGAGATGATTTTCCCTGGAATTTCATATCTTCTAATAAGATGTTAACAAAAGGAAGGGAAAAAGTAATTCAGCAAACCTGAATACCATGATGTAAGCTTGTGCTAAAACGTGGACTTTATTAATTGCATCTTGCTCTCCTTAGATTGTCTGGTTTTGAGGTGGAAGCACTGAGCACCCATGTTTCTACTGGACATCATTTATCTTGACATTCCCATTGTTGAGCATTCCTTGTGATCAAACATCTAATCATGTATTCTGGAATCACATCTATGATGTGGCATCGCTACTAATTTGCATAGACAATGTTAACTCTGCTATTTTTTAGCATCTAGGTATTTTGGAACAGAATTTAGGTATTCCATTTTAAAAAATATGTGTTTTGCCTACTGGGTCTATATAAATATTCTTCCTCTTTCTCTTCATTGACTTGGTCATTCAGTGCTGCAATCCAGCGTTTTATTATTCCCACTCCTGGGTTAACTGTTGGCTCGTAGGGAAGGAAGGCCTTTACATCTATGAATCCTTTGCTAGGAGATAATGTCTTTTGCAGTAGCTGCCACTTCTCCTTCTATCTCCCTTCCTATGACTTTTGAAGAGCATGGTGAAGAAAGATGCAGTTTGTCACAATCTGCCATCACTTCCAAGATGTCTAGAATGTCTTTTGACTACAGTGAATTGGGATAAATGGTTGGGTGCCACTTCAAAGTGCATTTAATGTTGGGATATTAGAGCATAGTTTCTGTGTAGCTGGTACGGAAGAGGAGGCACCAAGAATTCTCTTTATTAGAAGCACCTATAGCAAATGGGTATCTCTGGGGCAATATTGCCCTTTTCCTTAAAAACCTTACTCACAGCTTGTGTAATAAGGTGATGAGGCAGTCACTGCATTTTGGTGTCTGCTGAGGTTTGGTATTAAATTCAGACAGAAAGCCCAATACCCCCTCTTTTTTTTCTCATCCTTTTCTCTCCTGTTTGTCTCCATTCTTTCAGAAGTAGCTAATGTCTGGTCAAAGCAAGTCAGATTGTTGGGCAGGCATCATCTGTGGAAAAGCAGGGAGTCATACTGGGCCTCAACCTTTTAGAATGCAGACAATTTTGAGTCTTGGATTGTGTTTCTGTAAAATTGTGTATTCTGTTATGACTGGAGCTATTAGGCTAAGTTAATTGTTGTTCAAAGCATCTGAAAATCTAGTGCTAGAAGCTGTCATAGGAAATCCAAGTTGTTCTTTTTGCAGCCAGTATGAAATTCTAGATCTGTATTTTGTTTGAAGGGTGTTTCAAATTCTTCTTGATGCTTAGTGATTACCTGTCTATATATTAACATCCATTTTCTACATAGTAAATGCAGACTTTAACAATTTATGTGCTGAGCAGAAGGATCTTTCCTAAAACATGAAATATTTGTTAATAAGCTGCCATGTTTTGGGTCACTCTGTTCTACTGAGGTAGATGATTAGAGCTCTTCTAGTGATGCCCTTAGAGCTTTGCTAATCGAAATCTTATGAACTGAACCAGGAGCAAATATTTTATCTTTGTAATAAAATTTCATAAGCTGAGGGATCTCAAAGTGCATTCCAAGCTGACAGTGGTAGTGGGACCACTGAATTGCAGTCATAGGCTGGGGAATCACAGAATAGTATCTTAAATTGGCACTGAATCTGAATTCTCCTATTGCATAATTCAGAAATGGTGAAGATGGTTAACATGTTGGGAATATGGTGGTTCAGCATAAAACCAGAAGAAATAATAAAGCTTTTTTCTTGGAGGGAGAGAGTGGTGCTAGTTATTGCTCTTTTAAAAGTATGAGGAGCAGAGGGAAGCAGCCTTGCACTGACGAACACAGGAAGATGCAAAATAAAGATCTGGTGTATTTTTGCCAAAATATGACTCATTGTTTTTCTTGTCCGACTTATATTCCTGGGAGCATCTGATCACAGAGTTGCAATCTGATTTTGCCCAGTGGTTAAGACTAAAGGATGCATCTTTTTATTATGAAGGCAACCAAAAGTTCCTAAGGACGGTCTTTTGTCAGAATAGCTGGATAGGCCAAAATGTGTTTACTCAGCAGGAGGCAGAGAAGACTGGAAAAGCACCTTAGGGCAACGGACATTTGGTTTTCTGAGATATGTTGCCCTCTTTCACCTCTGATGTCAGGAAGCAAACTGCCCCCAAGTGCTCCTATATGAGGACCTGCTTATTTGATAAACAAAGCAAACTCTTCAAAATCCCCTCTTTTCTTGGTAAAATGGGTGTTTTCCCTCTCTGGACTCTGCTTATCTTGTCTTCCCTGTGCTGCAGATCAGAGAGGCCAAGACAGGTTTATCTTAGCCCACAGCAGTGCAGCCTGCCATCAGTGTGAGTCTGGCACAGCACTTCCCGCCTGGCTCTGCTTCTGAAATGCCTTCCTCCCATATCTGCCTGGGCTATTTGGTAGCTGCTTTCCCCAGACATGCCTTCACTTCCTTTGTTCCTGTGGAGCCATCTTTGTGATTTTTCTCTTAGTGTGCAGAATTATGCATAGGCTGTAGTAAAGAAGAGCTTCTCACAAAAGCAGACACTGATGTGCTTTTCTGGATAAGTTGCTGTTCCCTTGAAGCTTCCATTTCTTTTAGTTGCAGAGTCAAGTGTCCTATTTCTCTAATATTTGAATAATTCTTGATGTGGGGCTCAGTTCTTGTTGAGCAAACGGGGAAGCTTTAGCTGTCTCCAGTTTTAACTTTGGATGCTGTAAATGCCTCAGTGCTCTGACCTGGTGGTTTCCTGACCAGCTTGAGCTGGAGAGAGAATTGCTCTTTATGTTTATGGACGTAGGAGGAGATGCTGCTCCTTGCAAGTTTTCCAGTATATTAAATGAATGAGAGGGGGCTAAATGCAGATTTAGGAGTTGGTACACTGTAGTTTTGGCTGCTCTTGTAAAAGAGCAGTAGGCAATCTGAGGGATATCATACAGTGTCTGTTCTCACGGGAGAGGTCCTTGGTTCTGACTGTAAGCAGCCAACTGCATAATTACTTCTTAGGAAATCGCTGTGTTTCACTGACTGCTGAACAGCCCATCTCTAAGCACTGCTGTCTCAATAGCAATGTCCTATTTGCCCTGATACAATCCAGATTGCATGTGATATCCTGGTATTCTATGGATGGGGTTTTATTTCTTTCTTTTAGGTGCAGGATCTGACTCCTTGCAAATGTCAAATAAATTGCTATATTCTCACTCTACCTTTTGATCTCCAGAACTGAGTATTTTTCTTCACTAGATGCAGCAGGGATGGTAAAGATAGATATTCCCCATGTACTTATAAAAATGATGGCCTCTTTATGAGTGCCAGCACTTATGAGAGGAGAATATTAGGGGAGCTCTGAACAGTTTTCTCTTATGATGGATCAGAAACTAGGGGTAATTCAGGAGACTAGAACATATCATGGTCTGACATGAACTGTATGTGAGCAGTATCTTGGAGTACCACAGCAAAGGGTAGTTGAACTGTCCCCCATAGCAGCATGAGCAGTCTCAGCCAGCATGAGCTCTGCTGCTGCTGAAAGAAGCAGCCTTTCTTCTGGCTGTTCCCTCCTTGCACTAGCACAAATCCTTTATATAGGTGTGTGGTGAACCAGGTTAATGATGGATCAGTTCAGTTATCCAGTTCAGCGCGCTGCTGCACAAGTGCTTGCGTCAGCATCAAAAGTAAAGAGGATACAGGGCCATTAGCAAGAGGCAGGGGAAGGGTGTGACTGCTGTGACTGCCAGCTTTGCAACAAGAGGATCTCCTTTACCTGCTGTTGGACAAATCTGCACCACAGACAATGCCAGAAGAATGATCTCTTTTTTATCTAGAGATACTAAAGAAAATCTGGCTTTACTGTAGCTGTGGCCTTTCAGGGGAGGAAGTTGGGTACTGCATCAGTGCTGTAGTGGAATGTTAACTCCTGCAGCTGCACCACTGAAACCCTCAATTCCAGTACCTTACGTGAGGAATCAGAGATGCAGCTGAATTACTAAAATACTCTCTAATGGGTATATGGGCTTTTTTGGAGGAAGTGTGAGGTTCTTTGGGGTAAACACTGCATTGCTGTGGTGCTAGCTTTGCTGATGTGCATTAGCCTTTGCTGAAGGAACTCTTCCAATGCAACATCCTGGAATTGCTATGCCTATGAAATTTATTTACTGGTAGACATGATCCAGACAGAAAGGAAGACCAGCAGTGGTTAGTATCACCTCTAGCAGGGAATTTTAATGTTCTGGAAGTGTAGTTTTGTTGGTGTTTTCTATCCCCTCAAGCCTCCATGTCAGGTGCTGAACCCAACATTTGGGTCTGAGATTGGTCTGATTATCTATTTAAAGTTACTGCATGGTTGAAGAGAATGTCATACAGTCTTAAGATCACTTGAATGAAGAGATGTCTGTGCAGTGTGTCCTTTGTCTCTGTGGCGAGTCATTTCATACAATTCAGGAGCTAGGCTCCGGGAGTGGGAGCGGTTATCTGCGTGATCCCTCACAGTGTCATTGCCCACATGGTGAGTCACTGGTAATGCCTGAGTTCTTATTTTTAGTCCTGTTGCTGCCATCGTGCTGAAACCATTGGCCGGTAAGAGACTTAAGCGAGGAGATAAACATGTTAATCTCCCTAGACCTTCCCCCTCAGCTGCTGCCTCTCTGCCTTTGTGCATCTCAAGATGTAGGCTTTCCTGGACTATTGGGCAGAGCAATGTCCCCTGTGTACCCTGGTGGGATGTCACTCAAATATTTTCACAATTAAGTGCTGGAGCTGCGAGGAATGCCTTCCATGCACGTGGGTTTGCATGTGCAGGCAGGCTGCTGTGCTTTGTCAGCAAGCTGGGCAGGCTATTACTGTTCACCCAAGCACCTTTGCCATCAGGGCCTTACAGGGAACATCCACTCTTTCCTTGGGTCCTGTCACCCAAGTGCCTTTCCCCCAGTTCCCTCAGAAGAGTTCTGAAACAAACTAACAGGATTCTTTTGTATAAGCTTGCTGTAACAATTAAGCAAGTCTGTCCCTTTTGGTGAGTTTTTAAAGTATCCTGTTGAATTCTTGGGTGAGGCCACTGGTTTCTCTGATATATTATTTTACTCTAATAACTGGTTTTGCATTTATTCTTAGGCTTTGTATTTTACTTGCTTTCTTGACATGGCAAGATAGAGGATAAGGGGGTACTAGTGACTGCTTCTTTGCCCAGTAGTGGGCTGGTAGTGATGCAGACTGAATAAAGTGTTTTCTTCTGCCCTGTCCTCCTTGTGCTCTCTTTCCTACATACTTCTGATCCTGCAAAATTGACTAGTTTGCAGATCCCTAGGGGTCCAGCTAGTTGTTTTCTGTGATTAATTTTGTTAGCATGTGTGTCTTTAACTTCAGGTACTCTTAAACAGATTTACACCATGTGAAATTCAAGGGAAGAAAGGAGTGTGTTCAGCCATTCTACGGTTTTGTTAACAGGGTTGATTATTTTCTTAAATTATGTATTTTGAGGGTTTTGCTTGGTGAAGAGAAGTGAAGGAAATGCAATCAGCTGATGGGGGCTTGCTCTTGTTCCAGCAATAACCTGAGCCTTTGTGGACCTCATTGTTACAGAAGTCCCAAAACACACATCTATAGTTAGTAGCACTGTGTGTTTATGGGTGATCTGCTTCTCAGTTTCTTTGACTCAGTGGCCTCAGGTAGCCAGCTGTAGGTCGTAATTTGAGTATGGTTCAGACTCCTGAGCTCCTGGCAGCATGCTGGTGGGACAACAAGCACATGCTTAACTGGAATGGAGTTCAGTCCTGTTGATGATGGCTCTGTTGGTGTCATTCTTCTGACCTTCCTGATCCAAAGCCTCTTTCAGTTCTGTACCCTCATTTTTGTTCCTGTCCATGAGCCTTTGAGGGTGGCCCAATCTTTTTAAAATTCAGAATGATAATTTTGAAAACCTCTTTTCTTTCTAATGCCTACCTTTGTGGAGGAAAATAATGCAGTGCTGGGTGATTGAGGCCTGGCCTCTTTTTTGTTTGTCTCTTTGTTTGCAATCTCTTCTGACTGTCAGACCTGGGAGAACATTAACTCAACCTAGGAATAGCACACTCAAGTATAGAGTTGAGCCGTAAATTGAGCACAGTAACTAGCAATACTGCCCCATCCTGCTGAGTGATGTGGTGGAGAAAGGCAAGTGAAGGGAGTGAACACAGTGAATGAGAAAGCAGTGCTGCCAGTATGCTGAGATGGGGGACCCGTCCTGTGTGTGACTGAACTCATCTGCCGCTTCTCTGGAGGCTGCTCATTGCATTGAAAATGAAATTGACTGTGGACAGTGGAGTTGTGAGAGAGGAAGTGTAATCACTTCACCCACATGTGCTGTGAGTTCCTGGAGCTGGTGTCTCTCCCTTTTGATGTGTTTTTATGTTATTATTATTATTTATTTATGCAATCACTATTATTGTATAATTTTGTTTCTGGATGTGCTCAGTGTTTGAGTGAAAATGCACAGGACTGGACAAGCAAAGCATAATTAGTAATATCTCAGTGTCTGTATTTTCTCTTTGTCTCTCCCTCTGTCCATTCCTGCTACTCCTAGTCTAAACACAAGTACTAAGCATCTGAAGCTGATGAAGAGAGAGCTGAGTCTCTGCTGGTAGTGTAGCAGGTGTTATTGCAGCATGAAGGACATAGTTCACTAACTTTATTCTCAGTATTGTAGAGATAATAGCATTGAAGTCCCAGTGGTATGGGTTTCAGTGGAGGCTAGCAGCTTAGGCACATATGTAAGTCCCCATCAGGCCTTACAATTTCTGTTCAAGTCTATGAATCCCACTGTTACTAGTCCTCCTAGTGAGGTGTAGTGCTAATATGGATATCTATGTTCACGCTGTGATTAAACCTTTGATTGTGGAGTAGACATCTCCATAAAGATTTGAGTTCTTCTACAAGGACAGAAGGTGCCCAGCAGGAAAAATATTAGAAGCTGGGTGTCTGTCTCCTGCTCATGAGTGCCAGTTCCAGAGGAAATAGGCAGTTTGCTTATCACTTCAGTTTTACACCATCTCTCTCTCTCTGCTGCTGTACTTTTAAAGTGAAGGTCTTGGCTTCTCAGAGGACAGCTGCTCATGATATCCCCTTGCACAGGGTCTTGTTCACTGAAACCCAGCCTCCTGGAACTTTTCTTCTCTCTAACCCTGTGGAGAAAAGTCTGTGTGATCACTGGAGTCCTTATAGGCAACAGCTTGTCCACAATGCTGGATTAATCATCATCGTGAGATCCAAGGGACAACTGATTTCTGTCCCCTTAGTTGAGGTGAGGAAGCAGATGGATGGAAGACACTTCAAGAGCCATCCATCTGTCCTTTCGTGGCACAGTAGCAGAGAGGATTCTAGAAAACCAAAGGATTTTGATAGCCTGTGCTAGCTGTGGTGTGTTAGGGGTGCTGGTGTTTTTAATGTCCTGGAGGTCATGAAAGTTAGCACTATGGCTGTAGTGTGCATGGGGAATTGCCATGACTCTCATGGCTTATGAAATGTGAAAAAGGGATCTAAAAACTAGGAAAGTGACCACAAAGCCTAGTAACCCATGTGTGCTGTAATATTCCTTACTTTGCTCCTCCATACACCTTTCCTGACAAAGGAATGCAACTGTGGGAATTATTAGCTATGTTGGTGTCTAAGTTGCAGCAGTGGGATTGTTGCGTTGTGGTTTGAAGAGGCCATGGTTTTTGTTTGTTTGGGGTTTTTTCTCCCTCCTCAAAGCTCCAGAGAAAACTGTGTTCTTGGAAACGTGACTCAACTCTGCCCCGTGGACATGTTATCCCTACAGCTCCCCAGGGCAGATGCCTCAAGCACTGCAGTAAATAGGGGAGAACTGTGGGGATGGTAAGGCTGAAACCAAGATCACCTGATTCTTGAAATCAAAGTAAGAGATACCTGCTGCTTCCCTACATGCTCTGGGTGGTCTGTCAGATCTGGTGACACATTCTGTGAATTTCATTTTTCTGGTGCTTGGCTCTTGACACAAAGTTCACCAGCAGTATTGACTGTGATCACTGCAGTCATGGCCATGCAGAAGTTACCCTCTTGTTCCTGCCACCTGGCCCTGTGTCTGTTTCATGCTTCCTCCAGTTTGCCAAGCAATTTTCAGAATCCTTCCTCCTGTTCACTTGGAATCTCCTCAGCTGTAGATCTGTTCTGAATCAAGGCTGTTTCCCCACTCTAGATATCACCGTGGATTCATGGCTGCTGTTAGCATCTCAGGCTCTGTCAAGCAGGAAGTGGACAGTGAAGGTCATTTATCATTGCTGGATGGGATGCAACTTTCCTGCATCCCTAAGTGTGGTCAAGTAATCTCTGTGAAAATCCTTGCTGACTTGTTCTTCAAGACTTGTGCAGCCTCTTTTTCTGGATTAGACAGAGACTCACTCAGAAGAAGGAAGCAGCTTGCATTCAAACTGATGGTTCAGCCACCTTCTGTTACTCCTTTGCAGTAGCCTTAGCTCCATTTGAACAGCTGCTTCTGCTGGGCACTAGATTGAAATCCTGTCCCTCATGGTGCAGTTCTCTCTCCCACTTACTCTTCCCCAGGCAGACATCCACAAATGCTCTAAGCTGGCCATGCCATGGACTGCCTCTCTGAGCATTCTGTTTTTCAGTGTTCCTACTGCTCATCAGCTGCACACAACTCTGAATACACTGGCTGTGTTGTCCTTCTTTATTGTGCTACTAGTGCTTTGTTGTGTTACTAGTTGTAAACAACTAGTTCTGTGCTCCAAACCTCAGCTGTATTGATGCAGGGAGTTCCTGTCTCTGTTTCTGTGAAGCTCTGTAGCAGGAGATGAGAATTGTCATCCAGCTTCTGAATGAGGGTACAGCCAGAAGGGAATTAGCCTCTGACGTATGGTTGAAGGGACACTGAACGCACAACATCACTGATGGCATGTGGGCATAGGTTAAGAAGGTCAGGATAGCAAAGCAACATCTGCATAATCCCTTTGCTATTTCGTGTGAAGATGAATGAGTGGCTGGGCAGGAGAAGGAGGCAGTAAAATCACTGTTAGCAGGGCAGACTAGAGTGTGGTTACAGGTTTGATTTTTGTGGTGGTTTTTGGTTTTTTTTTTTAGCAGAAATGAACGGGTTTTTGGTGTAGTAGCAGTAAAACACGCACTGAGCTGGCAGCCCTCTTCTCAGGAATTTGAGAACTTCCTAGAATTGCTCATGTGAACTGGAGGCAGATTCCCCACAGCTCAGAAACTCTTGAAGGGTTGATAACAGCTCAACATTTGAAGGGACTGCATACTTACTCTGTGACTACTCTTGCATTCCTCAGCCTGCCTGACCCTCCAGCCCTCTGGAATGCAAATCTCTGCAGGTGCTGGTGGAAGCACAGCAGCAGCATTTTCTTGGTGCTCTCTTCATGCTGAGGGGCATGTCCTTCTTTCTGCAGCTTTCCTTGTTGGCTGTAGCCAACATAGAACAAGAAGGTGTGCAGAAAGAGATGATTCCTGTCTGACTCCTGGGGATGAGGTGTGCTCAGAAAGGTGGAGCAGGCACAGAAGCCGTGCAGAAGTACAGTGTAGTTCAGACACCTCAAACTGCCCTGGCTAGGGGAGAGTCTCTGTGTATTCTGGGCTTTCTGCAGCATGCTGCAACTTTAGGGAGGAAAAGAGGAGTGGCTGTCTTTTCAAAACATCTGAATTGCTTGCCTTGCACTCTTCCTTTGTGGATGAGCTTTCATGAGAACAGTGACAGCTACTAGAGAAGCTGCAGCCTCAGGATTTTCCTGCGTCTTCCTCCCACCAGGGCGGGCGGTGCTGTTTTGATGTGTGTTTAATAGACCAAGCTTTGAGACAGTGTGGGCCAATGCCAATTGGAAGGATCCATTTTCCAGCTGCATCTTCCTAATCGGTGTCTGTCAGAGAGCAGAAAGCAGTGCCTAGATGAAGGGATATGAGGACCTTGTGCCATTATAAGCACTTTCTGGAAGGAAATGTGCAGCAGCTGCACTTTGGGGCATGGAGACCTTGTCTCCCATGGAAGCTGGGAAGATAGAGCCCTCCTCAGCTTCCTCTGGAAAAAAAACAGTGGATAATTAGTGCACTCCTTGTAAATACAACTTATCCTATCAGTCGTATCAGTGACTAATGAGGGCTTTTTTCTCCCTTCCCCTCCTATCTCACTAATATAAAACAGTTCCTCAGAGCTCTCTTTCCTGTTGTTTTATTTTATTCTTATCAGTGGTGTAGCAGGTGATGCAGGTCTTTTACAAAAGGCAGATTATTGCTCCTTTTTCTCATGTGATACTTAATTCTAGATGGTAATTTGTGCATTCATGTTTTTATGAGGGTCATGGTGCACTCCTAAAGTGATTTTTTGTTCCATATGCTGGTCTTTGTTTCTCATATTGGAACCTGTGTCATGTCTACAATGCAGGAGAATCAACCCTTTCTTTAATTTTTTTGGTTGGATGTGTGACAGCATGCAGTTAGTCCTGTACATTTGGACTGTGCTCAGACACTTGCTCCTGATTGCACACCTAATCCTTGTGAAGGGGCAGCCTATTTTTTTCCTGGCATTCTACTAACAGGCAGCTGCCAGCCTGCAGGTTAGGAAGCCTGTGGGCTTGCTAAAAGCTCTTGGAGAAAGCTCACTGTGCTAGTGCCATGCTGTCTGGCCCTCACAGATACACACAGTGTGCTAACAAGCTACCCTAAAGAACCAGAAACAATATTCACCAAGATGTCTTGGGAGATTCAATTCATGTGGTAAGTGTATCATTAAAAAGAAGGACTTGTAATTCAATAGAAAGCTTAATTTTAGGTGGAAATTGTACATCAAATAGAAAAATTGCACACAGAAGTTCTCTGAACCCTGCTCTGAATTGTCTCCATGGTCTCAAAGGTTATTCATCATTGGAGTCAGATCCGTAAGGGACTTGGAACAATAATGTTCTTGAGCACTGTCTTGGATTTGGCAAGCAGATTCCATAAAAGCCTATCTGACCTTGTCACATTGACCTTTTCTGAAAGGAGTCTAGAAAACTGCTTGTAAGTTGGGTCAGGTTGCTTTGCACTTCAGATATATTTCTATTTTCAAGGCAGCAAGGACAGGAAAAGATATCTTAATGCTGTCAAATACTGTCCTTCCAGCTCTGCCTTGTGAACCTTCTGGAGAGAGCAAAGAAGAGCAGTACTTGGTAAGACCATGTGTCTTCTTTTGAGTGGGCTGTCAATTGCATCTTCTGCCTTCCCACTCTGTGCAAACCAGCCTGTGTAACATTCCTGTGGCAGTTCTATGTTGCTAGAGTAGTAGTTTAACTGTCACTGCAATGTTACAAAGTTGTTTTTTTTTTTTTGTCCTTTGTCAGGCAGGATCATGCCTCATTTTCTATTTTGCTCTGCACCTCCCATCTTGCCCTTCCCTCCACCAAATCATGACTTGTTCTCTTCGGTTGCTCTCTCTGCCTGTCCTGGTATGACACCAAGTCTTCACTGCAGCCTTTCCCCACCCTCTCTTTATATCCAGCTTATAACTGACCTTGGTTGCTGCTCCTGTGGCAGGCTAGCTGCTTGCTCTTGCCTGCATTTGTACTAGCAGGTCTCTGGGGTGCTTGTAGAAGTGAATCATAGAATCACCAAATATCCTGAGCTGGAAGGGACCCACAAGGATCATTGAAGTCCAGCTCCTGGTACTGAACAGGACCATCTGCAAGAGTCTCACCAGGTGCCTGAGAGCATTGCCCAAACACTCCTTGAACTCTGTGAGGCTGGTGTTGTGACCCCTTCCCTGGGGAACCTGCTCCAGGGTCCAACCACCTGCTAGGTGCAGAGCCTTTTCCTATCCAACATAAACCTCCCCTCAGCTTCACGTCGTTTTTCCTTAGATCCTGTCACTGGTCACCAGAGAGGAAAGATCGGTACCTGCCCCTTCGCTTCCCCTCACAAGGAAGTTCTGAGTTGCAGTGGGGTCTCTCCTCAGTCTCCTCTTCTCCAGGCTGAACATGTCAAGTGACCTCAGCCATTCCTCATAAGCCTTCCCCTCAAGGCCCTTTGCCATCTTCATAGTGCTTCTTTGGATGCTCTTTATATGTTTCTTAAATTGTGGTGCCCAGAACGCCCCCCGCACTCGAGATGAGGAGGCCCCAGTGCAGAGCAGACTGGGACAGTCCCCTCCCTTGCCTGGCAGGACATGCTGTGCCTGTTGCCCCCCCGGACGTACTTTGCTCTCCTGGCTGCCAGGGCACTGCTGACTCCTGTTCAACTTGCCATCGCCCAGGACCCTCAGGTCTCTCTCTGTAGGGCTGCTCTCCTGCATCTCATTACCCAGTCTGTACACACAAGTGGAGATAGCCAAGTCTCATGGTCCTGCCTTTCAGAGGTCACCAGCAGTGGCCCTCAGCTGTCTTTTGGGTACCTTCTAAATTAAGATTTGTATGAAGTTACTTGCTGACTTTACTATAAAGAGCCAAAGTACACATTTTTTTCTATAGGTGTTTTGAGTTTGTTGTTTATATTTCAAAACAAAAATTAGTTTTATTTATAAACACAAATCTATTGGTTAAAATGTGAAGTAAGGAAAGAGTCCACAACTAATGGTGAGATGGAAGGAATATAAGAGGAGAAACTTGGACTTCAAAAGCAAGAAATCTGTGCTGGAGTCAATCAAATGTTAATTCAAACTCCAGTCATGAAATTGAAATAAATTTGCCGTATAAAAGGTAGCATAATTGCTGGTAGCAGCAAACTGTTTCTCCTAAAAATGTTTTTTTCTTCTCCAAAGAACAAAGACCCCTGCTCTATCCCACACAGGTTCAACAATCCTAGTGACTTCCTCCTCCCACAGACCTTTTATCTCTGAGTTCTTGGTCTCCTTGACAGCTCAGTGAGCAGTCTCTTGCCCTAGGCTTCAGAGTTAGGCTAAAGAAATGCCACCCTGAAATATGACAAAGTGTGATTAATTGCACAAGCAGGACCTGAGCCAGTTGATATGAATCTGCCTCTGTCACAGATATATAAGAAGTGGGGCACTCTCCAAGTCCACTGGTTGATTTTTCCATTGCTGTACTTCTACATGAGCTCAGTGTAATGGGAAGATGCTTTCCTTTGCCTTTCCATAGTTCATTGAGTCCCTGGACCATTTTCTTCTAAAGCAAAGATTTGCTGCTTCATGATACCTTTGCTAGAGCTGGGTGGAAGACAGAACTTTTAAAGGCAGGACATCCTGGCATTTTTAGGAGATTTTAGAAGCCTCATGAATATATCATTATCTTGGGCTAGCCTGTTTTTTGGCACATTGGCGTTGCTAGCCAGGTGTTTTCTTGGAACAGGCAGCAGCATTGGGTGCTTCAGAAGAACCAATGCACTGGAGTACTCAGCTGGAGACTGGACAGAGTGCTTGTGACTAGTGTAGGGCAGTTGGCTCTGCCTGTCTTAGGGTACAATAGGCAGTACTTCGTGTCTTGACTCATTCATTCATTCATTCATTCATTCATTCATTCATTCATTCATTCATTCTTTCTCTTGCTGTTTCTCAGTGTGTGATGTGTTGGTCTGAAGGCTGTAGAAATGATCATCTCTTTCCTCTTCACTTTTACTAAAGCACTAAAGGAGCTCAGATATGCTTGTTTTGGCTGTTTCATTAGAGAAACCTGACATCAAAGCTTTCAAGCAATTCTACCTGCATAGGGAGCTGTATAAAGACTGCACAAGTAGTTTAATCCATTGACCTTTTGTCAGTATTTACTTATATTAGTGACCCTTTATGGAGCTATTGCATGTATGTGTACTTGGTAGGATTTGTTGTTAACGTGCCCTGGGTTGAGGACCTGTGCAGCGCCTTACTTGCTGCCTTGTGCTGCTCTCTCTTCTTCGTATATTCCTTGCTTTTAACCATGTGTGGCAACACTGTAGTCCTCCCAACATGTATCAAAAGTTGCAGGCAGGAAATTTTACATTTACATCTAAAATGATTGGGGGGTTTTTTGTGGTAGGGAGTGGGAAAAATACTGTAACATATATCTTCAGGCCAGAGGGAAAGATGGATTAGATGTAGGATAAGCTGTTCTTTTATTTCTTTGGATTCTCTGAAGTACTTATGATAATGATTTGGAGGAGACACCAGTGCAATCTTGGTCAGTTTTAACTGTGAGTACAGCTGTGTTTTGCCCAGAGTTCCATTTGTTTTGTAATTTCAAAACCAAGAGTCATGAGGGAAGTTTTCAGAACTGTGTCACACAGAAAGTAGAATTTAGAAAATTGCAAAATGTAGCATCATCAGCCTGAAACTTGGAGTTTGTGGCCTGACCTCTTCTTCTTGATGTGAGTATCAGCTAGCCACCTTCTTGAAATCCTTAGCATCCAGCATGTATACCAGTGTTGTAGATGCAGCAAACTGAGACTCTGCTCCTTCAAGGTTCTTTTTCTTTTCTTGCCATGTTCCTTCTGGCATATTTGTACACTTGGGAAACCAGGGTAAAAAAATCTGTCACATTCTCAGGGGGTGAGGACAATTAAAGCTTTAATACCTGTCCCATAGGGGTTGCGTTGTGTACAGGACTTATTTCAACTCCTTCATTCTTAAAACAATGAATGACATGACTGCAGGATTTGCAGCTGTGGTGCCTGAGTGTTACAGCATTTAAGACTTTGTCTTACAGAGAGCTAACTAGCTGGAGTGTCTGTTTTAGACCAGTTCCCTGACCTTGGTGCATCTGTATTGGAGATACTACATGTGGTATGACTTGATATGATTTGCTCTTAATTCTAATGCATTTTGTGCTTTGGATAATTCTGCCTTCATCCTAAACTTCTGCATAAAGGTAAGGCAGTTCTGATGTGATCCACCAGGACTTGTTGCTCGCATGGTACAAGTGAGCATCCTGCACTGTAAACAAACTAATGCCAGTGCAGGGACTCAGAGCAACATCCTACACAGTGTCTTTATTACTATTTATATTATCTATTTGCTTTCACACTTTTTTTAGTATTTTCCTTATCTAAATGGGGAAACTTTATAATGCATCCTCACCTGCCTGAGATCTCAGCCCTTGAGGAACAATTCCTGAAAGCAGGAGCAAGGGCAAGAAGAGACATAAAAGTCAATCATAGCCAAATGGGAACACCTGAGCCCTAACGGTGATTGTGACTACCTCTCTTGCTTGCCCACTTGCAGAAAGATGGTGTTGTTCACTGCAGGCTTTGTGCCCACCAGGAGATGAGCAGCGGGGAAGCTGCGGGCTTAAGAGTCGGTTTGCAGCACCCATCATGGTCTGGCAGCAGCATTTATCTAGGCCAGCAGGGATGCAGGGAGTGAGTGACTCACTCGAGGATTCATGCGCGCTTTCCCCCTCTCCTCCCCCACCCGGCGCAGCTGTGGCTTGGTCATCAGCCATTTGGGAACTAGCAGCTTTATTTGGTTGCTGTTTGCAGTGGGCAGTTTCTGTTAGGGTTGTTAATTTTATCAACTGCTTTCAAAGCTAACTGACTTCAGAGAAGACTTAAAATTGCCTCTGCTGCTCTCTTCTCCTTCCCTGCTCATAGGGCTGTCACCCAAACAGCTGATCTGGCACTGAACTTGGCTGAGGAGGTGAGAACAAGCAAATGGGCTGGAGGCAGAAACTTCCTGAGCTGATCCGCCAGCAGCATGGTCACTGTTTTGGATGGTGGCTCTTGTGGTTAGGCTAAGTGCCCTCTCTGGGCACCTCCTTGGCTGTGAGGACCGGAGGGTCTTATGGCTTTGCTCCAGCTGAACAGAGAAACATGTTTCAGTGTGTGGTGGAGGAGTGAATGGGTACAGTATGAAGAACAGGAAATTGTTTAAACAATTGTAAAATGAAAAACAGATTAGTTTGTGATTAGTTGCTAAACTAATCAGAAGTTGCCAAACTTAATTTCTGTTGAACTGTGTGTGACGTGGTCAGTAAGGCTGCTGAGGGTTATGGCCCCTGAAGGAGAGCTGCCTGCCCTGGGCAGCCGCTGTGCTGCCCTTTGCTCCCGTTCACCAATGCCAACATGTCACATCTCTGAGTTGGGCCTTCTCATCTCACATGAGCCTGTTTTCCTTATGCTACTCCTTTTGCTGGGTTCTCTGTCCTTCCCATGCATCATATACATGGCTTTGTCTTCCCTCTGGACACTTCTTTAGTTGTCTTTGTCTCCTGTCTCTTCCTGTCTACAAGGTCTGTTAATGTTTTTCTTTTAGAAGCGCATTTTATGCCTGCATTTCCCAGGGCCTGCGGGACACGCTTTCTAGGCCTTCCTGCCCGCTGGCTGCTGTCACTCTAGATCCTGGCTGTGTTAGATATAAGCAGCTTGGGAGACATGCTGTCCCTAAGTCCTGAACACTGCTGCTTGCTCTGCCACTGCTCCCCTCCTGGGTCACAGAACCCAGGAATCTCTTTTTCTGCAGGGACCAGTCCTGCAGCACAGGTGACTAGTTAGTTAGTTATTTATTTTAGGTAATGGGCCATACTGCTTTTTTCCATGTTCCCCAGCTGTCTGTGAGCTTGTGAGCTATATATTTCTGTGCTGAGGCTGCAGCAGTATCTTCACAGTATACACCTGTAGTTGTCCTGTGCCTGCTGTGCTGGAGGACTGCACTATTTGGATACACTTCTGGACAGAAGAACTGAAGAAAAGGAACAAGGCTTAGGAAGGGGCAGGGATCACCTTTGCTAGCACTGGCCATAGAAAAGACCATGATCTGCTGTCTTTTTTTGGATTTGAAATTCAAACTCTTTGTGGACATAACATTTGTTGGGCAGAAGTGTTCCTTTCAGGTCAAAGCTGATGCTGCCTGGTGGGTAATGTGGAGAAGATTTTTCTGCCAGTCTTCTCATTTATGTGTTCTGTAGACAGAGGAGGGTTTGGTCTTCAGACATGTTGTCTTGACATCTTAACCGCCACCTCATTAAAACTGAATCTCAGCAGAGAAAGTTCCCTTGTAGCCATCAGTGTTAGTGCTTTAATAACTGTTTCACATTTCTTTCTCCATCTGACACACCACCCTTTCCCCTCTCATTTTTTGCCTCAGATAGGCAGCAATTTACAGAACTATGTGCTCTGAGATAACATGAGGGCTGTGGTTTCAACCCCTCATCTTCAGTCTTTCTTTGTGACAGGGTGGACTTCATCAGTGAGAATGTTCTGGGTGTGTTGTCTGTTAATCAGCAAATCTGACCATCTCTTGAGATTCAATAAGTGTCTGTTGACTTGATATGGTGCTGTGCAATTCGATGCCAAAATGTACCACATAATTTAGATCCCAATCACAGCCAAAGACTTTGTGGGGGGGAAGTGTAGATGACCTTAAAATTAGTATTACAGTAATGTAGCAGCATTAAATACCTCCAGGCAAACAAGATCTAGACTGATCTAGCCAGGAGCATTAAATATTGATCAAAACAAGAAATTAACTTAGCCAGAGAATAAATCAAAACTGTAGCATAACAGCTGTTTTTTTGGGAAAAAAGTGCAAGTCAGGTGCCTCATTCCCTCAGAATCTGGAAGCAAACATGGTAATGGAACAGGGTGACCATTTTAAAGCTGTTGTGCACAACAGATTGTCCAAATCTGGAGCTTTCATGTGAAGGAAGCTATTTTCAGGCTGTGCTCTTGTCAAGTGCAATGCAGTCTTTGTTGGGTGGCAGTTCCCAAAGAGACTAAATGTGTGTTTTTTTTAAAAGAAAAATATTTTTTTCCAATTCTGAACACCAGACCTCATAATAAAAATTCCTTAGGTCGTAGCATGCCATTGAAGTTGGATTTCATGCTTCCCAAAGTGAGACATGATGAGGTATCACAGCAGTACTTATGCTGCCCCTATCAATTTTTGCATTGAGTGTTCAAAATCTATTAGATCTGAACTGCATTGTTTCTATCTTCATTTGTCTTTCTGCAGAGGGATGAAAAACAACGTAGTGAAAGGCTCAGACTCCAAAGATCTGAGTTTGTTCACAGACTTGTCACTGACATTCTCTGGTTTCAGTAGCTCTACTTTTCTTCTCCAGCTCTTTAAAGGTAGGGAAAGAAACCTCATGCTTCAAGGGTTTTCTGGCCTTATAGTAAATATTTAGACACCTAGAGATTCTCCAAGAAAAGATGGTATGGAAGTAGTTGTACACTTATGAACATATTTTGTTTGTTTTCCAACATATTTCTTTCTACCATTTAATTATCTGTCTTTTAGAAATTTGCCAGAATTTCTGTTTTCCCAAATCTCTGCTTGTGCTGTATAGGTTTAGAGGCAATTCAAGAGAGGTGTCTAAAGGGCACCTAAGGAAATACATTCTTGTACAGCTCTGTGAGCTAAGAGATGCTGCCATGCATATTACCCTGTCTATCTCATTGCAGAAAGCATATGGAACCCATCTAAAATTTAGACTGTGTATTTTTTTTTTAAAATCACTTATCCCCTCCCCATGTCTGTGTGAGAGCATATTGGGATGCTCTTTATTTAAGCATGCATCCTACAGCCAGCCTCTTGGATCTGAAACATTCCCCCTCAACTTTCTAACCGAAATATTGTGCCGTGTTTGCGTAAGTTAGCATTGGTGCTGCAGCCTCCTGCCTTAGTGTCTCCTAACCCACAACTTCTCCCTTTCCTGTGTGGGAGCCATAACCTTTGTGGGAGAGATCAGCTCCTTGAATGTTTGCCTTCAGTGGATCCGCTGGGATGCAAAGCTGGTGTCCCACCTCTTTTTGGACTTGATGGTTGGCTGTAGGCATGTGAGCTGCCAGATTCTCCTGTTGTGCGTTTGCTCTGCACCTCTGCTGTGAGTGTCAGGGGGAAGGGGCTGTGGTAAAGGAGGGGTGTGGGTGGAGGATCTGCTCTTGGTCTTAGTGAAGTTTCTGGTAAGCTGGTCACATGAAACAAAAAATACATCAGCTCCCTTCCCCCATACAGCAGAGTGTTTCTTGGCTCTGCACCCAAACTAGCAGCTGATCACGTGATTTACTTGTAAAATGCAGTTTAAAAAAATGGTGCCCTTGCAGATGGGAAACTAGGCATGGGAGAGCTGAACTGGGGCTGCCCTCTGTGCAGCTGGGGCTGCCAGCAAAGGGAACGGGGATGTCTCCCTGCTGAGTTGCTGAAACTGGGGGGATGTGGGGCTGCAGAGGAAAGTGCAAGCTGCAGGAGCCAAAATGGAGGAGAATGTGCTGAACCACAGCCTCACCGGGGGAAGGAGGTGGGCGTGCTGCATGTGGGGCAGGGACAAGGAAAGGGAGGGCTCTGTTGCGCGTGATGTGGGGGACTGTGCTTGGAGAGTTGGGCTACTTGAGTACTCTGAACTGAAGGTCTTCTTGCAAGAAACAGAGTCTGAAATGATCGTGACAGAGAGCTGTAGTCATTTTTGCTCTGGTTTGGGTGCAAAAAAGGGAAGGTTGTTTTAGCATTCATAACTGGGAAGCTCAGCGTCTTCTGTTTTGAAACTTCATTCATTTTGCTAGTTGTGTTTCATACCCCACAGTTCTTCTTTTCTCTGGGATATAGGATTTTGAAAGCTTTTTGAATTACACTAAGCTAGTATGCCCAAGAAGAGCTAAAATAAGCTGTTATGCTCATCACACACTTAGTGGGGACCTTCAAGCAGATGCCCCCAGTGTGGCAGGCTGGCCAGCAGGGCAATCACACTATTCTTAGGGGATGTGCAATTGCACACTCTTCCTGTGTCAGGGCTGTGACGGGTGCACTAATGCCTCCTGGCCACAGCAGATAATATTTGTGCCTTTTGCTGTGCTTCTATCAGCGTGACAGAATTTGTGGTTGGTGATCTCCATTGCTTCAGATTAGGAGGAAGGTGGCCGCATTTTTGTTCTTGTCCACTGCAGGATGTATTCCTTCAGAGGGAAGCTACAGTCTGCTGCTGCGGGAACGGTTACCAGTATCTCCCACTGCAGCACTGATTTTCCTTGTGTTCCATCCCACCCTGAGTAAGGAAGCAGTTTGTAAAGCAAGAAATGGCATTTTTTGCAGTAGCCAATGGAACAGGTGGAGTTGGAATTTTAATGGTCAGTTTGTAGAATTCTTAATTATTGCAGGCTGTAGGTACCAACTTCGTGGCTGTAGGTGTTAATCTAGCACACAGCTTTGTAGGCAAACTCTGAGCTGAAACGTTTCCTTCCTACCCATTCACCACCAACTCTGGAAGGGTACTTCCTTCTATGACTTGCCTCCATCATGTTGACATGAAATAAACTGATGGTTAGCAGGGAAAAAGAGGAGGAATGAAATTCAAGTCAGAGGCTCTTGGAAATTCCTCATTGGTTTTTAGCAACTAAAGTAAATATTTGATGGGAAAAGTAGATAATAATGAAGCAGAAGAAAGCAGAGTTGGCGCAGGCCTTGTATATCCCACTGGCGGCATGGGAAAGATGACTGGGGAGATGGAGAGATGTTTATCTTGCCAGCAAAAGAGACTGATATGCTCTGAGAAATGTGGACCACAAACAGGGCTTGTGCATGAGATGACATGTATGTCATTTCAGATTTTATTGAATACTCTGACTGGGGCCTCAGTGGTGCTTTGGCTTCTGTCAGTCATTCTGTAGGTAGATATCCTCCACTCTCCTAATGCAGTCATGCTGCTGGCTCATTTGTCAGTGGCTGCACTGACACCAGGGCTTTCAGCTGAGTCCACTGGGCTCTACTTGGCTCATTGCACTTTGCTGAGTAAGACTGGGAACAGTAAAGCTTTTAAAACAGCCCGAAGAGCAGGACTGCAGGAGCCTGTGGCTAGTGGGAAGGGGGCAGTGTATGTTGTGGAGCGATGTCCCATGGAGGGGTTTACAAAATGCTGTAGAAAGGTCAGAAGGAGTTCCCTTGCCCATGTTCTGAGTTTATCTAAAGTTTGAAGCCAAGGACTATGGCTGCAGTGGATGGCAGGGGGTGCTTGCTCCTTCCCGTTCCTGAATGCCTGTGCAGTTATATTTCATGTTGCTTTGCAGTGCTGGTTTTGGTCAAACTGTGGGATCTTCTGCAGGCAAGAACCTAAGCAAATGGTTATCATTCTCTCTGAGATAGTGAAACACACAATATGGCTTTATCTGTGCCTTTGTAGACAAAGAATGGCATGTTAGGCTTGAGCACACTTAATCTGCTCACATCATTAATTGTGACAGAGATCACTCTCACCTGTAGCAGTGAGCCTGTGCTGATTCACTGATTTGACCTCCTTTGATTCTTGAAGTTCCTGGAAAGTTGGCGGTGGCTGTGAGAGCCCAAGCTCCCCACTTCCTCTTAACGTGAGCATCGATGTGCTGCTGGTTTGCTTTATAAGGTGTACAGTATTCAGTATGTATTCCTGTTGAAAGCAAGTGGATAGGAATTCTTTTTCTCTTAGCAGGTCTACCTGATAGATAATTCAAAGAAAAATTTTGGACACGTTGTTAGCTGATAAACTGAGAAATGTACATGTGAATAGAAAAGGCAGCTTTGAGTGACACCAGGTGTAGAAAGTGCAATGTCAAAGGTGCACACTATGACTGTTTTTAAAAGATTCCTCTCTTCTAGGTATTTTTAATAGCTTTCTTGCTTTTGCCACTGTTGTATACATATTAATATCTGCCTTCAGTCAGATTATCTTTGCAAGGTAAGTACAGGGTAATGAAGTGCAGGAAAAGAGAATAAATTGTCTTGGCCTAGTCTTCAGGGTGCTTACTTGAGATACAGATAGAATTACTTAAACCATCCTGATTTCTACTCTGTAGTGTTCAAAGTCTAAAGTGGACTTTAGGAAAAAAAGTCCACTTTAGACTTTGAAAAGTGGAGACTGTGCTAAGTTTATGTAGGTTGTTTCTTTTAATTTGTTTGTTTTGGTTTCCCAGTACAGTAATACCAAGGGGTTCACAGATACTGGTGTGTGTAAACAGAGCCTGTGAGTAAGGGACTTTAGGTTGTCTTTAAGATCCGTGTGTATGTGTACTGTTAGGGGTCATATTACACTTTTACGCATGGAGTTGTTTGTTTCTGGGAAGTTGTGAAAGCATTGGAAAAGGCTGTTACAAGGTGTTGATGTTAGTGGTTTTACTGGAGGAAAGGCTTTCAGAAAATATGTTTGCTGGCATTTCTTGAAAGAAATCTTATATTTGTTTATTGTGTCATGTTGGCACTTGAACCTCCTCCTTCTGTCTGTAGCTGAAGGCATGAGATGAGGATTTTGCCACCGTCTTGTTTCTCTAGCTTTCACTGATTGAGAAAAGTGGAGCTTGGCTCTTTCATCCTCACGTACTGGCTCCAGTCGTGTGTTCCCCTCGGTGACTTTGTGACTTTTGCACAGTTGCTACCGCAGAGGTGCTGGAGGTGCTGTTGTTGCCTGCAATGGCAGTAGTATGCTGCTACAGATTTACAGATTTACTAATTTTAGCTGGTCTTTGAAATGGCAGTGTGAAACACTGAAATGGAAAGGAGAGAGGAAGGGGTCATTATATGCTTATTTTCTTCACATTTTTTCTTAGGCATCTGCTCTTAGCTCTTGTCAGAAAGGATATACTGAATCGTTAGGTGCCTCTGGTCATTCCTAAGGCCTAGGATGATTTTTTATGTTTTTTTTCTACTAATTCTGCAGATGGGGAAGTGGTGTCAGTCTAAGACTTGCTGGTATCTCTGTTTAAGGTGGTGGTTTGGTATGGCATAATGTACTCTGCTACCCTGTTGCAAATGCTGAGACATGTCAGTTGTTCTGTAGTACAGACTTGCTGGAAAAAATGAGAGAGTATGGGGAAAAGTCTGTGTCTTGAAATGCAGGATGAGGGAGCTAACTCTATTTTGCTGGGAATGTCTCAGAGAGGAAGTTTAAATTTAAACAAGCGTGAAGGAACCTGAAGGTTCAGACTAGTCTCACACTACAACATGTATTTGATGTAAATTCGATTTCTGTCTTGAAGTAACTCAAATGATATCTTAGCAGCTGGCACCAACTGACTATCTCCCGGAATTGGCATGATGACAGCAATCAAACTGAATTTATTGCTTTGAGTTTGATTCTTCTTCCGGACTCTTCCCATTCTCAGAAATGTAATCTAGAATGTATTCCCACAGGAATGGTAGTTGTAATCTTCCTTTAACAGTAAGGACAGAGCATGGTCCTAATGCTGGACAAAGACAGGTGGGCTGCAGTATTGAGCAGCCAGATTGTGTATTCCAGTTGAGAATAGGAAGATTATGCATTTGTAAAAGGAGGAACACTGGTTTTTTTCTTCATGACATAGATTCTTATCACAGAACTCACATCTAAGTGTTAGTTTTCTTGATGCTTCTTTTTTCTGCTTTAGGAAAGATCTGTCTTTCCACTAAAGTGTCTAAAATTTAGGCTGCTAAATATTATCCCCTGCTCCTTTATCTTTTTCCTATCTTAAGGCAGGTGTACTAAATAAAGAGTAAGCTTCAGCCACAAGACCTCAGTATATATATACATATATATGTATATAAAATTATATAGTATATACTATATAAATATAACATATTTTATATATATATATATATATATATAACCAGCACACTATGGTTTGGTAAAGTAAGCCAGTAAATATTGCAGTAGTGCTTTGCACAGAGAACAATTTTGAAACAGTACTGTGTTTCTAATGCTTGTTGAAGAAAGTATGTTGGAATTAAGTTTTTACACCTTGTTTTCTGTTCAGTGTGAAATTAATCACTTTTACTGATAAATCTTAAATTATGTCAATAATTGTTTTGTCCAGTATTTAAATTAGTTTTTAATGCTGACTTCTACTTCCTCTTGCCAGAAGAGGGAATAGCCTGAAACAGGTGTGCTTTTGCTCATATTTGTTTCCTAAAGCAATAAATAAATTTGAGTGTTCCTTGAGCAGGTGTAGGGGGATGGGATTCAAAAAAGGCACTTCTTTTTCAGCCTCCCTGGCCAGTGATCCTTTGTGGAGCTTATGGCAAAGCTGTGGCTGGAGAGCATGTTCATGTGGCAGCTGCCCATAGCTGAAGGAGAAGCCCTCTGTGCATCTCTTGGGAGCAGGAGTCACTGAGGGCATCACAGCTCTGTCTGAAGTCAGGAGGATCTTGTGCTGTGTTGCCAGTGCAGGGTGGCAGTCTTGGCACCTGACACCTAACCAGCTCCTCCTGCTCTCTGGCTCGGGTTTGGCCCTCACCCCGCCTGCTTGGGACTGATGTCCTTTTTGGGTTTGTGATAGGTGTTGTTCTCCAGGCTCTGCCTCTCACAAGCATGCCTCAGCTCCATGCAGACAGGTTTCTCTGGGCTTTCCTGCCTGCTCTTTCTCCTCACACAGCTTCCTAGCAGGCTGATTAGGCACACTGAACTTTTTCTTCATCTTTTTGTTGTTGTTGTTGCTATGTAAATGTTCTCACTTGGCAGCTCTAGACTACTGGCATTTGTAGATATCCTCTACCCTGTCTGTATCTGAAAACGTTCTCCGGGTCTTGGTACCCTTGGAGAAGTAAGACCTGGTGACGATGAACCTCCTGCAAAGCAGTCATGCATGTAGTAGCTAGAGTAGAAAACTGGGAACTATTTTCCTGGAGAAAAGTGGAGCCTAGAAAATGGGTCTCATGTTATTCAGCCGTCTCTGCCACCTCATCCTTGGGATATCAGACAGAACTGGTCATACAATAAAATTATTTTCTTAGTAAAGAGTAAGAAATGTGCATCAGTATAAAACCAGTCATATTCTACACTCTGCTGGAGATTGCCAGGTGTTTGTGAAGTTATCTGCTATTAGAATTTTATTTCTGTTGGGTATATCGTTCTTTAGCATCAAGTTATCCTGTGTATCTGCTGAAGTTTGATGCATTGTGTAAAATCAGGACAAACTATGATGGTTTTGGTCTGCTATCTTTTGTACTCAGGTAGGGTTGTTGTTTTAGCCTTCCCAGTTAGATTTTCTTACAGCCGTGACTTTACTAATTGTGCACAGCCATTTCTGTCCATCCATTGTGCATGAAGAGTCCTGCTTCAGTGAGTGAACTGCATGTTTGTGTGAAATGGAGCAGTTCCAGTTTTATAGGCCCTTAACTCTTACAAATGATGCTAACACAGCCATTCTTGTTTTCTATTTAATTAAATCAAAAGCCATCCCAAAGAGATCCCAGTTCTTTTAAAAGACATTTTCTCATCAGGTATGTTCTAAAGAAACCCAGCAGTAATGTCACTAAAATGACAGTGCTAGGTTTGCAGAGCAGTGATGTTAAAGGTACTTAAGTGTACGTTTACATGCTGAACAGAGATAGAAAAATCATACTATATAAAGGACTGAAAAAGATAAATAGATATTCACACTTTAGTTTGTGTATCAAACACAAGTAAGTTTTCTTTTTTTTTTAAGCACCATCTTCTTAAGCATTTACATTTTAAGTTTTGCTACAAAAGAGATACATAGACTGCACTTTCCTGTCTGTGTAGATACTCATTGCTTCAGACTGCAGATAGAATAATTTTCCAAATAGCAAGATTCTTTTTTTTTTGGCTGGAAAACAGTAAATGAATATTAGATGAGTGTTTGTAATATCCTGTACTTAAGTTTTAAGCATCAGCTATTGTTCAGGGCTAGACAGCTCTGTAACGTAGCAGGAAAAGAGCTTAATGAAATCCAATATTTGGAAGCAGGAGGTAGATGAATTCAGACTTGGAACAGCAGTGCCGAATTTTAACAGGAAGGATAGCTAACATTTGCAGTAATTTCTGTGGGTGTATGAATTTATTTATCACTTGTATTCTTTAATGTGAACCCTTATGTTTTCCAAGGGTATACTTTGTTTTAGGCAGATTATGGAAATGACTGGTTGAATTTCACAGTTTTGTGAAAGGTGGGAAATAGGCCCAATGTCCCAGGCCTAGAATCCTGTAAGGTAGGTCAGATGTGTTGTTGTGCTCCTGTTAGCTATGAGGTATGGTTCCACTGTGCATTAGGAATAAACACCTCCGTTCCACAAATGATCTGCAGAAATAAGTTTTATCTTTAGGGCAGAAGGAGGAGAAGTTATTTCTTTGCAAGCTCTAGGTAAGGAAGGGATCTTTTAATTGTTATTTTAATACAGTTAAGATTACTTTGCATTTTAAAGTTCAGACAGACCCTGTATGAGAAAAATGTTAAAGCCAACCCATTCACTGCTCTATGGACTCGAACATTTTGGATATTTTTGTCTCCTACTGTGAATAAACCTTTGTTAGACCAGAGTAAGGTAGAAAATTGAGGTTCTGTTTTTATTCCTTATGCGTTTGGGTACCAGGTTGTCCCCCATAAGTACTGAGTTGACTCTGGTGCTGATTTGATAAGAGTCAAATGTTTACACCGTGCCAAAGGCCACCAGGTGATGAGGACCTTTGGGGATGGGGGGAGCGTTTATCAAGTCACTGGTTGGGCCGTGTGCTGGTGCTGCCTGGAGCAGGACGAGTGATCCTGCAGGAACGGGAGCTGTGATCCTCTAGGACTCGCGGCAGGAAACCCGCCCAGCCTGACCTTTCACTGCGCTCAGTTGTGGCGGCTGACTGCTGCGGGCTGGTGCTCCCAGGGCTGGAGTGTGCTTTTTCTCTGTGAGTTGTGCTTGAGTTGGCCTGTTTTGTTGCCCTGGAGACAGAAGAGTGTGGTATGCTTTCCCCCCGACCAGAAATAGTTTCCTGTACCTTGTGACCGGAGTGCTGTACTCCTCCTCTGGTCTCCGGCCAGGCTGTGTGGTGCTGGAGGGATGGAGTGTGGGGTGGTGACCTCTTGTCACAAGTTCTGGTGTGGCTGGTGCCCATGAACACTAGCTGCCCTGCCAGCTCCCCTCCCTCTGCACGATGGTGTAGGATTTCAGGGGAGCAATTGCTCTTGATTTACATCTCCCATGGCATTTTGATGGTTATGTCATTTTGTTTGAGCCTTGCTCCTGTCAGCTGTCTGTCCTGACTGTCAGGACTTGGGAGCTGAATAGCACGTGGTGAGCTCTTGCCTCTTCTTCCCCCTTTGCTCAGCTGTTTTTGCTGCCTGCTTCTCTGTGTCCTTGTAGTTGGGAACAGATTCTCAGCAAGTATAGCTGTGCACGAGGGCAACGTGATCTGGGTAGATGAAGGATCCCCTTCTGTAGGAGTTCCAAGTAGAGCTGAGAGGGAAAGTGGGGAATTTGCAAGGCCAAAGCATGCAAGCAGGCTGTGGATATTTATCTTGAACTGTTGTCCTGCTGTGAGAATCTATCCTGAGTGCAGAGTGTGTAGCACTGTCTGTTACTTTGCTACTGTGTTTTGCAAAACTTCATTTGTGAGAGATGCTGCTAAAAGGGAAGCAAAGACACCCCCACCCTTCCCAACCAATGCAGGTGAGAAAGTGCTTGCACTGCACCAAGGCCTCAGGAGCATGGAAGCTCTCCAGGCTTTCTTGCTGCCTGGTATTTTATTGGAGAGTGGCTCTGGCACAGAACTCTAAAATATATGCAACAACAACAATAATTTCCAGGACTGAGAAAGAAGGAAAGATGAAAGGAGTAATTTACCTTCCCCCATCCCTGAACAATAGCAGATGAGGATGTAAGCACATCTCAGCCCTATAATGTATTAATTGGGACATTTTCTATAGTTCAGCAGTGGAAAAGAAGACAGGAATCGTGCAATGACCTGAGCTTCTATTCCCAGCCTGGGAGAGAAAAGTGTTTTGTGCTGAGATTTGGCTCAGTCTCTGTCTTCTGCTCATGGGGAAGAGAACAATTGCCCAAAGCCTCCTTTACAGAGAGAAGGGAAGATGCTGCAGAGACCAAGGAGCTGAACAGGCAATTTTCAGGCAGAGTAGTGCAGTGCAGCTTTCTTGAAGTGGATCTCCAGTAGGATTCCTATAAATCAAAGGGTGCTGCATTCCTACCAGTGATCTGCTGAGTAGTCCAACCAGCCAAGGGTCCTGCTTACTCCTGTGAAGGTCTGTGTGTCACAGGGATACAGAGTCACACCTGTGCTGAAGATCTGCTAGAAAGGAAATGTCAAGAGTGGGCAGGGACTCCTACTTCCCTTTGCTATGTTCCTTAGATGGTTGGAATGGGAAGTCCAAGGACTGGGCATTCTTACTTGTCTTGTTCTAGGCATCTGCATCCGCAAAAGTCTAAGATTTTGGCAGCTGCCAGGGCTGCCTAAAAGATTTTTTTCTCCCTCAGTTCCTTTCAACTAATCTGTGCTTGTCCAGTGTGAGCATTTCACAGGAGAAGATGGGGTTGTTGTAGTGTAAATTCAGTCAACCACTGCTGTAGTGAAAAGTCTCAGTGGCTTAAAAAGCCCCCTGCTTCTTGGCTGAGAAAGGCAGAGTTGTTCCAAGTCCTTCTCCTTTTCTTCAACTCACAGATGGGAAGAGAAACCATTTTTTAGCCTCCTTGATATTTTTCTTTAATCCAGATGAATGTCGTGCTTGAACTGATGTTGCCTTTGGGCTGGAATAAGCATACTTAGCATTTGAGCAGAACTTTTGCCTGGAGATTTCTAAGTGCGTGATCAGCATTTCACCAGCGAGTCTGTCCATGGGTACTGAAGTATGGTTACCTTTACAGTTCACTGAAGCTGGCAGGGTGCTCTACTTCATGTGATGGCTGTGCACTAGCAGGAGCTGTGTATTTGTCCCTCCTACTCTGCCCTTCTTTCGTAGTGTTTCTTTGGAGTGGAAGCAGTTCCTTTTCCCATTTCATCTGTGTTATTTCTTCTGAGACTTTTCCTCCAACTCTCCAGCCTTGGAGAACGAATACCTCCCAGAAGGGGTCTCACTGGAAGTGGCTTTGCATATTTGAGAAGCTGATGGAAGAGTGGTGCCTTTCATTCTGCAGCTACTCACGTTGAATCAAAGGGTGCAATGCCAGTTTAGTGCTGGCTCTGTAGTGTGAGCAGCAGGGCTTGTGCAGCCTCAGCTGCATAGCCCTCTCCTGAAATGCCTGTGAAGTTTTGGGAGACGGACATGTTCCAGCAGTTCTCAGCCTTCGGGATGTCTGCTGGGTCACTGTGTTCCTCTCTCTTTTCAACATGAGCAAGAGTGTAATTCATAGCTGTGGTGCCTAATCTCTTGTTTCGTATTCTCTTTCAGATCACCAGAAACTGGAACGTGAAGCTCGAATTTGCCGACTTCTAAAGCATCCAAATATTGGTAAATTTCCTTGGGCTCGGAGGGGTAGGGGTGAGACAAGAGTAGCAATGCATCTCAGCTAGCATGCTGTAAGAGAACAGATGTATTCTGAATGTTTACAACAGCTCATCAAAGTTGCCTGTTGAAATCACCTCAATAATTTATCTCTCTGACAAATTCTGCGTCCCACCTGTCCCATGCCTTAGCATCCTGCCCCAGACGTTCACCAGAGAGCCGTGTTCCCACCTGCTCACCCCTGCAGAGCTGTCCCTGCTCTTCGGGTGAGGCATGACTCTTGTCTGCTCATCTGACATTCTGCAATGGAAGTGAGGTGTTGTGTTTGTTTTCCCCACATCCAAACTCTGTTTGTTCTCCTTGGCCCTTACTGGCATGTCAATTTAAATGCTGTATTCAGAGACAAACCCAAACATAAAGGGGGTGGGCTAATACTTCAACTCCTCTCATTCCAGTGGCCACTTACTCTGAAAACGGGACCAAGACTGAATTGCCTATATTGAAGGGGGGAAAACAAAAGAGTACTGGAGCAAAGGGAATAGCTTGTCTAAAAATAAAGAGGGAGGCAAAATAAGGCACAACATAAAAAACCTACCTTATTTACTGAAATGTAGAGAGAAGGCATGGATTTTTATCTAGTTCCAAAGCACCATGGAAGCTTGAACCATTAATAATCCCCTTTTTAGCTTTTAAAAATAAATAAAGCCTCTAGGATCCTAGCTACAATCTGATTTGAGCTAATTTATTTAAGAAAACATTAAGAAATACCAAACTGCCACTTTTAACCAAACCACAGTTAAATATCCGTTCCTAGGGAGACTATGATGTATTACTTTGTATTACTTTTGCAAAAATCAGTCAGTGGAGATAATAGTTTAAGGGCATCTCTCTGGTCTTCTGACTTTCAGCTTTGTAATCATTTGCTCCTGTCCTCTGAAGGCCTGCAAGAGGAAAGCTGCCTTGGAGTGTACCCCATGGACTGGCATCTGTACTCTATTCCATGTGTGATGAACAAGCAGTTTCCACAAGCTCAGGACCTGACCTAACACAAAGTTCCTTAGCAGCAGCTTTTAATCAGAAAGAGCTTTCTTGCATCTGAGTAGTTGTGGTGTAGGTATGACTTGAGAGGACCAGGGGCCAGCTTCTTCAGTAATTTGCACTGATGAATATATTAGCCAGTAAATTTATTGCTCGGCAGTATTCAGACTGACTAAAACTCTAGTTATTGCACTTCATTTGCCTGTAAGACTTGCTATACTTAGTTTAGTAGGTGATGTCACTTTATATTTTGACCTTAACTCCACTTCCATAATCTCTCCTTTTTATAATTTCTTACATCTTTTCTTTCCAAACCTCTCACAGAGTAAATCTTATACACAAGAGGAAAACCACTCTTATAAGTAAACAGCATGAATAGAGAAATAGATCACATTCCTGGTTCAATTCTACAGTTGTAATGAGTGGCAGTGCTTGTCTCCTGTTCTGTTGTGGTTTGGAAAAGACGGTTTGGGGGAATGTCAGTGGTCCCTTGAATTACAGAGAATTTCTTGTCTTCCTAGAAAGAACAGTTTTTCTTTTAAGAAAAGGAACTAGTCATTGTAAACTCAATGAGTGCTTACAAATAAAAATAAGGGAATTAATTTTTATGCCTACAACACAGAAACAAAGTGCATTGAATAAGACCTCAAGAACTTGTATGGTTCATTCAGCAGTCCTGTGAAAATCTTTTATACCCGGCTGGTTCCAGGCATGTTTGTACTTAAAAACCTTTAATCCTTTCACAGCCCCTGGTGGCAGTCTTTCAAATGTTTCATTTTTCTCTCAGTTAAACATTAAAAACATAATTTGCCTTTCTCTTAGCTTGTTGTTTCTAGTTCTATCTGGAGTATCTGGGGAAAGTATTTTTTCTTTCTTGTAACAATCTTTTACATATTTGAAGGCTGTTATCATGTCTCTTTTTAGTCTTTTTCTTCAGACTAAACAAACCCAGTTCTTTCAATCTTTTCTCATATGTCATGTTTTCTAGACCTCCAGTCCCTTTTTTTTCCTTTTCCCCCTCCTCCTCCTCTGGACTCTCTCCAGTTGCTTCATATCTTTCTACAAATGTGATGCCCAAAACTGGACATGACTGAGGTCATGTCAGTGCTGTCCAGAGGGGAAAGAATTGCTTCACCTGTCCTACCAAAGATGTTTGTTTTGTACATCAACCTTTGAAGCTTTTAATTTAAATATATTGTTGACACACATTTGTTTTTTCACACACTATTGGTCCAGACTAGTTTCTGCACAACTCCTGGCAAGCAAATAATTTTTTTTTCTTGTACAAATGAGGATCCCTATTGAACTGACTGTATATTAACTTTGTCTTTTTTAATAAAGACAGAAAAAAGAAGAAATCCAGTCTGGGGGTTTGCCCCTCCACATTTGTTAAAACCATTTTGATTTATCCTCTGATAGTGTAAAAGGGTTTCAGCTCCCACAGGAACATGATCTTTGATAACAATGCCGTATATTGAATCATGTACCTAGTTAATAACACTGTTGAATACTATTGGACTCCAGTCAAACTCTTGAAGATGTCACTTGATACATTGTTCCAGTTTGACAGTGATCAATTTTGAGGTTTTTTTCAATGAGTTGTATACACTGTTGTCAGCTAGTTTTGAATACACATTTTTTCTTAATTGCTTGTGGAAAGAGCATGTACGATGCTGTCATAAGCCTTGCTGAAGTCCAGATGCTACATGCATTGCTGCTTCCGTGTGCCTTGGACTTGTTGTCATAGAAGGGAAACATGTTCTGATATAGTGGGGGATTTTCCTCAAAATGTGTATTAGCAGTTAGTAATCACCAAGTTACTGGCATTCCGTGTTGTAAACTCTTTTGGGTGAGTACTTGGTGTGTTGCCTCAGTGTGAGCTATGTGAGTTACACTGCACAAACCAAAAAGAATCCTGCAGGTTTTGCACTTGTTTTCAATTCCAACTTTCATTGTTACTTTTTTTTGTTGCAAACTGTGTTGCAGCAAATCGACTGGGACCTGAGCCTGTAGTGAGTCTGGGGCAGAAGACTGAAAGTTAGAACTCTGTGAGGCAGGCTGCTTTTCCCTCTTGCCTGTACACAGGCTATAAAGCAAGCCTGTTGTTGAATCTGTGGTCTTACGCATTTACTGCAGGACAGTTGATTCTGAACTGCAATGCACTGACCATAACGCTGCTACTCTGATAAAACAAAGACTTCTCTAGATACAAAGTAGAAGTGATATTTCCATTTGCTGTTGCTTTTTTTTTAATGACTGCTTTCTGAGTTATCATAGCATGCCTTCATCAAATATCAGCTCTAATTACAGGCTTTGGCTCTGTAGCTGGGTGTTTGGCTTGTCTTTAGATGCACATTATGGCCAAGGTAATCACGGTGGAGTAATCCTTCTAAAAGCTTGGTGTTGCAATAAGCGTTTTTTTTTTTTTTGTCTGGACAAAAGAAAGTTGACTTGAGGCAATTTTCTTCTGATTTCCATCTGATGGTATGTATGATATGGAATGTGTCATTATAGCTGGTCAGACTTCACTAGAGTAAGGACTTCTTCCCTAAATTTCAGTTTATTCTTTCTCCTTCTGACAACTCCTAGAGAACTTTGCATTCTCGCCCAGAGAGACATTTGCCAGCCGTGGTCATCAAACACAGCAGAACTGGACAGAGATCAGTCAGTGATCTGTTCTTTTCAAAATAGGCACCCATTACTGAGGATATAGATGTGTAGAAGAGGCAGAAGACAAAATCATTAAAACCCCACTGTCCATAAAGAAATAAAGTGCCTGTGGAAGTTGGCAAGAGTTATGGCTCTGTGGGAAATCCCACTTCTAGAGCAAGTTAGCGTTCCAGTGATTCACTTACGTGTAGATCTTGTGACATTGGACATGGATGTATTTGTGAAAATGTAGAAGAGAACGATACAGCTGCTTCCCCCTTAATTCCTGATTTGCTGGAAAGAGGCAGAGTTCTACAAGAACACTCATAGCCCTGACCCTTCATTTGCAGATGCTTTGCTGGTTGTGCCACTGAAAACTGTGCAATTGCTAAGATCAGAGCTAAACTTAAAATGTCTTGAATATCAGCTCCTGCTTACAGGAACAGCTCTTTTGGTCTTCTGCTTAGTTGAAAACTTTAGTCAGTCTGAAAATCTGAATTTGCTTTTTAAGTCCTGTAGTTCATCCACTACAGACACTGTCTTCTGAAACATTAATTTTTTTCTCCATGCTTCCTGCTATCCATCAAAGGTTTAAAGCAGTAACAGAGCTGGGAACCCTAGAATCTTCCTGCAGGTTTGTTCAGTGCAGATATGAAGTTCAGAAACATGTTAAACATGACCTTTCCTGTCTTATTTCCCAAAGCAATAATGATGCAAAATTCAATCAAAATCATCATTCAGTTTTGAAAAGTCTTTTCTGGCATTCTCCTACAAAGGTAGGGCTGTGACTTGTTCAGTGTGCAGAGCAGAAGTCTGCTCTGTGTGGAATTTGTCCACTGTGTTGTTAGGTGCTGCCCTTCTCCTAAAATTTCTTTGTTATGGCAGTCTAAATATAGACCTCTTTTCTGGATTTGTCACCACTTGATCTTTATTTTTTTCTTAGGTATTTTTAATCTAACTGTTCAAGAGAAGTTCTTGAATATCTTTTGTTCATAGTTGGAACTGAGCACTTCTGGTTGGTCATTGTGCCCCAGCTCATGGCACCCCATTGCTGTGAAGAACTGCATGCACTTAGGTCTAGAATAATAAAGACACATATTTTAAGAGAGGTTGGTAGTAGCCCAAGAGCCAGAGCCAAAATATTTTTCTGATTTCTGCCTTTGTATCCTCTGCTGAATGCTTCAGAGTTAATTTCTTTGAGGGAATTTATAGCAGTGGTGAAATGCTGTCCTCAGCATCTATCAGAATTATTGCTTTTTCAGGTTTTTCCCACTTCAGACTTCTCCAAAATATGCTTGCACCTGAATTCTTCTTATTTTAACTTCTATCCGTTGGCTTTTCTCAGGACAAAACCACAATTTTGGGCATGCCCTTATTTAAAATGGGGAGAAAATGGTATAGAAATCTCCTGTGAATTAGAAGAATTTCTTTTGACCCAGTTGAGTTTTATTTCCTTTGACAAGTGGTCTGTCCTCCTGCTGCCTCTGAGTTGTAGGAGTGATTTTGACGGATGTGTATAAGAAAAGGGCTCCAGTTTGTGTGCCCTTAAATGATGGTTACAGCTGAGGTGTAACCTCAAAGACAGAAAGAAGGATGCTGTGCTTCTGTGTCCAGCCCAGCTGGATTGTCCCACAATGCTCATAGTGAACCTTTGTGGGAAACAGAACAGGGTGTGTGGATCTCGTCTGCAGACGTAATACTGGATTTGTTGTCTTGGTGGTATCAGCCACAACTTCAGGTTCACTCGTTCCTCATTTTAACATATTAGTCTTGATTACAAAGCCTTCAGTATTTCCCCCCTGCTGCCATTTGCAATGTTTTCTTATCACCTTTTCCTTAACAAGAGATTTGAATTGCTTCCTTAGTGAACAAGAAAAAAACTGTAGGCTGTGTTTTGCTGTAAACAGCAGATTTCCTTGTTTTCATTTGGCTGCAGGCATCCAGACTGCCTTTGCATTTGGGACAAAAAGGATGTAATGTGCAAAGAATAGTTAAAATGCAGGGGATTCTCCAGTGTTTTGGCCATGATTGCTGCCCTATGGATAGTCAGTGGTATCCAAGTGGCATGCTCCCATGCATGGCAGGCTGTTTAAATCTGCTGCCCTGCGATTTTGGTTGCTGAGGGACTGTTTCTGGTGCAGAGAGGATGGTATGGGGAAGGTGGAGTAGAGGGAAAAGAGACCTTGTAATAAGAGTTGTGCTTTGAGACTTTCATTTACTGAGCAGCTTTTCCTTGGAAGTGTCATGGGACTGTCTGAGAGGACAGCAAGTTGCTGAGCTTCCTAAGAGGTCAAACAATAATATTCTTGGACTTATACCTTTAACCTGCTCTCCTCCTGCCCTGCCAAAAGGGGAAAAAAACCACCAACATACGCTCCAAAATCTTTCAGACTATCAGCTGAAGTGAGTTCCTGCTACAAAGTTTGAGCCTTTGAGCTGCAAGTTACCATTTGTTATTTCTGGTCTCTGTACTGTTAGAGATTTAGGTGAGCGCCCATGCGTGTTTGCCTGATGGAATGCTCTCCAAAACCCCAGGCAGTCCACCTTTTCATTTCTCATTCTGATTTTCACAGTTAATTATTTCACTATTATTTATATCTGCATATTTTCTTCTTTTACTGATGCCTCTTCCTGTAGCTTTTCCTCTGGTTTTAAGAAAACCATTTCTCCATAATCCATCTCAATTTGGGAATAGAGTAATAATTGCATTTTTTTCCTTGCCATGGGGTATATTTATTCTGTATGCCTCTCTGGTCTGTACTAGAGACATATTTGGATTCATTATTCATCTATATAGCTGTGAGATTTATCTGTATGCAAGCAATCCCTTAAAAAAATAAACAGTGGGATAAGGGCCAGATTCTGTGCACTCGAAGGTACTGCAAAAATCAGAGGAGGATTCCCCTACTTTCTGCCTTCCCCCCCACACTGAGGAATGGAGAGAGCCTCCTCTGGGCTCCCTCTGCCCGAGGCCTGATGGGAGCAGGGGGTGGCTGCACTCCGGTCAAATCCTGCAGGCGACAGGTGGCCTTTGGAGCAGAGCCTGCGTCCGTGCCGAGGGCTCGTGGCTGTCCCGGGCAATGCGAGGCACTGCTGAGAACAGCAGGTTCACACAGCAAGGTTTGGGGATGGCAGGCAGAGCACCTGCCTGCATGGATTCATCCCTGATGGCAGAAATGCCGAGATCTAGAGCATTGTATGAGAGAGCTAATATTTGTTGTAGCCGCTATTTGTATTTTATTAATTTTAATGAAGTGGGTGTTCTCTGCTTATTTTCTTTGAGACACCAGTGAAGTTGGCTTGTTATTATTTTGTGTGGTTTTAGAAAAAGTTCTCATATAATACTAGTGGTTATCAGAAGTACTTTGCTTATCTGCTATGTGGCTAATAGGAAATTATAGCAATTCTGGATGGTCGTGATTGCACTGTTATCAGGAGAGCAGGAAATATTCCTGTGAATACACTCTTTTGGCTCATCTAGTGTTTAAGTAGGGCATTCTAGATGTTGTGTGTCATGTGCTGAACTCCAGCTTTTCAATACAGACATTATAAAATAAAAGGAAAAATAGCATTTAGTTTGCACTGAAATGTTTTTTAAAAATATTTTGTGGTTTTTCTTTTCTTTGTTACTTTTGCTTTTTACTTCTGCAAAAAGACAGATTTCTTAACAGCAAAGGTACTGTTCTCCCTGCAGCTCCTTTCTAGGCTGTGAATTTCTGTACGTAAGGGAATTTCCCAACTGGGCACTACCTTAGCCTCATTTTTTAGGGCTGGAGAGTTAAAAAGATTACAGTAAGAACAGGGTGAGGGGGACAGGAAACCCACCTCTGTGCTTGTGGGCCTTTTCGTACTTCCTTAGCGCTGTTCCTTGCCTTTCTTTGCGGAGCATGCAGGAGCTTGGTTCTGCCTGAACCTGAGCAGAGTGTTAACAAATCCTCCTTCTCTTCTATTTTCCAAAGCTTTGGAACTGCAGTTGGTGTGAAATGCTGTGTGCCTGGGGAGTTTACAGCAGGCTGGTATATGTCCAGTGTACCCTGCCCTCGCTATGTGAGATTGGGGAGAGCAGGGAAGGAGAGCACGTTTCTGGGGGGCTGGGGAGCAGCAGTCCTCTATGTCCTGTTAGCTAACTGTCCTGCTGCTGCTGGTTACTGCTCTGACAAAGCTGGGCATTAGCTGCTGGGACAGATGATTTCTAGAGGATTATTTGCATTACACAATTTAATGCTTTTTAATAGCAAATTTTTAATTAAAAGGAGAGTCCTTTTGGAAGCAGCCTGAGCAGCTGCAACTGAATTCTGCGTGTTTAATGTAATTAGAGAAACAGCTGGAGTGAGAACTGAGCACCCAGCTCCCAGGCAGTCACAGGTTGGTGGTGGCTCCTCGCAGGACAGACGTCCTGAGTGATGTGAAGCATGCAGAAAGTGTCCTGGCACACAGCCAGGCTTGGAGATGGTGGGACAGTTCCCATCTTGGCTGCCCAGGCTGGTGAGCAGCTGGGGAAGCAGAGTGTGGGTGGTAGCCATCTGCCTCAGTTCACTTGTCACTTGTGCTGCCATGGACGATAGTGCTCAGTTTGCAGTCTGTCGGGCCATGTGTGTCTGTAATAGTCTCAGTACCTCCTGGCACATTGCAGAGTATCCATGGAAGAGGACATCAGGTGGATTTTGCCCTCCAGTTTTGTTCTGCTGCTTCTGGTATGTAGAGTGTCTTGAAATGAACCCTTGCAGCATCTCTTACCTCCTCCATTTCTCCATGATACAGGCAGATGTCTGATGTCTGGTTGAAAGTTGCTGAAAAGTTAAGCTGTGGTTGTTCCTAATGCCTGGCTGATGCTTAAATAACATGGTTCAGTCCAGAAGATCCCAGAGCACTTTCGAGTTTGCACCACTAAGACTGCATGGAAGAGTTCCTGTTTTGCAATTATCATGGCCCAGGAGACAACCACAGACTTCTGCATTGTCTTTTATTGGCTCTGCAACACTGGCAACTTAATTTGAGAGCCCTAAATATTGCATAGACACTCGATGTGTCTTGGTGCAGAGGTAGTTGGCTGATACTGTCCTTTATCTGCCCAAAGTATGAAAATGCTTTACACTTCAGAGCACGAGTGAGCCTAGATTTAGCAGACAAGATGACCTGTAGCTTGAATACTTTCCCTAAAGGCAGGCAAAGACCAGAGATATGTAGGGGCAAGCAGATTTCATCCCATGTTACCTTTTCCTAAGCAGAGATGATTACTGCATGAAGATACTGGGAATTGTCCTGTGAAATTCTGCTGCTATACTTGCTTTTAGCTGCAACTTTGGAAACTTCTTTGCTTTAAGATGTTTACTTGCAGCAGGTTGCCAGAAATCCCCCTGTGTTAACAAGAGCCTGCCTGCCCCAGCCATAGGCTAAGCCCCTGTACAGCCCTGCTCTGCTGTTTCCTGTGGATATGGGATACAGGGAATGTTCATCCTGGGGCTTACGTGGCAGGCATAAATCCTCCTGGCCTGTTGTGCTTGATGTAAGAGTAAAAAGATAATAATATTCAGCACACTGGACAGAGTGAAAGGGAGATGTGGGTCAAAGCTAGGCTAGGCATATTCTGTGTTTGTGGTCCCACTACCAATTAGCCTTTTAGATATGACTTTTTAAAGATGAGAAGCCTGTGATTTTCAATGTCTTATGTTCCTGTAGTTCGGGTGGATTTTTACAAAATTTGATAGCTCTTTTCTGATTTCTTTATTATTCACTTCAACTTTTGCATTCACAGAGCCTTGCTTTGCGTGACTCAGCAGCAATTTGCATTTGTTGTTAGGCTGGTGCAGTTTGTTATGAAGGAGATTTTCCTCTTATGTTCAGTTGGTTTGTATCACACTGGGGCATCAGAGAGCTGAGGCTGTCTGTACAGGGTCACTTTATTCAGGCGTGGAATGCAAACCATATGGCATGGCTGTTGCTGCATTGCTGTTTTTCATGAAAATGCCTAATTTTCTCTCATTAATATAATAGCTTATCAGTATTATTTCTTTCTAAAATAAACAAGGTAAGTGCACAAGGATTTTTGGAACACTTTGAAGTAGCAGCTTGAAGTTCTGTTCTTGAGGCAAGATTTCCAGTGAGACTCTGAAGACAGCAGGCAGGGAAAAGTAATATTCACAGCAGATGTTCTTAGGAAGTGCTCGAACTCCAGTCCACAGCTGCTGTCAGGTTCAGTAACCGCAGCACATCCCCTGGAGCCACTCAGTGTGGTATCAGGCTCTTTGCAAATGCCCTGGATTGCGTTAGGGCCTCGGACCTTGCACACAAACCCACACAAGAGAGAAAAAAACTTGCCATAACTTGCAGGGTGTGCTGAAGATCTGAGTTTTTGGGGAAAGGTATCTTTGTTTTTCTGTTGTTAGTTACTTTTCCAAAAGACCAGTCTTGTGGGAGATGCTGCCTGTACAGGTGAAATCAGTTTACAGAGGATGAGCCTGGAGAGAAGACTGAGGGAAGAAAAGGATGCTTAGAGCAGTTAGCTAGGTTGTGTCTTGTGTGTGTCTCACAGCTCTTTACAGTGCAGTTATGTGTGTGCATTTAAAATTGGAGGGGCGGCTTTGAATAGCAAACCCTTGCAGTACCAGATTCAGGAGATACTTAAAATAACCCATTAGGCTTTCTTTGTGGCTTGCTGAAAACATAGTTTCATCAAGATGCTGTATTGAAACCACTGCTTATTCCTCCCAAAATCTATGTGTTTCTTGGCAATATCATCCAAGTGGTGATGCACACTTTCTCCTGACTGAGCAGCTGGTTTTGTTGGAAAGCTTTCTACCTACCAGTCTGTAATTGATGCTGCTCCCTTGGACAGCATTTGTTCTGGCAGTGCTTGCTAGTGCTCTGTGGTTTTTTAGGTATTATTTCGAAAGTTATCTGTAAGACTTGTCAGTCTTACAAAATTAGATGTGTTTTTGAACTCTACAAAACCTCTTTGTTTTTATGTGTGGATGGGACCTTTTTTTTTTCTCCTGAATAAAACTTTAGGTGAAGTCTTTCACCATATCCTGTAATTGATTTAGTGCCTTGTTGTCTGACTTGCTTCTGTTTTCTTTCCTACTCCCCTCTGTGTCTGTTCTTGTGAACCTAATCATTGTAGTACATCCATCAGAGATCTTTGAATGGGAAGAGTCATCAGGTGACTCTAGCTGTGAGTGGTGTTGGCAGGGTCTAATTTCCTATATCTAAAAGAATCCCTGTGTTAAAAGTGCTTGGCTAGGAAGGAAATACAGTTTGAATTGCTGCTTCTTGGTAAGAGAATCAGCTAATAGAAATAATCCACCTCGTCTTCTGGTAAATAGAGTGAGATGAGCTTCCTTGGAAAATACTGATCACTTTTTAGTTTGGTTGTATTTTGAAAGACACTCGGTTACTGTTGTGCAACTTCCCTCTTGATGCAGCTTGAGGCTCCTTTTGTGATGTGTGCATTTGTCTAGCCTACCATGCTAGACACATGCATCACTGTCCCCTGATGAGAGAAAAAGAAAAAAAGAGTGTTGTAATATTTTTGAAGAAAAGTTTAACTGGATGAATACTTTTGGTTTTATTTCTCTGTTTTTCTTATTATGGATAATCAGGTTTCGGGAGTACTTTGCCCTCCATTGTCTCCATATAATTATATTTTTCACTCTCCTGTAACCTCTGTCAACAGGTTATACAGATATGTGCAGCTTTTGTGGGCTCTGCTCAACCACTGTGTTAAAGCTGAACTTGTGGTAGAAAAGGAGCTGTTAGACAGTGTGTCAGGACCAGCAGCCTGTGGAACAAACAGGATCCTCTTTTCATGGGAAGATGTTTGAAACAGAGGAGGAGGAGAAAGCCCAGTACTTGAGTTTTGCTCTTGGAACTGGCATTTGGGCCATTGGAACTGGGCTGTTTGGGAACCTGTGTTTTGCCTCCAGGTGGAGGACATTGCACAGGTTATCTTTAAGCAGAGAGGGCTCTATACTGTCTGGATGGTGAAGGTATCAGATGTTTTCTGATGTTTGTGTATCTTCATGGTGAATACTCACACAATGTGGATCATATTTGTGAACCACCAAAGTGGAGAGGAGGCACAGAAACTTTTAAAATGTTTATCATTCAGTTACTTCTGAATGTATTCCCTTTCATGGATAGCTGAATAGTTTTAGAAAAGGCAGGTCATGTTTTTAAGCTAATCATCCTTTAGTTTGGGATGTTAGCACTTTAAGTCATTTTAACTTTGCATGTCAGCAGAGTGAACCATGGCCTCAGAGCTGTCCATTGCAGGCTCCTTGCTAGTCAGGAAAGCTCTTGTGGCTCTGCAGGAGGGTAGGTAAGCAAAAGTTTAGGGTGAAAGGACACTAGATTTTATTTCTGTTCTGCTATTGTGCATTGCTTTTTTTTCTTTGCATCAGTATGAAGTTAGGGTTGGAACTGAGAGTCACGAGAGTTTTGGTATATTCAGACTTTTGTTTTGATCCTTTTTGACTCCCCTTATTGCTGTCCCACTCCACACTTAAAGCCTACTATTCTGAGCTGTCACTCATTCCTGTGCAAAGTGGTGGTGCCCAGTGTAATTTTTCCTACAACTTTTCTGGATTTTGCTATTCTACCATTACTCCCTGAGCTTCATTACCTCAGCAGATGAAGTCCCAGGCAGATTTTGTTCCAGCATCATTGTGGGCTGTTGTGAGGAGGCAGCTCCCTTGTTAAGTTAATGACCTGTGTCCTGCCTTCAAGGCCTTCTTTTGCTTGCAGCCCCAGGGTGTTGCACAATGTCAGTTATTATGAACTGTCTCTGTCATCTTGTCATGGTTCCTTACCTAAGGATGCAAGTAGTGTTTTACTGTCCTTGAAGGCTCTTTTTGCTGCCTCTGCCAGTCTCTGCCAGCTGAATTGCTACTTCCTTCCCTTTTGATAATGTAGCTGACAAAATTGCTTTCCTCGGGACAAAGGAATAGCACCAATCAGCTCATTTGTGTTTTATTTTCTGATGTAATTTGCTGCCCGAATCTTTGCATCAAAGTTTATCATTCACTGTTCCTCACTTCTACCTGCCAACATGTTCACATGTTCAAGGCCACTGTTCTCAGCATGCTGGTGGCTTGCTCCTCCATTGTGATATCACTCATGCCACTCCCCTCTGTGCTTGGTGTTTCTTGCAGTGCTTTGGTGACCATTCAGGTGCCAGAGGAAGGAGAATGCTTCTTCGTGCCCACTGTGCATCACCAAACATGACCTTGTTGGTGTAGTCAGCTTTCCTTGAAGTTTCTCCATCTGTTCATAACATCTCTCGGCAGACTTTTGCCTGTGTTCTGGGTTTCAGCTCTTGTTCATGTGCTTTTGTCCTAGTTTCACCTCAAGCAGTCTTCACTGGAGTGAAAACTGCCCTGCACTGGAAATCCAAGTGTCTTTTTCAGCTGTTTTCCATCCTGTTTCCAATCTTGAATGGAAATCTTCTCTTCTGGGAAATACCTTTCTTCTCACTTGTGTTTTTGTAATGCCGCTTCTGCTGCTTTCTGCCAAGTGCTCGGGAGGCAAGTTTTCTTGTAAACACAAATTTGTGTTACAATAAAGTTACTACAAACCCTACTAAAACTGCTTACTTGGAAGAACTTTTTGTTTGCAGCAAGTGATTTACAGGACATAGCTGGTCAGGGTGATGTGTCTGTTCTCACACATTAGGAACAGCATGTTGCACCTGAATGCTGTACTGGCTTGTTCGCAGCATTTTGCTGGGTGGAGTGCTCCTCCCAAACCCCTGCAGTTAGATATGCAGTAGAAATGCCAAGGAAAGGAGACTGGCCAAGGGACCAGGTCAGAGAGCTTTTAGATAAAGGGAGAAAAAATATGGGAATCAACAGGCAAAAAGAAGTAGGAAAGAAGTAAATTCTTTGAGGAAGGGTACTGGCAGTGATCTCTGCACATCTGTGCTACTCGTTCTTCTGGGTTTGAGTGTGTTTGCATGCACATGGAAGGGTGCCTGAACAAAGGAAAGTTGGAAGGAGGAGTAAAGAAGAACACTGACAACATGTGCAAAAGCTGTTCCATATGTGCCCAGTGCTAGTTTGAAACCTTCCCAAGACAGTGATGATGGTAGCTGATGTTGTCTACTGATAAGAGGTGCAAACTGACTTCTTGATACTGACAGAGAGAAAATCATGATGCTGGGAAAATCAAGGAAGGTCATCTGCGCTGTATGTGCAACAGAGTGGAAGATAGGGAAGAGAGGCAAAAGTACCATTGGAGTGATAGAACAGGATAATGAGATTTTTCTTGTAACAATAAGAACGGTCAACACTACTTTGGTCAATACTCAATTACAAGGTGTTAAAGTGACAGAGACCCAGTCTTGTCTCAGCTAGTTGCTTTACTTGGGTGAATCAATAAGCAAAGATTATAGATGGTCACATGAAGAAGACATCTTGTTCTAGTCAGGATGTGAAGGCTTAGGAATTGAGTGAAAGAGAATTGCTAACTTGTGACTGATTGGCAGGGAAGAGTGATGTTCTGCAGCAGAGGAAAAAAGCAAAAAGTATGGTTTCTGTAGCCATATGAAGTTTCTCCTTTTGGGTTACAATAGTGCCTAGGTATCCAAGAATGGTCAAAAAAATTTTGAGAGATTGATTCAGACAAGAGATTTTGATGCAGACAAGGGGAAATGACATTGTGCTGAATGCAGAGATACAAGTTATTGCCCATGTGTAACATGGGGAAAGGAGAACAGAACCTCAGAGATCCCAAAATATCAGGAGATAGTGGCCCATCATGAGCCTGGGACATGGAACATTAAAAGATGAAAGTTAATTTAGATAATAGGAGCAGAATTAAGGAGGGATAGCTGAAGTGGATGAAATTTTGAGAAGCAGAATGTGATCGAATATGTCTTCGGAAACAAGCAGGTCAGAAAAATGAGACAAGAAACTGGTTTTGAATTTTGGGTAAGTTAGTGTAAGTCAGAATGAAGTGAGGAAAAAGAAATAACAGAAGAGAACATCGTTGAGCCTTACAGATAAATGGCAGAAAGGAGACCAGTGGTACTGACGTGCAGGTAGAGTCAGAAGTCAATTTATGGATTGAGGGCTTGTTTCAGGACTAGGAAAAGGTTTGTTTTAGGAAATAATGGATTGGGAGAGATGCCAAAATATGAGCATGAAGGAAAAAGTTGGCAGATATGAAAGGAGGGTACTGAAACATTAGAGAGGAAGAATGAACAGGAGATCAAAAATACTCAGAGCTTGATTTGTCGCTGGAGAGGGGTGAATGTATGTGCAGGACACCCATCTGTTCCTTTGAGATAACAGAAGAAAATAGGTCACTAAGGGAGCACACAGAGTAAAGGGCATGGGGAATTAATAGACTGAGTGGGTTGAAGGGGAACTTAGTTGTGTGCATGAGTTTGATTTGTGAAGTGTCATATTTGCTACATGCTCTGTAAATCTCCAATTCTTGATTGTTTTTGCAGTGCGACTCCATGACAGTATTTCAGAAGAAGGTTTCCATTACCTCGTCTTTGATCTGTAAGTGTCTGTCTCTGATGCTTCACCAGTGATGCAGGCACGTTGGTGGTTTACTAAGAATGGAATAAAAAGTACCTGCATTAGTATCATTCTCCCTTTCTCTTTTGAGACCTGTAAATACCTCTGGCCTATTTGACAAAAATCCATTGGCTGTGTGGTGGGGACAGACCCAAGAAAGCTCCTGGCACCAGGTGTAAGTGTGGGATGGCAAAGAACGTCTGTCCTGTGTATGGAGACTGATTTTTGTCTCTGAGGCAGCCCAACAGGAGTCAGAGGAGGGCTGTCCTTCCCAAGCTCAGCATGCACTATGCTCAGCAGAGGTGTGTGGGCAATTCGTGCACAGTGTGTCAACAGTGTCCTGTACACTGCTGGTGCAAAGGCAGTCCAAAGGCTCAGTCGTGTGGATATAGCAGTGCTGGTGCCATGGTGATGGAGCTCTGCCCTTGTTCACCTGTAAGGCAGTATCCCATGCAGGCTGTGGCAAAGGGCCCAGATGGGTGGCCGTATACATCCTTTAACTGCACAAGCATGGGCTTTATAACATCCTTTCTTCTTTTGCACTCCAGGGTTACTGGTGGGGAGCTCTTTGAAGATATTGTTGCTAGAGAATACTACAGTGAAGCAGATGCCAGGTAAGACTGCTTCTAGATCCTTGCATGTGTGTCCACGTACATGTACCAGAGGAATGAGTTTTCTGATCTGTGTGCTTTGTTCTAACACTCTTGCCCCTTGTCTGGATAAAACAAATCCTCTTTTTGCCACCAGCAGCAACCTAATTGTCACCAGATAGCTCTAGCCCTTGCCCACTTGCAGACATTGCTGTCTCTGCCACTTGCAGATGCTGTGCTCTGCTGGGAGAGCCACTGCTAGCAGCTTTGTCTACCTGGCCTCTTTGGTGGGTGGTGACAATGTGTCCTTACTATGCAAACATAAAGGAGAGCTGTGAGGGTGTTGCCTGCTTGGCCTCCTTCTTCTAGCAGGGTTTCCAGTGATGTGCCACTGCTGTTGGGCAGATCCATTCAATTCTCCTGTGTCTAGGTAATGTTTGCAGGGCAGTGAGGAGAGGGGGCTTTGAAGGCTGTGTTTCTGTGGAAGCCCTCTCTGACTGTGAGCTGGTCAGTGCAGTGACAGAAGGCACAACATGAGAGAGCAACCTCCATATTTCAATGTTAAAAAGATTTAGAGTTATGCCCTTCTGTTCCTGAATGTGTCCCCTCTCTCCCGTATGTGAGTTTCCTAAGTGGCAGGTGCATGTCCCTGTTTATACAGGGTGGATGTTATGTGCAGCAGTAGCTGAGGATGTTGTCTGACCCATCCATCTGCTGGACATGCAGCATCTGGAATCAAAGCTGGGATTAGGCCACTCCTGTTCTGCTTTTGCATGGTCTCGGAGTGGCCCAGTGGTGTGACATTTCACTCTGCACTGAATACCCAGTCACGTTCTTATCCCATACTAACCCTTGCTGAAGCAGAAATCAGGAGAGCCATGAGAAGAGAGGAGTCAGAAGGAAGTAGCAGGTACTGTGGCAGGTTGAGTTTGATAGGCAGTACTTTAAGGACAATGATACTGAGTGCGCAGAGGAAAAGAGAGCGTGACCTGGGGTGTTGGTGAAGGTACTGCTAATGGAGTCTGCAGGCACTTATTTGCTTTCCCTGTGGTTCACTTACACTGTGTGTCTTCTGGTCATTGCAGGCTTTCAAATGAGGCACTGCCCTGCATCCTCTGCCAGGAGCTCTCTGGTGATTGGAAAGGCCAGTGAACTCATCAGCTCTGCTGGAGCTCCTGGCAGAGAGGTCTGAGAACCCCATAGATGTTTTCAGTGGGGTGTACAGATCTTGCAGGCACAGCATGTCAGATGGTTACACAGTCATGCCACTCTGCCTTGAAGTTGGGAGGTTTTGAGGTTATCAATCACAATCCTTCCCCTGTTCCTCTTGCCAGTGCCTGTTCCCTCAAGTGCTCAAAAGCTGTCAGTGACTGACACTGCTCAGGAAAATTATGGCAGGGTTAGGGGAAAAGGAGGACTGTCTGTTGCTCTGTAAGCCCTCCTTAGGGTGCTCAGCCCTCTGACTGTCAGCTGGTCAGGTCTCCAAGTGCCCACAAGATGACAAGAGTGAAACTCCTCCCTTTCTCTCCCCATGCTGTGCTGAATTCCAGAGCAGTCTGAGAGAGCGAGGGAGCGAGGTCTGTGCCAATCTGCCGTGTTTGGCTCGCCTGGGACACCTCACACTTTTGCCATTTTTGGCCAGAAAATCTCCCTCGCTCAGACTCAGCTCTGTTCTAATTATACATTTTTGTTTTGGGAGCAGGGAGATTTTCATGGATTCCGACCCTGAGGATCGTACTGCCAGCTCCAGATGGGTGGGGGTAGCAAATACACAGTGCTGAACCTCCTCTTCTCTTCTCTTCCTCTCCTCACCCTCTTCCCATCTTTTCCTGTAGCCTTTTTTCCTTTCCTCAGATACTTCACTCATTTAAAATTCGTTCCTCTGAGATTTGTAGAAGTCAATGAAGATCTGATAGATCCTACAGTGAGGATGCTTACTGCCCAGCCATAGTTGTCAAAATCCTTATTCAGTTCCACATTCACCCTTGGGAGCCAAGTAAATGTTTAGTGGAAGAGATGGTTCCAACCTGGAATCTCACCCATGGGTTAATTGTGCTGTTGTTATGCGATAGGTGTAAATAACATCTTGTTTTTGTCCCTGTGGTTTACAGCAGTGGGAATGGCAGAGACAGGGTTTTGTGTGAGCTGGGGGAGTGCAGCACGCTGCACTTAACGGAATGAGTCTGCTTTTCAGATTACTAACCCCTTAAGTGGGATCTGTACTTAAAAGGCACCCAGCAAGCGGGTGTGTGTGCACATTGTGTATATAAAGTGCTTGAGATGCTGCTCTGAAAGCTTTGCAAACTGGCAGGCACCCAGGCGTCGTCATCCTGAATTTTCTGGAGGAGGCTGCTGCTCTCCCAAAGTTTATTCTTTGCTCAGGACTAGCCCAGTGGAATGCTTCCTGGAGTAATTTGGTCTTGCTTGCACAATTTCGACTGCTGTTTGAAGATACTTGGATGCCTTGATTGTTTTGTGTGGGGTGGGCACTGCTGGCTGAAGGAACGAGCGAGAGGCTTAGCATGATGGGAAGAGAAGAAAGGAAATGATGGGATGTAGGAGAGAGGCTTTGTGGTCCTGCTACAGAAAGGATGTTTGGTATCCTGTTACTGGTGTGCTGGGGTCGTTCAGCTGTGATGGTGCTGAGCTGTGGCATCCACTGGTCATGAGGAAGAGATTCAGCATGAGATCTTGAGTGCCCTGTAGTACAAATATAAAAATTAGGGAATTAGTTCTGGGATAAGATGAGATGTTAAATGTGTATGCGTAACTTTGTGTGTCTCTCCCTTTTATCTTGCAGCCACTGTATTCATCAGATACTGGAGAGTGTGAATCACATTCACCAGCATGATATTGTGCACAGGGACTTGAAGGTAATGTTTCCTCTGTGCTGTAGTCTGAGGAGAGCAGCCAGGGGATCTTTGGAAAAGGCAAGACAGGAATATTGTGTTGCCAGCAGGGATTTTTGTGTGGGCTTTTTTTGGGTTTGGTTTTGTTGTGTTTTTTTGGTTTTCTTTTTTTTTTCACTTGAACTGGGTTCAGGGGCTCCTGAAGCACAAATTTGCTTCTTCAGAGTTTTCTAGAGGGCTAGAGGGTGTGCTGAACTCCCAAGGAAGTTTTCAGTCTTTGTGAAGCTTGCCAGCTCTCAGACTCTCTGAGGCAGCTCCAGGATGTGGTAGTTGTGAATCTTGGAGAGAAGTATGCTTCCAGAGAAACTTGGGTAGGATTCATTATAATGAAGGACACTTTCTAGTTTGTGATTGAAGAGATCTCTAGAGACCTGGAGCAATCTTTGTTCAATCTGCCAGGATGAGTTTGTCTGCACAAAGCATGTATATTTTTGTTCTGCAGTCTTGCCAAATACCACTGCACTAAGGCAGAGATGTTCAACAAGGAATTTTTGTGTTATTTCTTTCTTCTCTCATCAGTAGAAGCACTTTTAATCTAAAACCAAAACTGCTGGCCAGTTAAAGACAGGATGAATCCATAATTTGATGCATTATAACACATTTTTAGCCCCTAAGCCTCCGCAGTAGAGTCACCTAAACTCCCCAAACTGGGCAGCTGTTCTGGGAGCTGGGCAGGCTCCAAAATGAAGAGATTTGTGCGGGAAAGTCTGCGTGCCTTGGAGCCTTCTGTGTCTAAAGTGGCAATGGTGATGGTCACCAACAGTCCAGTTAAATTAATGCAGGATGACACCTGCTGCTAGTGTTGGTTTGGGCTTGTTAAACAATGTACGAGGGGGAAAGTAGAAAAATATTTTGCAGAGAGCAAGGTAAAAGCACATTGCAAGCTTGGTGACAGTGTTCCTCTGGTGTTTTGATCTAGGGGATAATCCTTTGTGTTTCTGATAAAATCCCATGCAACACTTTTGACCTTCTACTTCACTACACTGTGAAAATATGCTAATGGTCTGCTGTGGACTGTGGCTGCTCCTGATTAGATCCAAAACCAGCTCCTGAGAAAGCAACATCCAAGAGGGACTAGTGCCCAAAATTAGGGAGTCTATGAAAATCAATAATGTTTTCCAGTACAGAAGACGCTTTCGTTGTGTTCAAATATAATCTGGTTTCCTTCCAGAAGTTTTGTTTGTAGGAAAGCTAGCAACTTCTTCAGAATTTATCAGCTTCTAGACACTCCCACTGTAGTTAACATGCTTCTTCTGTTGCTTTCTCTGATTGACTGAAACTATCCAGGCCTGAGGAGTAACCATTCCTTTTAGCAATGAAAGTTCCTATGCTTTTTATTGAATATTTAGCTCCTCTCCAAAAGCTTGGCCTTCAGGGTCAGTGTGTAATAACTGCAGAGCCTGCTTCAAGTAAAGTTTTGCCTTTTGCACCTCACTCTCATAAGCCTGTCTTTTGGCTGACATGCTATTAATGAATGTCAAATGTTGAGCTGCCTATAGGGATTGTAAGAAATTAGGGAGTGCATTCACATCCTCACCAAAAAGTATGTGAATCCTGAAACAACCCATATTTTGGCAGACATGCACATGGAAAAGCACCATTAGCCTTAAGGTGTTTGCTTCTAAAATAGAGGTACAAAGTGCTTAACTAGCACAAGTCTGTCTTAAATGTTGCTCTTAGTCAAGCTAAGCCTAGGTGCCCTCTGGAGTTTCAGAATATTTAATTGATCTTCTGCTTAGGGTCTTGTTTATAGTGGTGAATTTTCATTAGTGTTGCCTGATTACCACAATCTTTTCTTCTTGCCATATAGTGAAAAGCCAGTGGCATCCAAATGTATTGAGACCCAGCTATCCTTCCTTCCATGCTGCTTATGGCAAGGGCTGTATTGAGGAAGGCTTTTCTCCTTTCATTCAAGGAAGAAGTAGGCACATGCCCAGTGCTTTAGGACAGATGAGTGAGCAAAGCATCTTGTGCCTGTCAGGCAGAACAGGGGTAAAGAGTTGCTATGCGGTGAAAATAGGCCGCAAAAAAGACCCTTATCAATTTTTGAGACGAGAAAGCTCCTGTTTCTGGATTTCCAGGTATCTATCATGCTCAGTTAAAAAATCAGCTTGATAGAGAATTGCATAAAAGATGAGAAGAGGATAGGATGAGAAACCACCGTTTGACCTGCCTATCCTCAAGTTGATTTTCCTGCAAAGCCATAATAGATATCACCTTAAAGGCTTTGAGGTTTGAAGGGGTCCCATGTAGATAGAGCTGCTCTGGTGCTTCAGAGGAAGCTGCCAATTCTCAGTCCACTTTTTGGATCTGTGTAAAATCTTCTGCTGAAGTCCTCTGCTGGAACACAACAGAATTATGAGTGAGATTCATTCAAGGTGGAAATATGAGGGTCAAAAGTGTCTCTCTTTCCTGGCACATGGAAAAAGTGACATGGTTGCTTCTTGTATAGGTGATGGCAGCAGTAGCAAGACAGAATATTTTATGCTGCTGTAAATGCCTAGCATGAAAAAATTGCTTACAAGAATACTCACTGCTGTGCTGCTTATGCCAGTTTGAGGCTGAGGCTTTTTCTGTAAGGGATGAAAACTACTGCCTAGCCAGATGATGCCTTCCCACATTACAGCAGCGTGTTTGGCAGCCCTTATTAGCATCATATTTACTTTTTCAGTGCCTTGGGGACTGTCTAATATTCAAGGGGAGAAACATCACTGCAGATTGTATCTCCTGCATTGTCCCTCCCTTCTTCCCCCACTTCCCTTTCCCCTCCCCCCAGTTATCCTCTTTGAGAAGGGCAGAATAGAATTTTGGCTTAAGTGCTGCAGGAACTGTACTGCCAGTGCCCTCTGGTGTCAGCATGTAATGTATGGGCTGGGTTGGAAGAGGCTCTGTCTCCCACGGAGGAGCCAGAGGATTTGTGTTAGACTGACAAATTTCTGCCACTCTAGATAAAGGCCATTTGTTGCTGTTGCTGGATCTTCATGTGAACAGTTTAGTACTGCATGCTAACTCCAGTCAGCAGGTGCAGTTTAGTAATGTGAATACTAGATGTTTTAACAAGGATGTCACTCTTTCATTCTTACTCTCTTTTTTCTTTCTTCTCCTCAGCCTGAGAATTTACTACTAGCGAGTAAATGTAAGGGTGCTGCTGTCAAACTGGCTGACTTCGGACTGGCTATAGAAGTCCAGGGAGAGCAGCAGGCCTGGTTTGGTAAGACTGTTTGAGCTTTCCCAGCTTTGCTCTCCTGTTTTCTGGTGGCTGGTTGAGTTGCACCCTCCTGAGTACTTTCTCTCAGCTCTTCCAGCACACTTCTCTGTATTTGGCTGTTTCTTTGCCAAGCATGACATTCTCTGGGTCTTAGGCTCAAGCCTAGGTGCAATAGAGGAAAAACTAATAAAGAAAGACAGAAAAAATGGCTATGTGTTTCTCTGTTTTTCTTCTCAGTTTATGGTAGATGCCAGTGTCAGAGATGAATGCAGCTGCTAAGTTTAGACCCTGATCTGAACTTTCCTACTGCTCAGAAGTGTAGACATCTGGAGTTTTGTTTGGTCACTTTACAGAAATGCATTTGACCTAGCCTTCCTCAGGCACATTTGGATCTGACCTTATATTTGTTTAGCTAAAACATAATTAGAAATAAGACCTTTTCAGGCTAAAAATCAGTTCTGATACTCTGCAATGCTGCAGGGATTCTGGAAAAATGACTTCTTCTTCTGGTCTCCCCATACCACTTGGCAATCAGGTGTGTCCCATCTGTGTCTTGTGTTTTCAAACTCCAAGCCATTATATGTAACAATTATATAAGGCCTGGCATACAAGTTTGTGCTCGGTTGGTTGACGTGGTCCCTCTTACTTGCCTGTTTTTCTTGCAATACACAGGCAATGGATCCCATCTGATTTTCTGTTTTATTTTGGGATTTCTTGCCTTTCTTGCCTCATTTTTTTGGATTTTGAAGAGGCAGATCTAGCAAATAAGAGATGAAGGGTGGAAGAGACAGGTTTTGGAATTTGTTAGTTACCACTAGTAGATTTTGTGATTATGGCAAGCTCTCTTCTGCTTGGGTACTGTAAGTACTTCATGTCATCCATTTTCTGGCAGGGTTTGCTGGTACTCCAGGCTACCTCTCCCCTGAAGTCTTAAGAAAAGATCCTTATGGAAAACCAGTGGATATATGGGCATGTGGTAAGATTTAACAAAATATTTTACACTTAAACAACATCGTTCCATGTAAAAGAGTGATTCCTTGTGTTGCTGGGAGGGTGCACAGTGCTCCTTCTTATTAGGCGGAGACATGAAGGCACAACTGAGGATAAGCACCTTGTATAGATGGAATGAATACTGGAGCCTGAACTCATTTGATTCTGGTTCCTAATCTTTTCCTTGGGCCATCTATCAGATATTTGAGACTCAAGAGATAGGACCTGTCTATGCTTTGCAGAGTTAGTTGTTTAGATAACTGTAGCAATTTCCTATTACACTAACTATGTAGAAGATTAAACACTGACGAGGGATGACTCTTTTAAAAGAAAATAAGTGTTAATGTATCTGGGACAGATAAGTTTAAAGATTTATGATATTAGTGTTGCCTGACATGGACTAAATGGTTCTCTGCAGGCCAGGAGTGTCAGCTTTGTCAGTGTCATTTTTGTCCCAACACCATGCACAGTAAGCATCTAAAAACAGACTCCTTCCGAAAATGTCCCTTGCTGCTCAGGAACCGTAAGAGATGTGGCTTCATCTTACTCTGAGAGCAGCTAGGAGTTGTGGCTCACCAGCCATGGTAGCCAGAGGAGGGTAGAAGGATATTATGCAGCTCGTTCTAGCTCCTGACACTGGCGTTAAGAGCTGAACATGAAGGGCCAGGGTGAGGTCCAGCAGATGACAGATTTGTACTGTGTTTTGCTCAGAAGGCTAAATATGATGGCAAATGAATACATGAAGCATTCATTGCCTTGGGGTCTGTCAAAAGGGAAGGAAGAGGGGCTGAAGGAATAAATGGCATATTAGCCTAACCATAGTGTATCTGTGTCTCTCCCTCCCAGGAGTGATTCTGTACATATTACTAGTGGGGTACCCTCCCTTTTGGGATGAAGATCAGCACAAACTCTATCAGCAGATCAAAGCCGGAGCCTATGACGTAAGGGCACTTTCTTGCTGAGTACCTGCATGGGTGTAGAAGCCATCCAAAACATGGCACAATCTTACCTGGCGTCCTGCAGCAGGCCCAAGCTTCTGTGCAAAGTGACCTTTGATGTGCTCATACACCTCGTTGTCAGTGACCTTTGACGTGCTCATACACCTCGTTGTCTTCGCTGCCTGGGATACAGTCCTGTCTGGGGCTGCTGAAGGGATATGAAGGGAAAGCATCACAGTGGGCACTAGAACATTGATACTTGTTAGGGAAATGCAGAGGGTGGGAAATGGTGTCTTCTAGTAATGCTGATATTTTCAGTGGAGTAGAGGGAAGATAGAATGAAGAAGCTTGTCTTTGTCAAGGCCTAATCAAAAGTATGGGGATGTATTCTGTAGTATAATAGCTTCAATTATGGTCTTTTACTCCTCTGTGCCGTAGTCCATGGAAAGCATGGAGCCCACTGAGAAGACTGAATGGTGGGGGACCATTGGAGGGTGGCTTTGTGGTGGGGATCAGCATGGTGGATTGGGTTGGAGGCTGTGGTAAAAAGCCAAGCAAATCATGGAACACTTCTTAGAGCATGACAAAACTGAGGTGTAAAAGGTGTCTGAAAGAGAAATAGCAAGGAGGTTAGTACTGAGGGAAGCAAAGGTGGAATAAAATGTAGTTTGAGTACCATAGCTTTAATGTTTGACATAAATTCTTCCATGTAAGGAGAGGCTTGAGAGGGAAGAAGGAACTCCTGGAAATCCTAGCTCAAAGCCTGTGGGCATGAATATCAAGAGGAAATTGAGGAGTTCTTTTTGTAGGCTGTCTTGTGGTTTGTATTAAACAAAAATAAAACCCCAAAAGGTGAGGGCTCTGCTGGACTCCTGCTGGTTACCTCCCAGCTTCTGTGCTTGAGACCATGAGAGCAGCTGTACTGGTGAGAGCAAAAGTCTGCCTATGTCCTGGCTCTGTGGCTTTCCTGAGTGAAAGCAAAGTGATATCTTTGTACCTGATAGCCTTAAATGGACTTGTGTTCTTCTCTTGCCTTGCTGCTCCTCTGGTTTTTGTGTTGATTGTTCTTATTTGAAGCATTTTTGCACTAATTATATCAATGGGGATTTTCAAACCACTTCAGGGATTAAATACCTATTTCTGTAAGTCATGAAGAGTGAAGTTCTTGATTCCTTCTTGCCTATCTGTTGTTTTTGAATTCTTATCTATAGTGAATAAATTTCACTAGATTCTTCCCTCATTTTATTTTACCTGATAGAAAACTGCTGCATTTTCTGCTGCATTTTACTGATGCACATGTCTCTGGTGTCCTTACCCACCACCAAGGGACCTGTAGACCAGTCTGTTATTCTTCCTTGACCAGGCAGAAAATGGCAACAGAAAAAACAGTGATTTTGAAAAACAGTGATTTTTTTTTCTTTTTACTTTGTGCTGTTGCGTAGGGGTTTTGCAAGACATTACCATGAACACTTCAGAGTTCAGGTGTGGGAAAAGTATCCTTGCTTGAAACTTCAGTATCATGATTTTTGAGTATCCTCGTGCAATGTTTGCAGAACAAATTGTTTAATGCCTTAGTAATGCCTGCGAATGCAGAAATGAGATTATATGCAAATCAAATGTGGCAGGTTTATTGTTGTGACCCAGCTGAGTAAAGCGATAAAAATGCATGCGAAAAAAAGATGGAATGAACTTTTTCTAAATTATGTAGTACTGTAAGGAAATGTTTTCAGGATAAATCCATTTTTTTTCTCCCACTTAAAGACAGAGAGCTTCACCCCAACAGCATATTTGTGTTCTGAAGTTCACCTGTATTTGTACAGTAGATTCATAGGATTTAATCTCAGCATGCTGTCATCCATACCACATGCAAGCCTTTACAGGATGGTGTAAATATCCCATCTTTATCATTGCAAGAATTATAGCAGAAAGCAGTTACCCCTCATGGATGATCAGCAGCTGAAATACTTAAAATTCTTTTCTTTGTTTTCATGCTTCTGTATTCCCATCCACTGTTACATCTCTCTTGCCCCCCAAGTAAAGATCTTGGTATGGTAGGTCATTGCTAACAACTTGCTGGTGGGTTGCTACACCCAAGTGACTGGTATTGTTCCAGGATATTGTGTTTTATGGTGGGAAAAGTGTACCTGATGGGATGTTCCCTGTTAGTGGGTTTTGCTTTCATGCAGTTTTGCTGTAGTTAACTGTTTGTGATTTTTCATAAGCTGTTAGAGCTTTTAGCATGCTGTAGAAAGAGACAGGTGGGGTAAAAAAAGATAATGCCTGTGTTTTTCATGTAAGAACTCAGTTAAAAAGATCTGTGACTTGACTTTTTTAACTGTTGAGTGTGAAAGAAATTCAAAGGTCTGAGTGATTCCTAAAAGGCTTTTAAAATCTTAATCTTCTTGCTTATGTCTGGTGAATGGTACAGGTGTGTCCTGCTCTCTGGTACCATTCATTTGTTGGATTCTGGATGATTTTTGTTCAGTATGAGTTTTCACAAAAATTGGTGGGTTTTACAAATGTGCTAGCCCCGGTATCAAAAGGGCAAAGGCTGCAATTTAGCTGTGTAGCAGGGGAGAATCTCTTCTGCTAGTAGAAGAGATTTCTATTCAGTTCATTATCTGTTCCTTCTTCCTCTTTTAGTTCCCATCACCTGAGTGGGACACTGTGACTCCCGAAGCCAAGAATTTGATCAACCAGATGCTGACGATAAACCCAGCGAAGCGCATCACAGCTGACCAGGCTCTCAAACACCCATGGGTCTGTGTAAGTGTTCTCCTTATTACAGGTTTGCCTTGAATGCACATGCCAGGAAGACTTGAAGGACCCAGTATATTTCAGATATTTAAGATTTTTTTTTTATTTTGATACTGACCTTCAACAAGCCAAGTTTGTTATGCTGTGGTGCTTTTATTTCACAGTAGTAAAAAAAACCCAGATGCTTGTAGAATTTTGTCAGTGCCCACAGTTTCTGGTTTTTTCCCCACATCTTTTCCAATCCATAGCATCCTAAAATGTCAAATGGAGTTTGGCATCAGACAAAAATTTTAGGACCATTTTGTTCTTAATCTCTGCTTCAGTTTATGGCATAGCATCTTGGCAATGTTTGGGACATTTCTGCTGTGCTGCATCTTACCTGGCTGTAAACTTGAAATCAGCAAAAAATCTTCTGCTGTTATGTGTATGTAGTTTCTGCCTTGCCAGACCTCACACATAAGTATTTTTCATCTTTTGCGAAGTTGGCAAGGAAATCCCAGAACACAGCTGGATGTGGGTGTAGGGGAGGGCAGCAGTGATGCACTTTTATCTCTGCAGGATGAAATAGTTTGACCTAAGTCTTACCAGATGCTCTGTTAATACCACAGTGTACTTCTGGGATGGGTCTAGTGTGCTCCTTTGCTCATTTGTTTTTGAGAAACTGTGGTGGTGGTGTCCTTATACTACAAATCAACAGATAGCAATTTAAAGTTAATTATGTGAACATCTGTCTAACAGGAGCATCTGCTGTAAAATGATGCAAGTTCCTTGGAAGTCAAAACTTCACACTAGCTGAGACTGCATATCTTTTTTTTTTTTTTCTCCTTGCATGCTTATAATCAAGTTCCTGTGTATTAAACTTTCCTCCAGATGCCTGTAGCCAAAGTTGTATTATGATAGCCCACTCCCTGTGGCAACTTTCCTTCTCTGAGCTAGGGGAGAGTCTGACTTCACTTCCCAGCCGTGTCAGCCGCTCGCTGAAACTGCCTCCTGTTGAATTTGTTGTTTCCTTTTGCTTTGCAGTCCTTGTGTGCACAATATCTGTTTTTTTCTGGATATATATGGCTCCTCTAAAGTAAATGTTGTAGGAAACCTAAAAAAGTTTAAAAGTTTGTCTGAGACACTGAGTGTCTTAGCATCACTGAACTTCTGAAGTATGTGTCCTGATTCTTGTAAGCACACATTGAACAACTGAACTTCACTGTCTCTCCTGAAGAGGCTGGAGGAACCGTGACCACCACTGTTGTTTGAGGACATTTTGGCTACATTCTTCCCAGACACTGCCATGTGTACTGCAATAGGTGACCAGCTTTGACAATAGGATCAAAGCAGAGACTGCCCCTGAAACTAGCTGAATATGCACACAGTTTACAGTTCTTTTGGGTATTGCAGTATTTTTTCCAAGCAAGAGAAAGTTAGTGGAGACTTTGTTCACACTTATCTGCCAGGTTAGAAATTCACCCACTGTCCTCATAAAGGGAATTCAGGCTTGTGGTTCTATGCAAGAGCAACAGCTACTTTGGCATTAGCCACTGGCCTCCTTGTGCTCTAAATGCTTGCAGTAACAGTTTCTGATTTCCTCTCGTGGTCTAAATGGCTGCAACAATTCTGGGAAGTTGTCTTTTGTCTTTTTGCAGCTGATGGTATCCCAGTCTGCTTTGGATGATAGATGTGCATCACTGCATAGAGATTATGCTCATTTTTTCCATTGGTACAATAGAAATACATGATCTTTTCTCTTACATGCTGAGAATCTGTTTCTGCAATACTGATACAAAGATGCCAAGGCCTCTGCTAGTCAATCTCTTACATTCAGGGGATTGCCATGTCCAGGAAGGCTGCTGCTCACAAGTATTCCCTTACTGCTTGAAATTTCCCTTTCAAACTGTAACTAATGCAGCCCAGGTCTTTTCTGTAGTGCCTCTAACTCAGTTCGCCATGGGTGTACTTGTTCATTTGGCTTTGTCTTCATACTGTCTTAAATCTTGTGTGTGCCTGAAAGGCAGGGAGCACTGATTCTCACCTTTACCTCGGTCATAAATTTCTTGGGTGCAGTCCTATCATAGCCCATCTTGATTTAATGAGTCTTGATGGAAATTCTCAGGTTATGAACCAGTTGCAGTGCTTTGCATCCATGCGGTGCTGAGAGGCTTGGCCCTTTCAGCCTGAATGTGTTGATTGTGTGCAAATGGAATGAACTTCCCTGGCTGATTTGTATGGGTATGTTCTTGATATTCTGCTGTTCCTGTTTTTCAGCAACGATCCACTGTTGCATCAATGATGCACAGGCAGGAGACTGTGGAATGCTTGAGAAAGTTCAATGCTAGAAGGAAGCTAAAGGTAAGTACATTATAACTCACTTTACATTTGATTTTAGTTCTCTGAATTTGAGGTTAGTGCCTTCCTAGCAGAAATAATTTTTTTCATGACTAGCACAGTGTTAGAGAAGCACCTAATGTGATCCTCCAGTACAGGCACTGGAGCAGTGTACTGATGAGCAGGGTAGTTAGTGTCTAAGCTTCCCATGCCTCCTCTGCTACATATTCATCCCTTCTAGTTTCTGCCAGTGAGTTGAAATAGAGCAGGTAGTTCTGGGACTTTTAGTTCTGAACATTCTGCACCTTCCAGTACTAGTGTTACCAGTTGCCTGCAGCTGAGGCAAAGCCTCTGAGCTATGCACGAAGCAGCTCTCTGCTGTGTGAAATCTAGGAAGCAGCTATGTGTTCAATTCTTAGTGCCATTTCAGATTTCCTAGGCTATCCTGCCTGGCATCTAGCTGCTGCTCTAGAAAGGCAGGACTGTGAGTGGTCCCGTGTAGGGCCTAAGAGGTACACGTGGGAATCCTGGATACACTGGGGTTCTTCAGGGTACCAGTGATATATGTCTGCATTGGTAACTGATGCATTGTGTCCTCCATGGGTCAGCCCAGCCTCTTTCTCAAGTGTCACTTTCTGTTATCCCTGCTTTGTCTTCCTCACAGGGTGCAATCCTCACAACGATGCTTGTGTCTCGGAATTTTTCAGGTAAGTCCTCAATGTTCCCATCCTTTCCTTGGTTGTGTTTTGTGTGAGTGAGCGGGAGAATATTTTAACCATTCTGGAGTCAAGTACGAGGGGAGGAAACATGGCTTCAGTTCATCATGTTGTAATGGTGGTCACTTTGCCTGAGCTGGTAACCAGTGTGAAATAGGAAATTATTTGTTTGGAGAGGAGCACATGGTATTGTAGTCTGGTACAAAACAGAAGTCAAGTCAGCTTCCATAACTGTCTCAGGATATTTTATTAGCAAATTACTTGTGAGAAATTCTAGCTGATATGATTAGCTTTCCCATCACAAACCAGGAGTGAAGAGCTCTTATTAGATAGGAGTGTTTTCTTCAGACTTGAGGCAGGGACAGGGAAGTAATATTGTTGAGAATAGGGACAGGAGCTGTTTGGATATTGCATTACTTTGACTCATCAAAAATGGGTCTGAAGTGTCTGGCTATTAGTTTTCCTTCTTGGAGTCTCAGAAGTGGTTTTCATCCTTTTAAATTTAATAGCTGGTAGTCTGGCTCCCACCCAACTGCATTACGTAGTGCATTTACTGAAAATGCAAATCTCAACATGTAAATCCATGCTTTTTGGAAGATTACTGTCTTGGCTCAGCACACCTAGGTGACGCAGTCTTATCTGTGTTCATTTTCATTTGGGTGGAAAGCCTCTATTTGTAAGTACTTTTGGTTTATGGAATCTTTGTTTTCTTTACCCTCTTTGTAATTTTCTTTCTCTTTTAAAAGAGCAGTCATTGAACGCATGAGTCAGATTTTTATTGCACCTGATTACAGCTGCTTTCAAGTGGAAGTCTGCTGTGTGGATTATGTGATGATGGAAGTGTATTGATTTCATCTGGTCATTTACTAATGGTGGATACCAATACTTATATTCTGCATGTTGTTACAATAAACTTGTAATTGGAATGAAAACCTCTGTGAAATGATCATCCCAGCACACAGAGTGCACATTCATGCATACATTCTTCTGTGAACTCAAGGCAGCATTTTTAACCTTCTGTATGGTGATGTAAAAAAAACAAAAAAAAAACAACAAAAAAAAAAACCAACCTAATTATGATTGTGGATGCTACAATTAAGGACCAGCCCTCACCAACATCCAAACATTTTTTTCTTGGTTCTTGCTTTCAGGTAGACCTGTGCCAATATGTCATTACTTGTGACTACAGCAATTTCTTTCTTCTGCATTTCTCATAGTTTGGCCTTAAAGGGACAGAATAATTTTATCCATTCATCTGCCCCACAATTGTGCTACTACAGGACTTTAAAATTCTATATTGCTTTCTGAGATTGATTCTGAAATAACTGTTTGGAGAGCTATGGCACAATGACAGGACTTCCACAGGCCTGTACAGAGCTAAACATTTTCCTGTGCTTTCTGCTGGTGTGAACTGTTTTTGTTCTATTTACACGGCTGATCTTTATTTCACTTAACTGATGATTCTGAAATCAGGGGTTTTATTGCTTTTTTTTCATAAACAGAAGTTTTAGATTAATTTTTAGTCTGTGAATGTTGTCACTTCTAATGAAGCTGCAGAAGTGCTTGGGTGAAAAAATCTCTTATGGGTATGATTTTGGGTACATGAAATGCCAAAGAGAAGGGTTCTCCTTAATGGTGTGTGACCTGTACATCCACTTAATCCCTGAGCTAGTACTGAGGAGGAAAAAGCTTGCTCTACTCATTCTTCTGTGTGTCAAGGGCTGAAGCTGCTGGATCCACTTCAGTTAACAGCTGAAGAGAAGGAAATCCTAGGTGGCCCACAGTGAGTGCAGGGTTTGCAGTGTTACTGAGTTCTGCTTTGAATATAAACTGTGATTCCAAGTATGAGACAATAATGAAAAACTGTCCAGAGAGAGATGTTGTGAATTTAGATGCAAAGCCTCTGTCAAGAGTAGCAATTCCTTACCTTTTTATGTGTTTTTAGAGGGATGAGATCATCTACTCCTGTTTCCTTTGCAGGACTGTGTGTAATAGGAGTTTGACTTTTTAAAATTGTAATTATTTTTTAATTTACTTGGGTTTTCTGGTTGGCTGGTTGAAGTAGATACATCTGTTGGAATTAAAGAATTAATGCATGCTAAGTAAACGTAATAAGTTTAAAAGTTTGTGTGGGAGCTTTAGGTAGACCTCAGACTTGAAAGGTTCTGCAATAATATTTATTTCTTTCCCTAAAGCCCTTAAGGGGTTTTTATTTTTCTCTAATTGGGTGACACTATTTTGTGGATTTTTAAAAATCCCATTCCTAGCAGACAGGGAACTAAATTTATGAAGAGAGAGAAGCTTCTTCCTGCCTGGGGATGAGATCTCCTAAAAGCTTCTTTCATACATGTTTTGAACAAAGAGGAAAACAGAGGCTCATGTGGCCTCAGTATCAATTAATTAAGCAAGACTGTACTATCTGCAGGAAATATGAGAAGACTCCTTTAATCTCATTGTCATTACTATCTCCTGTGTCACATTTTGTAGTATGGAGCTCCTTCTCTGTATAGGCCTGTGACAAATTGTATTCCTAAAGAATCTGTAGCAGTACTCTCTCTTTTTAGCTCATCAAAAATTCTTGCTTTTTACAAAGAAAAAAAAAAGGTTTCTGTTCTTTTGTAATTTGTTGCTTGCAATGTGCCTATTGCCCCAGACCAGTTAAGTTAAAGGATATCTTGTTCCTTCCCCCAGTTATGATGTATTCAGCTATTTAATATTGGCTGTTTGTGGTTCTTTTTAGAAGATTGCATCTCAGGCCAGCTGTAGGCTATTTGTTAAAAGCAGGTACAGTTGCACTCCTTTCAGCATAAGTCAGGAAGATGAAACCTGGTTAAAATAAGGGATTTGTAGCTTCTCTCCACACTCTGGTAAGGTGTTCATTCAGCTGCAAGAGAGAGCAATGCAATCTAAATTTTGCTGTAGAATTGTTAGGGTCACACCAGGGTATACACAGGATTACTTGGGTGTTCACTTGGGGCTTTGGATGTTCAGGTGATCCAAGCAAACACTGACCTGATGTGCATTCACTTACAGAATACAGGAGTGCAGTCAGTAAATCAACTGATCAGATCATGTGCAAGAAACCCCTAAATCATCTTCTGAGAAGTAAATGTAAATTTATTACTAGAAGAGAGTTGGCAAGGTTTTTAAAGACTCCTGCTGTATTTAAGGGTGCCTGGACTAATTTATGTAGATAAAACTCTGTAAATAGGCTAGCTATAAGTTGAGTGAAAGGATGGAAAAAACCTGGTTTTCATCTTAGGAGCAGCCATGATGCCAGGAGGAGCATCACCAAATGCTGAGAAGTGGCTTTTCTCCGTAAGCCGATTTTTATGCGCAGCTTACAAGTGGCCTATGTGAAATTCTTAGTACTGTTTTCCTAAGTGGATTGCAACTGTTAATTTGGGGAGCTGTTCAGCAAGCTTTCACATTGTGAAATTAATTTCTATCACATGGTTTAGCACAAGTCCTGTGTTCAAAATAGATCTTAAGGCAGACATTGCAGGTAATTAAGCCTTATGCCTGAAACCTGTATTTTTAACTGATGTTGAGCTTTCTTCTGGGTTGTCACAGCTTGCCCAAGTCAGTTTGGTGAGGGAGCTATTGTGGCAGAGTGTGACAATAACTGGAATTCATTAGAGGTCTCTTACAGATGAACACTCCAATGTGCATGTTTGAGTTTTTGGCTAGATAGGTGAGGTTGAGAGAGGCTGGAGGCAGATCTGAGGAGCAGAGTTCTTTCTAAGTAAAGAAGGCCTGAATATGCCTGTGTGTATTTAGTGTAACCAGTACAGAGATTTTTTAGCTGACTAAAGGGCAAGAAGGAGGAAATAGTACAAATACTGAAGTGGTACTGAAATATTTAGCTGTCATGTTATACCTCCCTTCCAGAAGTGAGAAACTGAATTTTTGCTATTTGCATGTGTGTGCGTGTGCATATACATATATATCTACACTCAGGCTGAAATTTGAGTTCTTTTCTTTAACTGAAATGAGTAATATATGTGAAGTCTCTATTGTGTTATGTTAGGTAGATAATGATTCAGGACCAGAAATTTTTATCTCCTGGTAGGAATCAAAAGGTATGAAAATATGGAGGGGGAAAAATTATTAAGGTATTTTTAGAGCTTTGACTAAATAAGTATAATATCACTGGAAACCACATTTCCCAAGCAGAAGATGAAGTCACATTTAATGAAAGATTAAGTTGTTTTTAAGTGTTTTCTCTGTATCTACTAAATCTCTTAACAAACAGTAAGGGTTTCAGTGAATGGTGCTCAACTACTACAGTGTGGACCTGCCAAAGTAGTGGATTTCAGTTAGTAACTTCCATTTGCAACTTCCTAGAGTGATACAGATTACTGCATTTAATTGTTTATCACTATAGCCAGAGAGTCTAATTTGTCATCAAAAGTGGATATAAATTATTAGAATAATCTCTTCTACTTCTGCGTTCCTCTCTCTAAAGTTCAGGAAAGCTCTGGGAATATTTTTTTTATTGTGGCGTTTGTCCTTAATAAAATATTCTTGAAGTTACACTGCATTCATGGTTATTGTGTGTGATGGTAGCCAAAAGTGCCTCTTTTGACTGCACACTGACTGTTGGGTACTTTGTGGTGACCCCAGAAGTGACATCAGGTTGAGAAATAGTTAATATTACTTTCTTTGAACTGAGAATATGAGAATGACAAGCTGCAACTGTGTTTCATTGCGAAGTCTGTGTTGGTACCATACAAGTTTTATTTTACAAAGTCTCAGTAAAGTCCAGAATTCTTTAGGTATAAATGCTTGTGTTTAGAAGCCAGAACTTGGCTTGTTTGTTAGACTAGCATCATAAGTTAGTCAGACTTCAAAAAAGCAGCCTCAGTGTTCTTCCTGCATCCCTAAAAAGAATTCTCTGGAAACTTAAGTGAGAAATGTAACTGAGTTTTGGCGTTTGAGGACAGGCTGGATGAAGGGTTGCTCACTCTGGAAGAGGAGTGGGGCTGGCAGTGGGGAAGACTCTATCCGTGGCTATCTTTGGACTGAGTATTTCCTCTTCAGTCACCCCTTGGCTCTGGTACATCCAGAGTGTCTGGTGTTTTTTGCTGATGAGTTCAGCATTAGGGATTTGTGTTTCTGCCAGGAGCATGGTCCAGAGCCCAGGCTATTTACTATGGATGCCAGAACTGAAAGATGTGGGAAGAGGGAGGGCTATGTGCAGGAGAGGCCTTTTGTGTTTCTCTTCAGAGTTTAGCTGAAGGGTGACTTGTTAAGCCAGGAACAGAATTGTTTTTAAGTTACTGGGTTAGCAGCACGTGCTTTCATGTTTCTATATTCTGGAAGAACTCTTAACTTCTAGAAGTTAAAAGAGGGAATTTAATCCCTTTAACATATAGAGGAAATGGGAAAGATAGAAAAAATTAGTCTTAGCATCTCACACCTGGAAGACTGTAGAGTACTGGCAAGACTGTTTCAGGAACAGTAAAGAATCTGCCTGCATGTGTCTTTGTATATTTCCTCTCCTGTTGTCTCTTTGCTAAACTGCCTGTCTTTTAAAAGGATTATTGTTACAGGAAGTCTTGTCTGTTGCTTGTTCAGAAATTCCTCTTGCATCCCCTTTTACTTGTGTCTTGTAATTTGTACAGGTTGATCTGTGGGTAGACCTGCATGCTTCCCTGTTGTCTGAGGTGTCTGAGTCATCTTTGTGTGTAAATGTATTTCCTGGGCTCTCCAGCTCTTTATAAACACAGTATGGTGCATGAGCCAAATACACCACAGACCAAGTTTCTTTCTGCAGTACTGGGGTGCTGTCAGGCCTGTGGGAGAGCAGCGTGTGCCATGCAGAGGTGCAGTCAGGGAAGGAGGCTGGACAGGCAGGCTGCACCAGGGAACATGGATCAACATTACATAGTGCTGGGCTGCATGGAGGGACTCTCAGCTGAATTTGCTCTGATGTTGTAAACGTGATTTTAGCTGTCTTCTGTCCACAGAGACAAATGTGAGGCTGTGGGAAAACTGCAGAAAGTGTGAAAAATGTTGCTTCCCTGTTTGTCTCTGGGATGTTCCCAGAACATATGGTGATACTATTTTGCTTCTCTGATGGTGGTTTCTTTTTGGTTTTTGTTTTTTTTTTCCCACTTCAAGGATGCCCCATTTGGCATATTTGTTAAATTGCAGAATCCTTTACTCCTTCTGAAGTGTTGTAAGGCTGTAACAGTTTCTTGTTTTCAGCAGTTGTGTGAGATGCCTTCATGCATGTGTGGTATGAATGCTGGACCCCTTTTGACCCCATAGTCACATTGTTCTCCTTCTCACTTGCATGTAGAATCAAGCTAGCCTTTGTCATGCCTTCAAGGTGGCAAGAACTTACTTGTCTTGCAGTCTTGCAATGCTTTAATATATGTACACTCAGAAAAGAGACTGTTGCAGGGCAGATGAGTTGCTTTGCCCACCTTCATGTGTGCACGTTGGAACACTGTGTTTTGACACATCACATTCAGAAAACCTCTGCATGAGGTTCTTCCAATGTTCTTGGCTTCTAAGAGCTAGAAGGAAAACAAAATTGTAATCTAGCTTTATACTTGCATTAGAGAGTAGAATTAGGAAACCAATCCAGAGATTCTGGTAAGCTTATATGGGCTGCCACCTCTTTGTTGGAAGGAGATGCTGTAGTCGTTTGCACCACCTCAGCTAATATTGTGTAGTTAATCCATGTCTGTAGGGTCTTGTAGAGAAGGCGGAGTGGAAAATGTGGTTGACATAAAATTTGAACAGTTGCTTAGGTATTGCAAAAACCTTTTTTGCCTAACATTGCTGTTTCTAGAGAGACTGAGCACTCTGTGCAGTTGGCCAGTATGTCTTTGGGGATTTCAAGAGTCATGTCAGCATTGGCTCAGGACTTGCCTTTTTTCTAGGCCTCATCTTTGCTGCACCTAAAACCCAGGTGCCCAGACCCAGAAGCTAGCTGCTTAGGAGAGCCACAGCATGTGTTGGTACAATAGCTGTATTGCATGCTCTTTACAGAAGTTGATACATTCTTCATAAGTAGACAAGAAATGGTTTGTATCTGTTGAAGCTGAAGATGGGATCTTGCTGCTGACAGTCATGGTTAATGTACCACTTTGCTGTAATAGATGAAGCAGCTCCTTTATCACTCCCAAGTATGCCTTCTGCCAGGCACTTGTTGTGGGCTCTAGGTGTGTGCTTATCATTCTCTCAGTTTCATTGGTAGTGCCAGTTGTTCAAGTTGAGCACAGCAGAGCATCTTTATCTTTCAATTAAGAAATTCAGCCTAGTTCCCTGTCTCTTTTGCCATCCTTCCTTTTAACAGTTTTCAGATGCTGCCTTTTGCACTTTTTCAGTCCCTTTCTTTTAGCTATCCAGCTATCCCCAGAGAAACTGTATAACTGAATAACAGTAATTTAAAAGCTTCTGTATTATCAGCCCCCCCCTTTATAAGCCACATCTGTTATGTGAATGCCTGCACTTACAGGTGCAGCCTTTATCCTGTTGCAAAAATCAGGTTTATTTTCCACCTGTAACTGCTGACACTTCTGGGTGGGGTCACAGTGTGTGACTGGGGGATGACAGAAAACTCTAAATTACCATTTCAGACTTGGTCTTCTTGAGGTGGTGAAAGTGGTAGTATTTTGTCTGAATAGGTGAACAATAGATAGGATAGATGACCCTCTGCTATCAGGATGAATTTGATGAGTGACTTGCCTTGTTTTCCAGGTCTCTTGCTGCTAGGGAGGAATTAACAGGATGGTTGTCCTTCTGAAGTTTTGGGCATTTTTGAGGGAAGTTGGGAAGGGGGGGTGGGGGGGAGAGAGAGAGAGAGAGAGAGAAGATAGTCTTGAAACCAAAATCTGATCTACTTCTGCTTTTCTCCACAGCTGCCAAAAGCCTGCTGAACAAGAAGTCAGATGGAGTGAAGGTAAGTTCTTGCTTTGCCATTTCACTGTCTCTCCCACCATCTGAACAGAAGGCAGCCAGTCTCCCTGGTGCCTGTCCCTTTCCAGGGTAAAACCACAGCCCTGTGGCCTGGATTGCTGTAATCCAGTGTCTTGTTGTGGAACCCTGGGTGGGATCTTAGTGCTCCTTACATGCATAATTAGCTAAGTGCACTGTTGCAGCAGCAGGAATTCCGTTTCCCCTTTCTGTGATGTATGGAGAACTGGTCAGCCCTGGATTAGAAAGACCAAGGACTTGCTCCGTTGTTACACATGCCTCTGATTAGTCTGTTCTGTTCAGTGCTTCTGACTGTGAAAATTGCACAGAGCGATTGTGAGTGACTGATGATACAGCCAGCAGACCCCATGGAAGTTTCTTTGTCTACTCACTTGGACAGATGCTGAAGGCTGAGCTGGGAAGAAGGGTGGGGAAGGAGGACCCTCCAAATGTTCATGTTTGGACAGAACGGAAACTGAGGAATGTGTTAAAAGTTCAATGCATGTGCCTGAAGTTGAGGCACTCTACTGTTCCCTTCTGAAGGGAATTATTTTTTCCCCACTTCAGTGTTAGTCTTTGAGTTGCATGGTCATCATTTATTTCTGGAGGTCACACAGGCCCTCGCTAAGGCCCTGCTGTTGGAGGCAGCTGCCCTTTGTTGTCTGGATACTGGAGGAGAGACAATTATAGGCTAGAGCATGGTCCTCCCCTACCTGTTCTGAAGGATAATTGTCCTCCACATGGAAAAGAAGAATTGGGTTTATTTGCTTGCATTTTCCTTTGAAGTCAAACCTTTCTCCACAGCTGTTAGGTGGAACTGTTCATCTCCTGATTTAGCACTGTGGGCACTCTTCATTCTCCCTGTGCTGGGGGGCTGACATTCACACTGTAGGACCAGCACACTTATTCTCTCCTGATTTCTGAGCCCTCTTCCATTTTAATGAGGCTTTGTTCCCAGAGGGCTCAGAGTACAAGCAGGCTGCTGGAAAAAGAGGTGTTTTCAGAAGAGTTGTGTTTGTTTTTGGATCTGCTCTAATAAAACATGCATTCTTACAGTTCTGCAGTATTCTGCCCTATTGACATCCAGGTTTTGGGGATAGTTTATTTTTTGATCAAAATGCTCTGTGAAAATGCTGTTCCTGCCCTAAGATTCTTGTCTTTGATATATGCCTGCAAGAGTGAGCTTTTGGCCATTGCACCAGCCTGCCTCTTGTACAGACATGCATTGAACACATGCACACTAATACAGCAAGTGTGTTAAGAGTTGTTGCATCTGTTGATATTTAAACCATTAGAATAGAATTCCAGTGGGATAAGAATGGATTATCCCTAATGTTGTGAAATGAGAACCAACAGGTGCTTACTTCAAAATCCCAATGAGGCAGAGGAGAAGTAATTGGAAAAACAGCAGGTATCAACATGTCTACAAAGTTTTGTTACCTATCTACAAAAAAAAAAAAGGCTTTCTTCTTAGGATTCTTGATTTCTAAAAAGCTTTCAGGGAGTGTTACATCATGGGTTAAAATATTCTAAAAATGGATAAAGGATGTACACATAAATCTTGAGGCACTACTTCCTAGTAATGTAGTTACAAAGAGATCCTGTACATTAGAACCTTCCAGCTCCATAGAAAGCTTGTGGTGTTTGGTTCATGGAATACACAATGTCTTCCTCTCTGAAAAGGATAATTCTGGATTTACTTTTCTTCATCCCTTTGCAGTATATGTTGCTCCTCATATGTGTAATTAAATACTTTGATAAAATGGCAGGTATATTAGAGAGCATAGCATTCTCTGTTCTTGGTAAATGAGATTGTCCTCTGGAAACCACTGCTTCTGCAGGACACTGGAGACCTGCAGTCAAGAGCCCATGCAGCTTCCTTCCTCCAAAGTGTTACAGCAGTCTGGCTTTGCAGTGGGAACCTCGGTGTTGCCCATGAGGTGCATTGCTCATGTTCACCCTGGGCTGAGGGCCCCCAGGAGAGGTGTTTAAGCTTCCCATTTTCCCTAAATAGTGTCTGTCTTCAGGTATGGATTTTGAGTCCTCATTTCTGCAAGTGTTAAAACTCAGAAACAATATTAAAGCTCCTGTTTTGAGTTACTCTTCTGTTCAGTAATACAGACTTTTAAAAGTACAAGTTGTTTTCCCCCAATGCTAAGCTTGGACAAGACAAAGAGTGTGTAATGGTCTGTGTGTGTTAGTAGGACATCCTTAACACTTCTGTTGTAGGATTTCTGTGTCTACATTCCTGTCTCTTTCCTTGCCCTACTGTAATGGGTGCTGCATCCCATTTGAAGTGTAGTCTTTTACCATGTCCATTTGCTTGTTGGAGCAGTACTGACCCCTTGACTGCTGAGGACAGTCTTTGTGCTGGTCACTGTTTGGTTGGTGGCCTCACCAGTGTGACCACCATACTTGTCACGTGTTGCTCCTTATGCAGCAAACTTGTAATTTTAGCTCCACTCACTTTCTCACCCTGTACAGTTCTGACAAAAAACTTGTGGCAGTGTCTGGTTGAGGTAACAGCATCTGGTCTTACTTGTGGCAAGCAATGATTTTCTGCCCATTGCAGTAGTGCAGAGCACAAATACCATGGCTTGAACACCAACCAGATTTTCAGCTTTGTGGTATCCTTTTCACTCCCACTTCCTATATAAATTATTCTACATCCAATGTAGGTTTAGAACAAGCACTGCATGCTGTAATTCCCACTGGAGTCTGCTGCTGACCACGTACCATCTGGTTAGGCTGTTTCTCTTGTTTCCTCCTGATAAGAACACTGGTTTGTTTGATTGTAGAGTTTTCTGTTTATCTCTTACAACCTTCTTGGAAACCAACTCTTTATGCAGATTTGAGAGAAAATATGTTTCAGTTTCTTCATTGGTTTTATCTGATCCAGGGTGACTGTGCACCCTAGGACTGTTGTCACAGAGATCCACAAAGTAGATAAGAATTGAAAGAGTATTTCTTCCACAAATAGATTACTACACTAAACTTAATGGCTTTAAAGACACTGAGAAAAAAGCACCACCAGTTTGTGTTAATTTACTTTCTGTTTGAGGTAGCTTTCCCTTTTTTGGCTGGTATTCAGAGCTGACTGTGCTAGAATTCTGCATTGTTTGACAAGGATAGTAGGAATTTCTATTACATAGTATTACACAAGCTTGAGTGAGACATATACATCTTTCTCAAGTTTTATTTGCAATAACTCCATGAAAATGTGTGTTGGTGAATTTCTGACGCAAGGTACAGCATGTACTTGCTGACTTAGCATAAATGAGAGAGGAATGATTTGATAGTCATGTGTGGTGATCTAAGCATCTAGCATGAGTTGTGTTGAGCTGATACTAAAAAAAAAAAGCATAATTATTGTTTCTCTAGCAATAAGCTCAAATCCTTCACTGAAGAAAGTTTAGCACTAAAGCAATGATGATGCATGCATTTTACTTGGATCAGACCATTTTGGAAGGCAGTGGGAGAAGTTTAAATCAGGAGGGGAGGACAGGCAAGAAACTTTTTAAAAAAAATTCCAATACTAGTTTGTCCACACTGGGGTTGTTTTGATAAATTTCTGTAGATGTGACTGCTCCCTTCAGCAAATTCCTTTCCAAATTTTATTTGAAGCATTCCTGATTTTAATTTTGCACTGTTGCTTCTATTTCAAGTACTAATTCTGCTAATTGGTAGATATTTCATCAGCTTGGCACTTGAGAACTTTTCCATTATCTTAAATAATGAATGATTTAAAGTGCCTTGAATCTTAAATTCTGCCTGCTCACCAAACCTTTGTAGTGCTGCACTCACTTTCTTCAAGCAGAATTTGGATCCAAGCTGTTGGAGTAGCAGCAGGAAGGCCCAAGTTTTATCCCCAAGGAATGTGGTTTTCTGCTTTCAAATCCAGAAAGTGAGTCTAGAAGATACTGAGTGAGGAGTTGCAGAGCCCCTGTAACATACTACATATCTTGTGGTCATCACTGTAGGTCCCAGGTATTTTTTTAAGATTCTAAATTTATGTGCAACATTGTGCATCTACCATTTAAAATTTTACTTTAGATACTTTCAAATCAGATTGATTTGCTTTCTTGTTCCCCTTTTCTGACTCTAATCTGGATAATCTGGAATTGCTATGTACTGCAAGGTGAGAGGGGTTAAGGAGTGGGCTGGGGTAAACACCTGGATGAAGATTAAGGACACTTTATGCTGAATGTTCTTCCTCTAAGCTTGTCAGGATCTGGACTCCCTTGAGTGAGTGTTACAGTCCTACTGCTGATTTTTTTTTTTTTTTTTTTTTTAATTTTTTTTTTATTTTTTTTTGTCTGTGAGTAGCACTTCAAAGAGTTGTGTTCCCTTTTTTCCAAAGGGGTATTTCACTTCCTGCTGATGTGAGAGGTTGTGTGTGCTTCCAGTTATAGCAGGGCCTGTAGGACCCATTTCTATAATCAGAATTGTTTAATGCACAAAGTCTTATTTTCAGTTAAGCATGTAATGGTAATTATTTTTTAATTGGTCCTTCTCTAAGCTCCTTGTCAGTTTCTTTTTTTTTCCTCTTTACTTCTGATCACTTGGGTTTGCAACTAGGATTTACAAAATTTTATCAGTAATGTTCCTCAGGCCCACTGTAACACTATGTGGATAGTAAATTGTAGAGCATGCTGTGGGATGCAGGTGATTTTAACAGCAGTCACTTGCAATGCTCTGCCAAGTCTGTTGATTTTCTACCTTGTCTTTCTGCCACATGCACTCTGTTTTCTTTCCCAGTAAAAGCTGAATAGCACAGCTGAAAGGAGAACTTGACTGAAAGAGGAAAAATCCATTCATTTGGTTTAGCAAGGTTAATGTTCTAAAATCTGCCCTATATGTTACATAACTGCAAAGAGGTACCAAGTATCATTTGTTCTGCTGTTTGTGAGGAATATTGCAGTAAGTGTACGTTTTATGCCTGATGTGTACCACTTTCCCTGCCCTTTGCCCAGTAAAGAGTATGTGGGGAAGAAAGGATGCTCTGTAAACTGGCATGGCTGCTTCTTGGTGAAAGCATGCCTTAAACAGAGAAGGCACAGTAGCAAGGTGAAGCAACCTATAAAATCTGCAAGGGTCAAGTAACATTCACACAGTGACCAACAGGAGTTAATGTTCCTATCTCTGTATCTGGACTTGTTATAATCTTAAAGCCATACTGTTTAAATATTGTTTATGGTGAAGCTAAACAGGGAGAACCCAAGTTCATCTGAGCAGCAGAGTTTTGTGCTGAACTGTGTTATGCAAGACACCTGGGGAGTGCTTTAGATCTGTTTAAGTGCTGACATCCAGTAGCACATTATATCCATCTTTGATGCAGTCAGGTTTTTCACTGCATTGTTGTAATGCCTGGAAACACCAACTGAGATCAAGGGTCCAGTGTGCTTAGCAGAAAATCCCTGCCTCTTAGCTTACAATTTAAATAGACAAGCTGACAAAAGGGCAAGAGAGAAGATGGATTGACAAAGATTAAATTATTTGCTCAGCATCACACAAAAGTGCTGAAGCAGAAGCAGAAATAGGACCTCAAATTTGCTGGTTCAAGATGACTCTCACTATGATGATCTGCTTTTAGTTCAGCATTTTTTTCCTACCTTAAGTTCTGAAATTACTATATTCTCCATGGGAATATGAATTGCTTCAAGCATGATATTTTAACATAAATACTGTCAGTATCAGACTGGGGGAGAACTGCATGTAGAAGATGGAAATACAGAAAGCTGTCATAAAAGTAAAGTAGCCATGTTAAGTTCCCAGGACTGTGAATAGGACCTTGCTTGGAATCACTCTACTTCTTATAGTATGTTTTGGTATGTGCTGTGGAATGATTTACGCTCGCCATTTCTAGTATTGCTGCCATGCTGAAGAGAAAGTGATTCTTCAGATTGTCTTCTGTCACCTGCTGACTTCTGTTGATTGTTACCTAAAGCAAGTTTGTTCTTTAAGTTTCACTGTAGAGAATCTGCTCCTCTTTGAGAGATGAACACCTAAAATTCACACACATAACAAAAATAGAACTGTAACAAACACTCATCCCTAGGTGTGTTGTCTGTACTGCTTTGAGAAAATGTTTTGTCACTCAGGTGTAGGGAAACCATTAAAGTGATCAGCAAGGTACTTTACCAGGCTGTGTCTGCCTTTAACAATTTTTTTCATTCCCTGCAACATCTTTGCTCTCCCTAGTAGTTCTTAGAGGGTTCTGTGTTATGGAAGGGAAAGAGAACTCTATAATTAAACTTCTGCTCTCTTATTTACTTTGCTAAGTTGCAGTCACATTAAAAGATCAAAAAGCTTTGCTCTCTCAGCTAGTCACTTAGGAAGGTAACAATAGATGGTTCTGTTGCAGCTCTTAAGATGTAGTGGGAGATTGATCTGGCTTAGTAATTTCCTTGTATATGATTTGACTTAATAAATTTTGATGCTTTAGCACTTACTGCCAGTGCCTCATGTTGGCATTATCTAACCTGTCTTGTGTTTTAGTAGTATTTTCATGCTCTGGTCATAACACAGACGTCACTCCCTGCCTTTTTCATACTGCCAACCTAGCTTTTCTTCTCCATGTTACTATAGTAGCCAGTAATAATGTGCTTCCTGGGATTTCTACACTGCATCATGCCCTGTAATTGACTAACACTGTTTTAAATGTAGCTTGTACTTTGATTAAGTTCTGATCTGCAGAGGGTTCTGTTTCCTCCTGTGTCAGTGCTACTTGTGCCTCTGTGTAGAAGGGTGTTTGTTTTCTGCATGCCTTTGTTGATTATTTTCCTATTGAACCTTTTGCTTGTATCTTAACATTTTCTGTCCCTTTTTTCTTTTGTAACTTACTGGAGGAAGTCTGTATGAATTTCAAATTAGATTGTCTTTCTTAGAGACAATAGTATCCATATAGTTTCTTTTTTGTCTGCTGCAACTTAGAGGATACATTAAAAGTAAAAACAGTAGTTTTTCATTGTTGTGAATTTCTACTTTTCCCAGTTAAAAATTCCCTGTTGTGATGGGGTACAAGGATTTCTCTGGGTTGCTGGCAGTCTAAGCATTATATTCATGCACTGGTAGTAGATGCAGTTTTAGTTCTAGCTTGAGGAAAAGCCTGTGGAGAAGCTAAATTGTCCTGAAAGAAATGAGAGGAAACACAAATTTGTAAACCATGTAATGGCAAGCCCTGTGTTGTGCCTCCATGAAATGGAAGATTTGTGAGCCAAATGGTGAAAAGATCAGAGTGACTGTGGACTGTATGGCATGATTAGGAATGTGGTTCTGGGTATGAGGTGAACATGGGCACTTCTGCTTTCAAACACATGCCAGTGTGTGTGTGTGCTTGAGCTCTGATGTGAGGATAGCAGGGATGAAGACAATATTCAAGGTAAGAGCTGTGAAGGCTCAGTAAGTGTATGAAATGGGGAGCTACAACTCCATGGCCTGTTGGGTGTTCACAGGCTGCTCCAGGGGGTGCTGTGGTAGTGTGCAGGAGTCCAGAGCTACAGACCTGAGCCCACGCCATCGTGGGTTTTGACTGACGCGAGCTGTGCTGTCCTGTACCACTCTGTGGGCTAGACTGCAGTAAGCAGCAGAGAATAGCCTAGATAGTACCAAAGGAGAATGGCAGATGGAAAATGTACATGGAGACAGCAAGGGGAAGGCATAGCATTGTAATGCTGAAAGACCTGCCAGGCTCAGCTTGAACTGGATGACACTAAGAGTTTAGTGAAAGAGGAGTGAAGTGCATGCTGAGCCTCATTTACTGGAGAGTGCAATTTGGTGTGAAGATGTCTTTGAAGATGACTGAAGATGCCATTGAACAAGAGTAGTGTCCAAGAAGGTTGAGTAGTGTTTGAACCTGTTTGTTCTTCTCCCAATATCTGAGAGTGCAAAGTGTTCTGGCTGTTGAGTGCTTCTGTCTTTCATGTTTGAGCATTAGTGCACCTTTCCAATCAGGCCCAAATTCTATGTGAGGGAGCCTTTCTCCTCCCCATGCTATGCACACAAGTTCCCTCTTCTTTCTTTAGTCCCTGCGTGTGCCTTTCTGTTGTGGCCTCCTCCCTACCCTCTAAATCTGAGTTGCAAACACACCTCTGCATTCTTCAAATGTGAACACACAGGGGGTTTCTGCCTACCTCTTCACTTTAGCTGGAGAAGCTGCCCCATTCTCTGAGGTGCGAGAGCACAGAGAGACCCCCTTGTACCCCACATCTTGTGCATATATATTGCTCTCTCTTCTCCCCTTATATCAGTGTGTGGGGCACCTATATTCTGACCTCAGTGTTTGAGGGGATAGGGGTCTTCAGCCCCGCCCTTTCCCCTGGTGTCATGTGCTTTAATGGTGACTTCTCTCTCTGTTCCTTTTTTCTGTGTCTGTGCCTTTCTGCTGCTGCTTGTACCTGCCTCAGGGGAGCGTTATCGGCAGGGGGGCCCTTGCTGGCACACTAATGTGTGAATAGTTTCTGTGCTTTTCTTCTCATCTCCTCTCTTCCCTTCTCTTTCCCTCTCTCAATGATGTGTCCAGAAAAGGAAGTCGAGCTCCAGTGTGCATTTGATGGTGAGCACCTCCCGTAAGCTGCCTGCGATTCGTGCCTCCGCCATTTTCCATGCCATGCACGCTCGGCTTGTGCTCATCACCCTACATAGCATGTCCGTGCAAGGGGGTGGCAGGGGGGGTCAGTGTGCACTCAGGGGTCCATGTCCTCACCAAAAGGGCTCTGTGATCCTCTGGCCACATACGGCTCCCATTTTGTGCAGAAAATCCAGCTGCTGGCAACTCAGTTTGACTTTGCCTGCTCTGAGTGTGAAACGAAAAAGACAGTGGTTCTCCTGGGCTCAGCAGAGCAGGTGTATGCCTTGCCTGGACAGGAGGCTTTGTCATTCTGTTGCAGAGGTGCCAAAAAGAGGAACAGATGCTTTGCCTGGTGTTGGTGCTGTCATCCTTGATAGGAGTCTTGCAGTGTAGAACAAACTGGGAGTCACTCCAAATGTGGCAGAGAGTGATGGGGCTCCACCATTCAGATGAAACGTGTGGGCACAGCACCACTGGGCAGTTGACAGCTGCCAGTCACTTCGTTTTTTAGCATACTTACTGAAAAGGTTTGTTCGGAGCCTTTATAATCCAAAACTTCCTTTTGTCCTGGTCTTGTTTATGTATCCCAGCATGACCAAATACCCAGTAACCGCCCCCCCCTCCTGTTCATTTCCTTTCTCATCCATCAAAGTGTTTGGCATTTATACAATTTGTTCAGAAAATAGTCAAATCCACTCTCAAGGGTTCAAAGAGGAAATTGGCCAGTGTCATATTGTCAGAAGTCATACACAGCCCAAAGACACACTTTGAGACCAAGATATGAACAGTAACCAAAGGACAAGAATTAGTTCTTTTATTATTTCCTATGCACAGAAAAATAACAAAAATATTTCTCCCATTTCAGATAGAAGTGGGAACATTACAGTATCAAGACAGCAGAATAATTGTTTTTGCATTACCACCTGGAAGATATTTCTCCTCTTCCTCTTTCAATGACACCTTAAAACTGTGTAAAAAAACCCACAAGAAAAGAAAAATTTTCACTGCTTTGAAAATGTGAAATGAGTGACTAACTTTTCACCAGCCCTGCCTTTATGCAGAGCAGAAGTTCACTGTGCCTTTCTTGCCCTTCTGCCAGCAATACTTAAATTTGCCCACTGCCAGCAATAATTCAGTTCCCTTTGCATATTGTTTTAAAGCAACTGGGATATGTAAATCATGTAAGCCTCTGAAAACATGGAAGCAGTGAAAGTGGCTGAATAACCAGAGACAGCCCATGCGTTGGGAGTTAGTTTCTTTTAGTTGGCTATGTGTGTGTGTCCCTACGATATGAGCACTGGTCTGTTTTCTTTCTCTTGTACCCTCTGTGTTGCTCGTGCCTGTCTGTCTGTCTGTCTCTTGTCGAGCTCAGGAAATGTTGCCAACTGCTATGTCAAAATGAATCATGTTGCAGATCTTAAGAAGGGCCTAGCACCTTTTTAGATGAATGGGCTTCTTTTAACTTGAGTTGTACAGAATTACCAAGGATTGTGCCCTGGCCAGTGACTGATGTTGGCTGGCAGCAGGGGTGAAGAGGGGTAGAAGTTGGCTGTGCTGCCTGCACCTCTGGGAAGGAAAGGCTAGCTTCTGCCAGGGAAGAGCACGTCGTTAGATGGCACATGACGTGAGTGTGTGCAGGAAGCTCAACATGTCAGATGCCTTCCTTCACCTGAGAAGGAGCTGTGAAAAATGTGCAGGCTAAGCTGCCTCTAATTTCATTGGGACACTATCCTGTAGTAAAATGCTATCCAATTCTGGACTAGCAAACATGACACTTGGTCTTCTTCAGCCTACTGGCTGGGGAAGAATATCGTGGGTGAGCTGCGTGCTCAGTGCAGACTGAGGGTAGGCTGTGTGCTTTAAGTATGTGAGGCTTTGCCCTTTATAAGGCAATATAGCGCTCCTAACAGGCTGTTGTCAACTTTTTATTTGGAACAGTGGCTTCATGGATATTTGTTTAGGTTTTGGTTGTTTTGTTGGGTTTTTTTCTCATTTGGCCTTAGTTATAAAGCCTTGCAAAACAGTGGAATTATTTTTGTATAGCTTCTTCCATGCTATTTTATTTTTTTTTATCCCAGTGGGGAAAGAAAAGTGGGTTACCTTACTCTCACTGGAAGAGGTTTGGAAGATAGATCTCTGCATTAGGATCACTGCTTCTGAAGAAGTATAAGAGCCTCAGTGCTGTGTGGAGAAGTGGACCATTGTCAGAAGTTTGTGCCACAAAATAGCTTGGGATTAACTTTTTCTGGTTGATCTACTCCTCTTTGACATCCACAGTGACCTGTCATCTCTTCTGCCATCAGGCTGGAAATACATGCATAAAACAAAACTCTTGGAAGGCCAGTGTCTTAGGACAATGCAGGGATGTATAGAAAAAGGGAGCAAACCATAATTTCTGTGGTATTTCTCCTTTCTTAGGTTGGAGTTTGACTGTAAATGTTTGGGGTTTTTTCTCACGGACTTCTAAAGAGTTCATTTCTGCCTCTCTCTCTTCTACTTCCTCCCCCCTCCACCTGCCCCATCTTCCTCTTTTGTTTCTCCTTTCTCCCTCTCCAAGACCTGTTGCTTGTGAAGAAAAACCGAAGTGTTAATAGATGTTTTTTAAGTCTTGGTCTCATAAGATCTTTCACTGGTTGACATAATTATACCTTTGGCAGATGTTTTCCATCTTAGCATTTGAGTTCTCTCTTCTTTGTGGTGATTGTGGTGTGGTGATTAGGGCCTGATGTTTTGCAGTATGAGTTTGCACTCCCTGAGTGGGATTGAGAGCCACTCGAGGGCACACTACTGTGAGCTCCCATCGGGGCCCTGATCTGTAAACGCAGGAGTGTGAGCGAGGCTCCTGCAGAGACAATTTTGACCTTGCTGCTGGTGTCTAGCAGCAAAAGAGACATAGCCTGGTGTGGGGATCACAAATGGGCTGGATGTGTGGGCTAGGAACCCTGTGCTTATGGATAGGTTTGGCTTCCTACAAACATAGACTTGGTTCATTCCTGACATACATGACTCAATGGGATTATTCTTTTCAGCAAGCTGGTGATGGCCTCACTGTTGTGCTGTATGAATGCAGAATATGGAGATTTTATTCTTCTGCCACAGCTACAAGAGAGTCTGAAGAGGGGAAAGATGAAAACCTGCTGAGCACCATCCAGAGACCTTCCTACTTGTGGAACTATATGGCCTTTTCCTTATGTCCCAGTCCCATTCCTTTCAATATTTTGGTCCTGAAGTCTCTTTGTTCAGGTTACAGCAGGGATACAACATATCATACATTACCTTTTCTCTACCTTTTCTAGAGCTGACCACATTTTTACTTGGCTCAATAGATTCCCTGGAACTCTCAGCATTATCACATACCTAGAACTGTTTCTGTGCACTTTGGGACACCTCAGACTTGACTCCCATTTGTGCCCCGTTTGAGACCATGACTACTGTGTGTCTCTCACTTCTGTAGTCTCTTTCTCTCAGGACAGCTGCCGTGTCTCATTTTCCTTCACCAGGTATTTTTTGTTAGTGCTCATTGCAGGATTCTCCCCACCCCTTTGGGCTGCTGCCTTTTTGCCTTCTGTTTTCCTTCCTTATAGCTCTAGCAGTCCATTCGCATTTGAATTTTGGTACATCCTGTACAACTTCTATTGCCTCTGGGGGAAGGATGATGTTCAACTGGGGCAGCACTCCTCCTTCCTCTCTCTTCTTGGTGACTGAGCTTGTGGGGAGGGGAGGGTCTGAGGAGATGGTTGGGGTTGAAGCAATACTGTCATTTTCTTGCTGCCTCTGCTGCCCAGCATGGGAACTAAAACCATGTTTTTCTGTCTCAGCCACAGAGCAACAACAAAACCAGTATAGTAAGCACTGCAAAAGAAACACCCCCAGTGCAGACGTCCATGGTATCTTCCCCAACCACTATTTTTTTTCCCTGTTTGGTTTAATTTTGATTCTGTCCTCTCCCCTTCTCCTCCCAAACCCCTTCCCGAGTGCTGCTTGTGCCACTCTGTTTCAGCTTATGTTTTGGCTTCGTTCTGTCTGTGTCCCTGTGCTACTGTGGGGCTTGATCACAGCCTCACAGGCTTTGGGATGGGGGTGCTGAGCAGAGCTGTGGTTGGATGTGGGGATCGCAGCTTGCCTGGACTTCCCCGTGTGCCCCCCCTGTATAGTTCTGTGTGTCTCGTTCAACTGTTCCTGCTGGCTTTGGGGAGGATGGTTTTGAAGAACAGAGTGTCAAGCTCCATCCACTCTCCAACATTCAGGAAATGGAGGATGGACTTCAGGACACCAGAGAAGAAAGGGCAGACAAAGGGTTTTTAGAAGAATCCTTTGCTGGCCTATTTGACCTGCTCAGTTGAGTGGCTGATCTCCTGCAGCTCACTGACTTGCTGGGCTGGCACTTTCTGTTTGGCCTGTGTGCAGGCTCTGCAGTGCCAGTACAGTGCCAGTGCCAAGTACATTGAATGGCACAGCTTGGGTGTGTGGCCTGCCTCAGTACCCATGGAAGATCAGGCAGCAGTGCAGCGGGTGGCAGAGGCAGATGGGTGAGTGTACAGCACTGCCCAGCACTGTCCCTGATGCCTTTGCTGAGCCACCCAGCAGGAACAACAGCAGTGGGAGGAGATGGTGCAAGATCCTGAAGTCTTGTCCTGTTAATGAAGGGATGAGTGCAGGAGCTAGTTAGCACCCATAGGCCTAGTAGCTGCTCTTTGTTGTCTGTCTCTGGAGAGTTGGATTTGGCATTTTTGGGGCATGGGAGGGTGGGATTTGGTGTTGGAGTTTTTTTTTGTTGTAGAATAAAGGATTCTTGGGACACTTCATAATTTTCTGCTTTCCTTTCACTAGCTTTTTCATTATGCTTTTGATATTGAGAGAGCCTTTCTAAATTATTAAATATGGCTATTATTGAAATTTGAGCTCATTTCAGAGACTTTTAGAAAAATGTGCCTTTTTTCACAGTTCCTTAGCAACTCCTCTGAGGCATTGAGGTGGTCTGGCTCATCCCATTTTTATTATGGAAATTATGAATGTCCCTTTTTTAGGGTAAAATACTCAGAAACCCTTGCAAAAAACTGGGAGACAAAGGCCCCAGCCCAGTATTATCCTTTCTTCCCCCTCTCCTCTTCTGAAGCATTTTCCAGTGAAGATGCTGCTGAGGGGTCATTACCTCATGAACGGCTGCAGAGGGTGCAGACTGGCTGCTTGGTTGCCCCCTGGTGTCTGTGCCAGCCTGGTTCACTGGAAGCGAATTGGGAATTAGGGGCAGTTGCAGGGAAGCTGGGGGCTTTGTCTCCTTGTGACTAGCTTTTAGTGCAGCCTCTCTCTTAATGAAACCTGTGCAGGAAGTGTGTGCACACGCACGCAGGCACACGTGTGCTGTTTGGAGTTTGTGATTTGATTTGACTTGTCAGTCACCTTTTCTCCACTTGCTGGGGAGTGAAAGTAAATTAGAGAATGCTTTGGAACTAGAGTTTAATGATTCTTCCATCCTTTCCTAGGAGCCTCAAACAACTGTTGTCCATAATGCTACAGATGGCATAAAGGTAAGGGATGGGAGTGTTGTCAGAAAAACCTCTGCTTCTCTCTTGTTCTTGTCTTCATGTCTTAATTCAGTTTCTACCTTTCCAATGTCTGGTTTGTAGCATGCTCCTGAATACTGCTGACAATAGACTAGGAGGGTTGTGTTATATGGCTGTGGATCTCTGAAAGAGGTTGAGTAAAGACAACTGTTCAGATAGCAACACATCTTTCCTATTGTGGTGTATAACCACCACTGTCTTTCATACGTGTGATGGAAGAGGAGATATAGGCACTTAGGCAATTTTTCTTTTTTTCCTGCAAATGGACACTTCCTCTGAGAAAGCCTAGGAGCCCTTCTTTAGCTTCTTGTGGCTATTCTTCCAAACAGAAGCAACTCCCATTAGATTTAATTTGACAGAGTTTGGTAACTTCCACACTTGTAAAAGTCTGGGTTAAGAGCTCGAACATGCAAAAGCTGAGCAGAGATGCTGTTACGTTATGCTTTGTATTTGGCCTGCTTACATTCAAATCTTCCTTGTAACATCCTCTCCCTTCCATCCCTGCCAACGATTTGTGCTTTTCCCCATCTTTCTTCACAAAGAAATCAAACTATTTGCTCATTCTCCTGACTGCTGATGCCTGGTAATGTTCTGTTCTGCCGTGCAGGGTTCCACAGAGAGCTGTAACACCACAACTGAAGATGAGGATCTGAAAGGTAGGTATTTTGCTTGTAATTTCTACTACAGCTAAGTGTAGGCAAGGGATTCTAGAGATTCAGTCATTGCCTTGAACTAGCTTCCCAGATTTGTGTCTGACTCAGTTCATAAATTTGCCATGACGCTGTCATTCCTGTCACAGTGGGACCATGCATTGGGGAACCGTCTGACTTGGCCTCTGTGATATGTAAACACTGAGCTAATTTGTTTTTGTCTCAGAGCTGGAATTCTTTTCTTGCATATATCATGATCTGTTCATCTTCAGTCCATTTCTAGGTGTGGAAAATCCCTACCAGTCCCTTGAGGTTTGAACTCTGCTTGTGTTTTTCTGCTTCCCTGTAGATTACAGAGAGTTGAAATGTCTCTGTTGGTACTCAGACTCCCTTTTCACCTCTTTCTGGGAGTATCTTTTTTGACATGCAAAGACTTCCCATGTTATTTTTTCTCTTTGGGTCTATTTTTCTTTTTAAGATGAAGATCATTCTCAGCCTGTTGTCCTTGACTGTATCAGTAGAGGGAGAGGCTGAGAAGAAATTTTATGCCTTTCAGTACTATACAATAAATATCCTGTGCTTATAAAACTCTTTAAATGAAGTAGCTCCAAGTTCCATATCTGCTCATGGTGTTTGAGTAGCTATCTTTTGCCTAACCTCCCTAAAGAAGGATGAGCAGACATTTTCCTGAATCAACAAGTTTGAGATGGGTGAAGGTAGTTTGCATTCTGAGACAAATATGTTAATAACTTGCATTTTGAGGCAGAGGTATTCTCATTCTCCTTGTAGTTCATCTGAGTCACATATCCAGGGAAAAATCAGTGCTGACCCTGTGATGTAGCAGCAGTGTCACCTCTGTCAGTGGGGTAATTCCTGATGCTTTTCTCATGGCTTGTCACAAGCTGCTGGTTCCTCTTCTGAGGAATCACAGGGAGCAGAAACACATGCCAGTGAGTGAATGAGTTCTGCAATACAGATTGTTTCAGATGAGACCTGGCCTCATTACAGGACAGTATTCTAGCTCCCACCTTTTTGCCAAAGAGTAAACTGTGGTTTAAGAACTAGCTTTGAGTGTCGGGAACTGGGTGGGTTTCATAGTGCAGTAATAAATTTGATTTATCATCTCTTCTGGATAGCCATTCAGAACAGGTATTTGTCCAGAACCTTGTCTCCTGTGGCACTTTATATTCTGGAGAGAGGTTCCATGGTTGAGCTAGCCGAGCCAACAGGTGTTGTAAGTTAGGAATACAAATGCTGCAAGGAAAAGAAGTGTAGGACTGGAACAGAAGGTGGGGTAGGAAGGAAGGCAGCTGGTCAGTGTACAGAGTTGTATAGGGCTACATTGCTACAGATCAAAACTGTGGTTTGGTTTTTTTTTTGGCAGAGGTTAGAAAATTTTGTTATAACTTTAATAGAAGGGAGCATTTGAATGGTGATTGGGACGGAAAGAGATTGCACAGTAGTGGTTTGTGCTGTGGCCAGCTCTGGTAATTTTAGTCCTCTAGTTTTAAGAGTAGCTGTGTTCATCAGTGTTCTTTTTCCATTCCTGCCCTTCCCCATTTCAAGATAAGCAAGCACTTGAGCAACACTAAGTAGACCAAAAGGTTTGGGAGTGTTGAAGTTCTCAGTGATCTGCATAGCCATGACTCTCGGAAGAGGGAAGTGCTTGTGCAGTTCCTCTGCCAGCTTCTTGTTTTAAATAGACACCAGGATACACAGATCAGTTCTGCTGTGCTGTAGGCGATGTTATCTTTATCCATCACTGACAGTTGCCTCAGGGATATGTTGTTTCCACTGTGGTGGGGCTAAAGGCAGTGTGTGTCGTTGTTCTTCCTCCACCCCCCTGCCCTTGTGTCATTCTAAATTGCGCAGCAGGTTCATGTTGTCGAGCTGTCTACTTGGCTTTGCCCTGGAGGATACTCCTGCATGTTTTGTGCCCAGCATTGTGGTTTCTTTAATGTTCTCCTATTTACTTTCTCTTTTTTTATTTACTGAACTTGCGTGTTTTGTTTGTGTTTGTGTTTTAATTCCCTGCCATGCTAGCTCCCCCTCTCTCCACCGGGGACGGCAGCTCAGTGCTTGAAGGACGGAGGCACAGTGAGAGCAAAACACAGACTGAGTCCATGCAGTCCCAGCTTTCTCTCTGTTTCTCAGCCAGTAAGTCCAGGGGTGCAGTGCTTCACAGCATCTTTTTCTCACCCCTTCCTCCACCCTTCCCATTTCTCCTTACCTAAGATTTTTCCTTTCCTCAACTTCCTTCCAAAATGTTGATTTTCCATTTCCAGTGTTCCAGAATACAAAGAAATCATCTCCCTTCCTGCAAAATACCCTCCTTTGCACACTGAAATTTTCCAAACATTTCCTTCCCTTTCTGAAAAAAAAAAAACAACAAAAACAAACAAACCAAAAACCAGAATCTCATCCTAGCTAATTTCATTCCCTTGCTTTCATCTGGGTGAGATGTAGAGTTCTCTGCAGAGACACTGCCTTTTGGGGTTTCCTTGGGCATGTCACTGCATCTTTTAGTTTTCTTTGTGGTGAATGGGGTCAGTGGTGTAGGTCTGCTTATGTGCTTATGGAGGGGGTGCATGAGACTGAATTCAGTCTCACTTCTCAGAACTTCTGAGGACTTCTGACTTGGATGGTGCTCAGAAGTACCAAAGGAACAAAACCCAGTTTTTTCAGATTACTTTAAGGTGCTTTGAAAGGGAGGCTGTGGCTCCTGAAAGACCCCAAAGCATTTTTGAATCCATTATCAGGTGCTTTGAGTGAAAATCCTGGGATAATGTTGGCCCTGAAGAGCATTTGTGTGTCATGAGCTTTACCTTGTGTGTTTGTCTTTAGCTCAGTTAGCTGATACTATGGTTAGTCTGTGAGTTATGGTAAGTGCTGCCTGATGTCTCCTGAACTTGCTAGCTCTGTAGAGGAGCCTGTGAGTGAAAAAACTCTGAAAAATGCATATGAAAAAAGCTATTAGGTTGAAGAAAATCTAGGTGGAATTCACAGCCTGTCTCCTACACAGACATACTGTACTAGCTGCCTGACTTTAAAGTAATTGTAGAAGGTTCTTTAGTGTGAGCTGAGAACATCTGGAATATTTGATTCTGTTCAGGTCAGTCTAGGAAGGAAGAACCAGGCGTGTCCTTTTCTGTCTCTTCCTGTCGTTTTTCCCTGGTTTTCTACACACAGCACCAGTATCTTATGATGCAGCAGTTGGAGCGTCTCTGTTAGTAGCTCAAAGTATGAGCTAGCTCAAAAGATTTCAGAGTGCTGGTTTGTAAGGTGCAATGGAAAAGGTGTTTTGCCTAGACAGAATGGAAGGGAAATGATCTCTTCAGAAGTCCTTTTGCTGTGAGCTGTTCATCACTGCTCTCTTATTAATTCCTTCCTCTTGCTCATAGCAAGGCCCTGCTTGGTACAGTGAGGAGTGCTGAATCACTTCTCTGCCAAGTGGGTCAGTGTTCTCCTACTTCACTTCCCTCCAAGTTGAGATGTGCAGTGATTTGGATATCCCTACTTTCTTTAACCCCATCTTGTACTTGCCCTTGTGCTGCTCTGTCACTACTCCGACCACTGTTCTAGGTCGCCCTCAAACTTCCTCCAGCATTGGTGCAATTCCTGCTGTGCTTTTTGCACCAGTGCCCGGGTGGCCCCTGCCAAGCAGTGTCTGGCCCAAGTGATGTGACAGAGGCAGGAGAGCAGGTAGAAGTCATTGGGATGTGGATGTGTCTCTGTGCTGACTGGGGCCGGGGCTCTGTGTGTCTGTACTTCTTTGTTGGTTTTTATTTTACTTTCTGTTTTTTGTCTGTTTATTATTTTAACGCTTACATTTGTTTTGCAGCTACACAGTCTTGTGAAGAGAAGCTCCATGCCTGGGACAGCCCAGGGCAGACATTGGAGTTAGAGCGTGCTCGGTCGGAGCCTTTGCTAACTCCAGTAGTTCCCTTTGTACTTAACCGAGCACCGTGTAAGTTAGCAGCTGGGTAGCAGTAGTGGAGTAGTGCAACTCATGCTAGTTACCCTAGATGGAAAGTTCCCTCCTCTCTCCTCCCCTGCCCCTCCTCACCCCGTCCGTCCGAGCCGGGCCGGGGCCGGTGCCGGGCGCTCCGAGCTGGCGCCATCGCTGCCGGCGGGGGCGCGCCCGTGCGGGGAGCGGCGGCGGCCGCCGGGGGAAGCCACCCGCAGGGGCGGGGAGCGGGGCCGCCCTCAGCCCGTCCCGCCCGCGGCCGCCGCCCCGCCTCGCCCCGCGGGGAAGACAGAGCCCGGCCCCAGCTCTGCCCCGGCCCCGAACGGCGCTCGCTGAACGCGCCCGCAGCGCTACCCGGCCGGCCGCGTAGCTGCTGTGGCGGGGCTGCCCCCTGGGCTCGCACAAAGCAGGGTGGAGCGGCCGCGGGCCAAGCTCGATGACCGTGCTGATGCATGTCGCCTCCCGCCTGTGCCTCTGCCGTGCCAGTTTGGAGGACCCGCGGATTCATCGGGAGTGCCATCCCCCTGGACATCCCGAGGCTCTCTGTCCTTCGGACAGAGTGGTCACCTCCCGTGTGCCGCTTCTAGCTCGGGACACGTAGTGAAAGCCAGGAGACGAGCACGGTCTGATGGGATGGACTAGTGTTGAAGGACAGGCCTGATGGCACTGCATCACCGTGTCTTGGAAGGGGATGCAAATTTCCTTAAGATGAGCCAGCACACCCTGACTGTGGCCTGCAGACTCCCTCACTCATCCCTAAATGCCGCCTTTCCCATGCACTCCATCTTCTGGACGTTGGTGGTGCATGGTTTGGGGGTCCAACAAGTAGCCCTTCTTCATGTAAAGTAATCCCAGACAATTTGCTTGTAAGGACATTTTTTCACAACAGGCATAGCCCACTGTATTGTTTTGACCCATTCCCTGTGTACATCTTTTCACATGTGGAAGTGTATACAGCCTGCATAGTAAAACCAGCCACCTTATTATTATGACCCAGATGTCCCCTATCTGAGGGGTTTCTGAGGGTGGCTCAGTAGTAAAATTCTCTTAACTGATTTCCAGAGTGGGTATGGACATCTTTCATAGCCAGTTAGATTATTATCTTGTTGCTCTTTGACTGCACTTACCAATGGTGGGATGAGGTGCATGGGCAAGGGGGAGAGCAATTCAGAATAGCATCTTCTGGCATTTAGAAGGGAATTCAGCTTTCCTGACTTGAACATCTAAAGGTAATAGGTTGGATTTAAACTCCATCCCCCTAATGATAGGCATCTAAGATGCCTACGTGAGACTTTCCAGAAGTCCCAAATTTTTCAGGGCCCAAAGGGAGAACAGTCAGGGGACTAGTTTAATTTCAGACACCAATATTTTAAATGCTGAAGGGCACAAGAATGGCACTTCTAGTGTATGAATTGTGTATTATCTGAAAGCATTGAAAAGAATGCTAAAGAACCTCTTAAATGCCTGTATAATGTGCAGAGGTGTCTACCTGCGGGTGTGAGGAAGGCTGAAGAGATGTGAGGTTGTGCATATAGGCTCAGGCATAGGTATGGTACACATAATAGTCATAGAATAGAACTGTGTTGTTTAACAGACCTAATTGAAACTCTGTAAATGTTATTAATTCTTGAGACCAGAATGGATGGTGGAACACTGCAGAGGGGATGGGGCCTGGACAATCTGCTGAGGGGAACCAAGAGAAGAGAGTGCAGAGGTGCTGGCCAGCTGGGGCCAAACAACAGTACACAGACAGCCCTTGTCTTCATTCATCTTGAAGTCCAGTGTGCTGGGCTGGCTTAATGGCAATGCTGTCAGAGCTGTAAAGAATTGTGCCATAGGGATTGGCAGAAGCTAACTGCCTGAGGAGCAGTGTGCGCTCTCAGACATAGCTAGGACCTGCTCATCCAACCCATCCATCCTGCTGCCGTCATCTTTCTAGCTTGCAGAAGCCATCCCTACATGTCCCAGTTGTTTGTTTGCAGCATTCACAATAGCTGAGGTGTTGATGATGGCGATAGGCGAGTTGTTGGGAGACTCTTTCCAGTTGGCTTGATCTGTGGTGGCCATTTGTATATGGCTACTGTGGTGAAGGTTTTCCACATCTTAAGCTGCCGGACAACTACTTCACATGGGCAGGGCCATTGGCATTCATGGGTCAGACTCCCCAGAATCAGCTCTGGCTGTCATTCAGGAGACACCTCTGGTGCCTTAGACCTTTCTAGAAGTAAAAAAATTAATATGGTCTCTTATTTCCTTTCTCCCTACATTATGGGATCACCATTTCCCTTTCATACCACTGCCCCCCTATTTTCATGTGGATGACTGTCTTAACTGCATATCTCCAGAATGCAGGGAGCAGCATCCTATAAGATCTAGACTAATGGTGCTCTACAAATTGCTTGTAGGAAGCACCCACTCACCTCATATTTCTACTGAACTCTTCAGCACAGCTAAATTGCTCTTTCTTCTTGTTCACAGTGCGTAAGCAAGAGATCATTAAGATAACAGAGCAGCTGATAGAGGCCATCAACAATGGAGATTTTGAGGCTTATACGTAAGTAGAGATGCTTTCTGACAGGTTGTTTATCAGTTTGTGTGCAAATGATGCTCTGGCTCCTGGGTATGAGGAGCTGTCACGCAGTCAGGGATGGTAAAAGGTTTTATCCTTCTTAGCCTACATCAGTTAGGAGTAAGGGATGGAGTAGTAGAGCTCTAAATGAATATCAAGTCAGGCAGCAAACAGCAACAGGAGCAACAATAGGAAAATGTCCTAGGTTTGTAAAAGTACAGGGGAGGCCAATGAGAAGTGCAGAAAGAGAATAAAAGGAAAGTCAGTAAACTAGAAATTTATTTTATGTGAAATGCCATCTAGTTGGCTTCTTGAGTTACAGTAGGGTTGAGTTTTCAGGAACTTACTTCTTGGGGTAGGGAGATGTAGTTAGGTGGACACAGGGTGTGAGTTGAATGGCATACCAGCACTTCACTGTGTGAATAGCTCTTGGGCTCAGATGCAAACTGTAAACCTGTGCTGCTTTTCTTTGTAGAAAAATCTGTGATCCTGGCTTGACCTCGTTTGAACCTGAAGCACTGGGGAACCTGGTTGAAGGAATGGATTTCCATAAGTTTTACTTTGAAAACTGTGAGTGGGTAGATTTGGTAACTCCAACACCTTTCTCTCTACTCTTCCTTTATGTCACGTTTCGGGAGGAAAATTTGCCTTGTTTTTACTGGTTATCAGAATAAGCAGGGACTTGATTGTGCTTGGGTTATGACGCATTCATAAAAGCCAGCAGCCTTTCTGTCAAAAAGCCTGTTCAGCAACAATTTCAATTCTAACCCCCACATCCCTTCACTCTAGGCATACAATCTGCCAGGTGGAAATGTTTTGTACCTGGCATGGACTGCAGGAGCTTTAAAAGTTTGACTCATTGGACTTCTTACTGATATGAAAATAGAAAAAAATTATCAGATTTTGCTGGAAGCAACATGTTTGTTTGGGGTAGACATACTGAATGGTCAGGCATAAAGATACTTTCGCTTTGAGTTTTCCCTGGATGGTTTCAGCTCTCTAACACCTAATGAACCTTTTACATAGACAAGAGTCACCTTGTCAGCCTGGGGCAGGAGAGAGTTGGGAGAAATGCTATCATTTGTACTATGGGATTTGTCTCCCTTCCTGGATGTCTCCACAGGATGAGATAATTGAAATTTAAATCCTGAGCTGTTCAATCTGTTTCATTTTGAGGGTTAGGCCAAGGTCCTTAGTATGGGCAATATGTAGTTCTCTAAGTATGCAGGGACTTTGTCTCTCTCAATAGCCTATTGATGGAGGGATTTTAACACTTCTCTAAGGTTTGTTCATATTTAATGCTGTCCTAGCTTAAAGGTCTCCTGATTACTGACTCCTTTGCAACGATATTCTGTAAGTGAAAGATCTTTCCCTATAACTGAAGACACAGCTACAGAGGAAGTGGGGGCAAAGGGGCCAGGGGATTCCTGGCAGTAAGTGTGCAGTTCCTAAGGAGAACAACAGGTGGTAGGGGTAAGAATTGCTTGGATTTTGCCTGAAAAATGGCAGGACCAATTTTTGTGGTATTCCAGAATCCAGTAAAAGGTGAGTAGAACATAGAAGAGGTTGGAAAATGTGGGACGCTGTTCCTTCTTAGTTGTAAAATGAACCTGATGGTTTCGCATGTCCTGGCAGTACTGTCGAAGAACAGCAAGCCAATCCACACGACCATCCTGAACCCCCACGTCCACGTCATCGGGGAGGACGCCGCCTGCATCGCGTACATCCGCCTGACGCAGTACATCGACGGCCAAGGCCGGCCCCGCACCACGCAGTCGGAGGAGACCCGTGTCTGGCACCGCCGAGATGGCAAGTGGCTCAATGTCCACTACCACTGCTCTGGAGCTCCTGCAGCACCTCTCCAGTGAGGATCAAATACGGGTATGGACTCTCAGGGAAGCAGTACATCACACACGCAGCTGAGGCTGCTGTATGTGGGAATTCAGCATTCAAGGCTGTTTAGCTGGCTGTGAGAGAACCACGTTTAGTTGTCTGTAGGGCTGAAAACTTTGGCTTGTAGATGGTGTTCCTTTAAGTCCTGTCCTCTGGACTCAGTAGGGTTATCTGCCACTCCTGACAAACGAGAGTCATGTGCCAGACAGCTGTTCCTGGGCATAGGTACCCTTGCAGCAGCTGTGCTTCCTCCCACGTGCTCAGGTCTGTGCTTGGACAAATGGCTAATCTGGAGCAGGGAGGAAGAGTATCTCATGCTGTGCACAGGTTGGCCCTTTCACATCTACCTTTCCATGCTGGGGGTCATTTCAGAGGACTTTTTTGATGATTATGTCATCTTCTAGAAAGGATATTGTAGAATCCATAAGAACAATTTCTGTGTCATAAGGGGTAAGGGTTTATTCATATAAATTATACTACTGATTTTCTGATAAGGAAAAGGTATTTAATGTACCATGTTGAGAAAACTCAGAGGAGAAAAGAATCTAAACGGTAATATCACAGGATTTAAAATATCCCCCAATTAACTTGCCACAATTCATAATTGGAAGAAACTTTGGTTCTAAAATATGTCATGACGAAATGATTGTTGCTTGCTCCTGAAGGACATCAGATCCAATTACTTCTTCAGCATTAAGGCATTCTTGTTTATTGCCTTAATGCTCTCTTTTAATTAGAGGTACAAAGTCTCTGCATCCTTTTGTTTTATGCTGAAATATATGTTACATTCATTTTATAGCCCAAAGTTTCCTAGTTTTAGGACCTTTTTACTAAGTATTTTCTCTTTAAGGGCAAACACAACAAATATTTCCAGCTGGGAGGCAGCCTTTTTTTAATGTGGTCATTTAAGGATGAACCACTCAAGTATAGTTGCTGCTTGAGTCCTAGTTCTGTGAACAATTTGGTACTAAGCCAAGAGCAGTTTGTATTCGTGTGTTGTGAGGTATTCAACCCTGCTGAAGGCAATGGGAAGGAATGTCAACTATCACAAGCAAGCTGCAGAGGTCACAGATGGAATTTGAAAAGCAGAAGCCAGTTGGGGGCACCAGAAGCAGGGAAGCTTTCAAGGGAGCTGAAAAATCAGCTGAATTTCCAGGGAGTACAGCAGTGAGAAGGAAAAATCCTTCGCAGGAAAACAAACAAAAAAAAAACCAACTTGTATCAGATTTCATCACAGAAATGTAAAGAGAGACATCTGTCCAAAAAAAGATGCAGAAGAAATTATTAAATTAAAGATCAGTATGGCTCAGTGGCTATGCCTAGGACTTCTGAGGAAATTTAGGAATGGAAAGTCTGCTGCAGAAGAGGTATGTTTCTTGGCTGTAGAAATGCTGAAGCCCTCCAAAAGTATGTGCTGAAGGGTTTCTGAAAACTGCAGAGCAGAAGGTATTTCCAAACCACAAAATGTTGGTTAAAACAATATTTAAAAATACCCTGTAAACTAATAGAAGTTGAAGTATTTGCATGCATTTCTGGGCTCTGAAGGAGGTATACCCACAAGCAATTACAAATGGGGTCAGTGTGGGCAGCCCCCATCTGAATGCACTGAATCATTTTGGAGTAGTGTTATCCCATGTGCAGTGAAAGCTAAGGATGAAGAAAGAATGAGGTGAGTAAGAATGCTTAAATAGAAATTAGTGGTTTCTTCTCACCTGGAAGGCACAGTTCGGTTCTGGGTAATCATCTCAAAAGGAAACTGCAGCCAGAAAAGAAGTTTGATGTTAATCAGAGGACTTCCGTGTAAGGAGAGAGTGGGAACCAGGAAGGGAGAAGACTTATAAGGGAGATTCTGCAAAGATTTGCAAACTGAGAAATGGTAGAAAGAAGGGTTTGGCTATACTTTCATGATAGAATAATGCTAAACAGACATGAAAAAAAACCAGACTTAAAACTGATCAGAATAAATCCAGTAATTTGGCGCATGAGGGTTAACTAGGAAGGGCCTTTGCTGAAAGCAGTCACTAGGGCTACAATTTCACAAAACTGCAGAGAAGCTCATACATTTGTTTAAATATTAAGTTCAGAGGCAAAATTACTGAAGATTTGAAAAATAAAAACCCTAAGAAAAATATAATTATTTTTCAGTTCAAGGCAAAAGCCAATAGAAAGTGAGGAAGAAAATGTTCCTTAGCACCAGAGCCTTTGAGCACTCCTTAGGAAACTTCTTCAGCTTCTGGGTCATGGCTGTGAGAGGCTCAGGGCTGCTCCAAAGCAGCACATAATACATATTAGCAATTATTTAATTTTCACTGGCACTCTCAGCCACCTGGGAGGGGAAGTGAGTGCCTCTTACCTTCAGAGGTCTCCTCATAAGCCCCAGTTTGTGTTGTGTTAGGAGTTTTTACCTACACTAAATAATTAACCTGTAGAAAACATGTTTTGTTAATTGTGTACAGCTAATGTATGCCTTTATTTCCTTCCATCTTCCATCCTGTTCTCCCCTCCTTTCTGGGTGGACACTACCTCTTCCTGACTGCAGCAACTTGTGGAGATACTCAGCTGGAGGGCAATATCTTCTTAGCAAGCAGCTCTGGAGTGCCTGAGTGACAGCAACGGTCATGTCTGTTTTGACATTAAAAATAAATACAAATTAAAAACAGGCAGCAGCCAAATGCACGAAACCCTGCATGCATCTGATGCTCCGGGCACTGCCTTTCTGTTGTTTTCCATGGATCCATCGTGTCTGTTTCTGCTGTACGAAGGTGTTTTTAAATCTAAAAAAAAAGACATGTTGTTTGTATAAAATAATAAAAAAACAGGAATAATGCTAAATAAATGACAGATTATCCAACATGCCCCCTCCCCCAGGGCTAAGAAAGTGGCAGCAGCCAGAACATCTTTCAGAAATGAAGTGAGGGGGAAAGCAAAAGTGAAGGAGAGAAGGAAGAGAGGGAGAGCAAGAAAGGAGGCGGCTTAAACAGAGGATGGCTGAACTGTGCTCCACAAAGCGATGGTGGAAGCTAATACCACATTCGGGCTGTGCTGCAGCTACAGTCGGTGAGAGGTGGAAAGGAGACCCCAGAGGAGCCAGTGTGAAGACTGGGGTTCAAGAGAGAGGAGGTGCTTCTCTTCCTGTTGCCCAGCAGTCTGACTTCAGCCTGTTTCTTCTTCGATTTCTGCACAGCAAGAACGCTATGGAGACCTGGTTGCTCAGCTGCTGGATCCCAAAACAGACTTTTCTCTTTTTTTTCCTTTTTTTTTCTTGTTTTTTTTTTTTTTTTTTTTAAGAAATAAATCAAAATGGAATGTTGATTTAAAACTAAAGATGGAAGTAGGGATTTAAAAATGGGTTTAAGTAACCCATTATTAACCCAATTAATTAACTTGAACAGAAGCTCGCTCTTTAGTGATACTGATTTTAGAAACAGCCACTACCTGGACAAACATGGAGTTTTGAAGCCAGCTTATTTAATTTAACAAAATAAAAAAACATTTCATTAAGAGCAGAGATTTTAGAGGAAGAGGGTATTTGTATGGGATTTTCTATTTTTTTTCTTTTTAGTAGCATAGTTGGGATCCACAGTGCTGCAGAACACATGTTCCTTAGGAAGCAGACAAAAAACGTAGTGTTATGTTCTTCATGAAAACTTGCACATACACTCCTATATGAGGCATAAATAGCGTGTGTTTTTTATACTGAAATATATGCACCCGTAGAATTAAAGGGGTTACCTGGCCTCCTGTATGATTTGTTGGTCTCCAGTACAATAGCAGTGGGAGCCAGCAGCCCCAGCCAGGTGCTTCTCCCCACCACTAACCCATCTGATGTTTGTAAGTGTCATGTTTCCTAGTGTTTATTTGGGTAATTTTTCTATTTTTTACAGTGATGTTGTAACACAGAAAACTATCAGATCAGAACCTCAAAAGCTGTAGCTGAAGGAATCCAGGCCACCCCCCACCCCGTGTTGCCTCTGGGTGTTAGAGGATACCTGGTGAAGCAGCGGGGAAGGGGAATGAACACGTGATCTGATGTTCATCCTTTGGGCCAATTCATCTTCCTTTCTTTTCTTTGCTGCAAAAGGAGTTCAGTTCCTTTATTCATTGGGTGGGAGATATGGAAGTGTTTTGTTGACCTTACCAAGGAGGGAGCCTAGCCCCAAGAAGAAAATGGCCTTTCTGGCAGGCCTGATGGGATTTGTCTTGACCAAGGGAAGGCATCACTTGCAGAAGTTGGAATGGACTTCTAGCTGAATTTATCTACCCCTAAGAATTTTTTGGATCTTTGGAGAGAGTTAAAATTATTTCCGTGACAGCATACTAAGTGTGTGGCAATCTTTTAGCAGACTATAGAAGAGAAGAAAGAGAATTTGGAATTTTAATCCTTATTCAATAAAATGCAGAAAATAAAAGCTGTTGCACAAAGCGGAGCTGTCACTTTGCAGCAGATAGCGCTCTGCTCCCTTTATTGGAGAGGTGCTATCCCACACCAGGGTTAGATCAGCTAACCACTGATGAAGGAAAAGACCATCCACACTTCCCAGGTTTATTTGAGCAAACACCCTTTTCTTCCTCCCTCTGCTATCCCAGCAGAGGAGTGAGGAGGGGATTGAACCCATGGGGAGGCAAACACTAGATTTTATTATTTCAAAACATTTCTAAGACAGTGTCTGAAGCGGAAAAGTAAAAAGTCTTGATATTTCATTCAGAAAATTTTTTAAGCCACAAAGAAAGCAAACAGATTACAGTTATGCCACTTTAAAAAGATAAATACGAAACATTATGCATGCCTTCTTTCGGTCTGATCTTCCTTGTCTCTTTACCTGATAATTATTAATAGTTAAAAAAGAGAACCCTCTGTATTAAGTATATGCATCTTTCAGAGAAAATTTTAAAAGAACAGAACTGTTGGGTTTTTTTTGGTTTTGCACAGTCTTGGAGACAAACTCTTACATATTTTTTTTTGTTTTGTTTCCTTTTAAGTTAATGAGAACCTTTGCTTGGTATGGCCATTATCAAACACAGCTGTACACCTTTAGCATTCTTAATGTTCTCTTATGGGGCTAATGTAAGCATCTATATAATATATATTATAAATATCACATTTTAAACAGGAAATGGAAGGCATTTGATGCAGAATTTTTGCATGATATAGAAATAATTAAAGTTAGCTAGTGTTTGTTTGTTTGGTCTGAATGTTGGTAGAACCTTCATAGCTTTGTTACAATGAAACCTTGAACTGAAGATATTTAATAAAATAACATTTAAACAGTGTAAAATTTGGAGTGTCACATTATTCTCCTGAACAATATGAAATTGGTACTTCTGGAATAAGAATCAATTGACAGAGGAGGTTTTTTTTCCTGTGTCATTTAAAAATGTAATGTTTAAAAAGTTAAGTGGTACGATACCTAAAAGGGAGGAGGGGAGAATACTAGCATTAAAAACAAAAGAATGACAGAACCTGTTAAAATTACCTTTATGACATTTCCCTGACAGACCAGGGATAACAGGGAACTTCTGCTTTTTTTTCCCAATAGCCTGATCCTTGGAAAATATGTGCTATCACTTCCTTTCCTGGTCTTTGTTTTCCTCACCAATACTTAAGCTGCTTCTTGTGGGAGAAGAACTTCCCAGACACACCAAATAGCTATCTTGCTATTTGGTTTGCCTGATGTAAACATGCAAATATATCAACTAGTGTATTTTGTGTGTGGGATGCTTCTGCAGAGACACAGAACTTGTCAGGTCTAGCAGTGTAAGCATCATTTCTTAAGTTAAAAGTGAGTTGGATTTAACTTTTGTTTTTATACTGCCTCTTGTTAGCATTTCATGTATGCCCCATTAGGTAGGCTTTGTTCCGCTCGGGTTTTGCTGCTTTGCCATTTCTCTGTTATTTCCCACCTTGCAGATCTCAGCTGCTCTTGAGGGCAGGTGGCTGAGCCGTGAGGCTGCCGCAGGTGCTGCCCTCGCTCAGCCTCTGCCGAGCCCCTGCCCAGCGCGCCCGTGTGGGATGGAGAGGCTCAGGGGCTTCTCGGCGCCTGTGCTACCCACTGGCCTTGTGTCTGGCACAGGTACTGCTGTGATCGTGCGGGGACACGTCTCCTTTTGGCTGCAGCAAAGGGGCTCTAGCCAGCATATGCACCCCCAATTGGCAGGCCTGGCTGGCCTCCATTCCTCTGAGCTCTTCCCAGGTGTGTCTGGGAAGTGCGGCAAAGGGGAGGGGGTGGCTTTGCCTTATCACTGAAAGCGAGTTCATTGTGCTTAATCCCCTTTAACTGCAGCAATTACCCAGTAAATAGGTGTCAGCTGTTGCTGCTTAGAGAGATGATTACTTTTGCTGCCTGATGAAACAGGAGGAAAAAAACGTCCTTAGTGTTTAAAGGGAGACGGTAAGAGTTTTATAGTCCGTTTTACTGGGACTAAAGGCAATCTGTTCGTGCCCAGAAGAAATGGCTCCTGCTATTTCAGGAGCAAAGAGATGTTCTGCTCTTATTTCCGACATATGAGGCAGGAGCATTCATCAGGTAAGGTTTCTCCTGAAGTAGTTTATCCTGTCTTGATGAGCATTGAAGATATGTTGCAGTATGAGCTGATAAGCATTGGGAAGGTACTCATAAAATTAGTGGCGATATCCCATGTTTTTAGTAACTCTTTTAACCAGGATAAGAGTAATTTAAACACGTGTTGAAAGCAAAATAGTCAGACTAACACTCAGGCCAAGAATATTTATTGTAGCATATATATGGGGCCTGTTTTATGTCTTAGGTTTTAGCTGACAGCAAGGGATTAGGAATGGTACTTCCTTGCATTGTAATACCTCCAGTGCTGAGCTATCAAACAGGGATATTCCCAGAACTTTACTTCCCAGTATGCTATAGCTGTTTAAAATCTGTTCATCCTATTAGATGAAGTTTTTCCATCTTCGTACCAAAGATGAGTGTCTGAGCATAATTTTTTAAGTTCTGTTCCAATTTATGTACATGCACGATTGTATACATAGGTGGATTACTCTGTGGGAGACTTGGAATTAATGGTAGCCTTTATTTATACCCAAGTAGATTTCCTTTTAAACTGGGATAGCTCTGCTCTCACTTGCTGGGCTAGTGGCACAAAGGCCTGGCAGAATGCTCCTATGCTTATAGTATCTATGAGATGTGGGGAGAAGTATGAGCAGAAGTGGACCCTGAATGTCAATATCCTTTCAATTTTATTATGAAAATTGTTACCTCTTACTTATGTGTAATTGCTAAGATAGAAAAACAAACAGAGCATTTGACTAATGATTGGATTTGTGACTGATTTTGGGTTTGCTGTGGCTTTGCAGGGTGACTGCAGATAAGCCAGGTGTGTACTCTGTGCTTCAGCTTTCCCATTTGTCCATGCAGATCATAAGCCTGACCTCTGTAGAAACCACTGTAAGAGACTGATGAACAGTGCTGTAGAGAAGCTAGGGTGGTATTGCTGCTACACATTACATATGATTTTTTTTGCCTGAGAATTTGAAAGGTCTGGGGCTGCAGATTAATGCACCTGGAATGCTTGTTTCTTTGGGTTTGGTATACATTTATTCAAGAGCAGAGAAAGGCGATCCTTTGGGGGCACTTAAAGCAGCTTGAATGGAGGATTATGAATTTTTCCCTTGAGATCCTTAGTGCCTGAGAGCTCCTCACCTGCCAGAATGTCCTCTTTGCCTGCTGGTAAGGAATAGGAATTTACTGGTTGGTGTGTAGTACTCTAAAGAATTTTAAGCCAATTTCTTATGTACTTACCAAATATTACAAAACAAAAATGCATACATTCGTGGTTTTTAAGGCAGACTGGCTACAAGGAAAGGATGGATGTAAGTAAGTTAATAAAATCTCATTCTGAAAGTTTCTTGTGCTACAGGAGGGTCCTCTAAAGCACTGGTGAATGGGGGAGAGGGAAGGGTGGTTGTGCCTAATTTGTTGCAATTTATACAATTTTACCATATTTATCCATTAATGGATGGGCAGGATGACATTTATTCACAGAAAACCATTTTGTTAATGCATCGTATACAACTGCATGTTGGCAGGCTTGGGTTTTGGCCAGTACTTGCAATGAAATACTGTCTCATCATGGTTTATTTCTCCTTCATGCTTCTGTGGGAAAGAGTAGTGCTCATACCAACAGAGGACAGCCTGCAAAAATGGCACCAGGGCTCTGCTTCAGAGGCTTGTTTACATTGGAACCTGCTATAGGTTACATCAGTAGTCAGAGCAGTGCTACTGCCGTATGGTTGTTCCCGTTCCAGAAAGCATTTGTTTGTTTCTTGCTGCATGACTAGTTCAAAATAAACTGAAAAAAATTACTTACACAAAAAAGGATATGTTCTATTAAAGTGACGTTTGAAATTAATTGCTTTAGATTTAGCATATTTTTCTTGTACAAAGAAGGCCCAAACTTGGCATAGATAGTCTTAAATGTTTTTAAGAATTGTAAACAGATTTCAGTCTTGTTCATTCCAAAAAGTATTAATGCTGAAATTGTTTTATATATGCTATATTTTATATAAGTTAAAGTTTTAACATCTTCTAATCTGTTATAATATCAGTAAAAATCTTCCATACCTTTACAAAGACTATATTGAGCCTCAACAGAAACAGCAAGACATTTAATCTTCTACTTTGACTTTCCCTTTAGGAAGAAGCAGGCCTGAGCCATTAAATGGAACATCCAGGGAAAGATGGTTTATGTGACCTTAAGAAAGAGCAATTGCTTCAGTGAAGTGCAGTGTTACCAGGGATAGCACATGCTAAGTGAGGTAGGCACAGAGCAATATGATAACCTGGAAGATGGAAGTCACAAAGCCAAGCACTCAGAGTGGTTTGGAGTGTGAGGAAGAGAGCGGAGATGCAAGATGGGGTTGAAGGTGTCTTGCAAGTGAGCAAAGTTACATATGAGGTAGCTGGAAAGGCAGTGAGGACAGTGGGAAGGTGTCGAGGACGGAGAGTTGTTTTGTGGTGAAATGAGAAGGAAAGCAGGTGAATTCTGTGCTGGTGGTTTGAGGAGGGGTTTGGAGAGATGGGGCATATTCTTCTGTGGCACATTTAACTAGAGTTTTAAGTTGATACTCTTGTGCCTGTATAGCAAACTATAGTGTACAACATACCCTCCTGTCACTGATTTCCCTCCCTCAGAATTTTATTTTTTTTAACCAAACTATCAAATTATACTTTGAAACGATAAATCCCATTTCGCAGAATGTAATACTGAATAATAAATGCTACAAGCACATGACACAAAGTTCTGAGCTGCCACATAGTCCCTCTGTTGGCTCAGATTTGATCAGCTGTTTTGGAAAGTGTGAGGTCTGTGGCAGACTGGGCATCACCTGTTGCTGCCACACTAGCTTTGGGATGGCTGCAGGCAGGGGGACGATATTAATCTGGTGTGACACTGTGGCACGTGTTCAGATTAACTCAACAGAAATGCAATCACGTGTTAAAATATGTGCTGCTGGGTATTTTGGCAGCACAGACCTGTGTGATGGGACTGCAGGTGGTGGGAGCAGCTGCCTCATCCACTTCTGCTGAGGTGGGGGTGCTGTCAGCCAGAGGCAGAACAGGCTTTTGAAACATGCTAAGATATGATTGCTCATAGCTTTGTCTGCTTTTCTTCAGTTATTTGATTCACCTGCTAACACGGGCTTAACAGGCTTGCAGAAGTCTGGTCAGTGCTTCAGGTGCAAATTGATTAGCTGAAGATTAAAAATCCTCTGTAAATGTGTTCATAAACCATGATTTTGGAGTTTTTCAAACTTTTTAATAGAGGAGCATGTTCCTGTAGAGCAAATCTACATATTGCATTGCCTTTTTGAGGGTTTTCTGAGAGTTATTCACAAAGTGCCAGCAATCCTCTGACAGCAGGATGGGAAGCAGTACTTTGCCAACATGAGGCCTTATTCCCTGAACACCTGCTTTCCCTTTGCTTTCTCTTTTCTTCTGTCCCTTTTGACTGCTCCAGGTCCCAGTCACGTTAACCTGCCCCAAACGTTCGCTCTCTGCAGCGCGGTGGGTTCTTTCTCCACAGCAGATCCAAAAGCAGGACGGTGTAATAGCACTCCTGGACTACTGTCCACTCCTCCAGCCTCCCCTGAGAATAAATGTTTCTGTGATGTGGCTTCACAACCCATTCTGGCTTCCTACTACAATTTCCTCCACCGCTTTAACGTAGCAAATTGCACCGTGCGTGTTAGTGTTTCTCGGGAGGCTGCTGCCGGCGATGTCACAGCAGTGGCAGTCCCTACCTACCCCTTTCCTGGGCATCCCACGCCTTCCGCGCTGCAGCCGGGAGCGCGGCGGCCGCGACCGTGCGGGACAGCGCCGGGCCACGGCGGCGCCG